>NC_134876.1:72969217-72984217 GCF_041734735.1 Babylonia areolata | reverse complement strand
AATATATTCAGGTCTATGTGTGTCCTAGAGAGGAGCGGCCTGTCTTGCATCGAAAGCCTGCTGATCCAGTGCCAGCTACGCTGGACAGGACACGTTGCCCGCATGACAGACAGCAGGATCCCGAAGATGCTTTTGTATGGCCAGCCGAAGGTAGGCCACCGTGAACTTGGAAGACCCTTCAAGCGCTTCAAGGACACCTTGAAGACAAACCTCAAAGCCTGTGACATAGACATCGCTTCCTGGGAAACTGATGCCCTTGACCGCTGTCGCTGGAGGATGCTGTGCTCTAGTGGCATAAAGACGTTTGAAAACAAGAGAACGCTGGCCATTAAGGAGAAGCGTGAGCGAAGGAAGCAGGGCTCAACTGCTGGAGAAGTTTTCCCTTGCAACACCTGTGGGAAGTGCTGCGCATCTAGAATCGGCCTCTTCTCCCATATGAGGACACACACCGACAGATAAGCCTGCCTACCTACTCATCCGTCAGACCGACGGGAGACTCCATCATCATGTGTGTCCTCTGTCGCACGTATGCGAACCTCTCCCTGGCCCCTGTCTTTCTTTGTCTCTGTATTTTCACACACACACACACACACACACACACACACACACACACACATATATATATTGCACTGCTCCATGGCAATATTTTCAATGGGGGCAGATCCTTGGATGAAGAGAACAGGGGAATGCCCCCCCCCCCCCGACCCCCCCCACCAAATATGAATGTCCACTTTCATTTACACTCAAAATTTCATGGGGCATCATTACCTCTTCCACCCCATCTCTCTCTCTCTTCATGATATTTACACACACACACACACACACACACACACACACACACACACACACACACATATATATATATATATATATATATATATATATATATATATATATATATAATATTAACCAGTGTGTTGCGAGACAACGGTTGTGCCTATTAGTGTTACTGAACAGCGTCTGCGATGGCTGGTTCAATGATGACTGAAGGCCTTCACATCTTCGTTTCTCAAAAGGAAGCACCAGGAAGTGTCAAAGGAGGCGTTCAGGTGTCAGCTGACTACCTGAAATAACAGAATTATCGACATTGTGGTATCGACTGAGTTCTTGCAATGGCACAATTGAGTCACGTTGGGGTATCGACTGGGAACCTGAAAGAACACAATT
This sequence comes from Babylonia areolata, assembly GCF_041734735.1. NCBI lineage: Eukaryota > Metazoa > Mollusca > Gastropoda > Neogastropoda > Buccinidae > Babylonia > Babylonia areolata. The sequence goes on along the minus strand of NC_134876.1, from coordinate 72,983,050 downwards.
GAATGGCGTTGTGGTATCGACTGGGTCCTTAAAATAACATGATTAATTGGCGTTGTGGTATCGACTGGGTCCTTAAAATAACATGATTAATTGGCGTTGTGGTATCGACTGGGTCCTTAAAATAACATAATTAATTGGCGTTGTGGTATCGACTGGGTCCTTAAAATAACATAATTAATTGGCGTTATGGTATCGGCTGAGTACTAAAAATGACACAATTAAGTGGCGTTATGGTATCGGCTGAGTACTAAAAATGAGACAATCAAATGGTGTTAGGGTATCGGCTGGGTACTAAAAATAACATAGTAAGTGGCGTTATGGTATCGGCTGAGTACTAAAAATGACACAATTAAGTGGCGTTATGGTATCGGCTGAGTGCTAAAAATGACACAATTAAGTGGCGTTATGGTATCGGCTGAGTACTAAAAATGACACAATTAAGTGGCGTTATTGTATCGGCTGAGTACTAAAAATGACACAATTAAGTGGCGTTATGGTATCGGCTGAGTGCTAAAAATGACACAATTAAGTGGCGTTATGGTATCGGCTGAGTACTAAAAATGACACAATTAAGTGGCGTTATGGTATCGGCTGAGTACTAAAAATGAGACAATCAAATGGTGTTAGGGTATCGGCTGGGTACTAAAAATAACATAGTAAGTGGCGTTGTGGTATCGGGTGGGTACTGAATTAAAATGACACATTTAAGTGCCGTTGTGTTACCCGCGGCTGGGTACTTCCAAGGACAGTTAAGTGGCATTGGGGTATCGGCTAGGTACCTGAAATAACGCAATTAAGTGGCTTTGTGGTATCGCCTGGGGTTAGAACAACACAATTAAACGGCGTTGCGGTGTTATGGTGTCAGTCGGACACCTGAAATGACAGAGAAAGCGACGCAGTGTTCCTTTTAAAATCTCGTTGAAAAAGACTCATTGAGTTGAGACGTTTGGCTTTTTCTTCTCTACATTGAAATCGCCTTTTTTGTGGAAGCAAAGTGTGTCAGTATGGACGACGAGTCAGCCCATGCGTGTGCATTCCTTCCACTACACCCATACCCACACATCCCTCCACACCCACCCACACACGCACGCACACACACACACACACACACACACACACACACACACACACACACACACACACACACACACACACACACATGACAACTTTCAAATCGTTTAAAGATGTAATTTCTTGCCATTGTTCCTTGAAATTTTGCTTCACAGTCCACTTGGACATTTGCTTTAACTTTGGAGTTTACATTGTATTAGTTATCCGTTCCTCTGCACAGGGAATTTTTTTCGTCTAGAATCATACTATGTGGATAGACATTAAGCTGAAGAACACACACACACACACACACACACACACACACACACACACACGTATATCTACACTGTCGTTTGCTGAAGACTTACTGTGTGTCAGTGTGTGTGTGTGTGTGTGTGTGTGTGTGTGTGTGTGTGTGTGCGCGCGCGCGTGCGAGTGTGTGTGTGTGTGTGTGTGTGTGTGTGTGTGTGCAGGGGACTTGTGTGTGTATGGGTGTCTCTGTACACACACACACACACACACACACACACACACACACACACACACATATATATATATACACACACACACACACATATATATATATATATATATATATATATATATATATGTGTGTGTGTGTGTGTGTGCGTGCGCGTGCGCACAGGCATGTGTAAAGAAGATCGAATTTGGAAGAGAAAGGGAGCAGTATGCCGCCGAGTGGGAATCCCCCCTTAATCCAGTCACCTCATGAGGCCGTCAAGGCAGGCTTGGAGACAAATCACATTGCGAGGTGTGTGCTTAATGTTTCCACAAATACCTGGCTCCTGCACATGTCTTGTGCGTCTTGCCCTTCTCCTTGCAACAGCGTGCAGTTTGTGTTGTAAACAACAGCATCAGTCTTCGCCAACAGCCGCAACAACAACAACAACAAGAAAATCATAACTGGAACGTTGGCCTTAACGATAACGGATCCATCTAGAAAGAGATAAATGCACAATCCATATTGGGTGGACGAACCCTCCCCCCCCCCTTCCACCCTCCCGCCCAACACGCATTTATATATGGATCTCTCTATATCTCTCTCTATATATTTGTATATATTTTACGAATTTTTTTTCTCTCTCTGTATGTATGTATGTATATATATATATATATATATGTAGAGTGCTTGTGCTGTGGCCTACTCATAATGCGCCCGACTATGTAGCGAGTGTGCACGTGTTTGAGTCACACGCAGCAGACCGGCGCCGGCGCGAGGGTAGCGCTGTACTGTGGCGACGCGATCTCCCTGGGTAGAGCAACCCGATTTTAAAATCTGTAATGATAAGAAAAATATACAAGCAATACGATTCAATACAATACATAGGCCTGTACACTGAACTGCACATAACAGAAGAACAAAAAGCACACTTTGGTCTGCACACTCACATACACACACACTATACACCCCCCGCGCGCACACACACGCGTGCACGCGCGAGCGCGCACACACACACACACACACACACACTCTGCACACTCACATACACACACACTATACACCCCCCGCGCGCACACACACGCGTGCACGCGCGAGCGCGCACACACACACACACACCAAAAACAACAACAGCAACAACGATACAACCACAACATAAAAAACACAAAACAACAACAACAAAAAAAACACAAAACAAAATAGGTCAAGGAGATAAAACTCTAAATAGAGATAAAAAAGAAAAGGAAAGAAAAAAAAGCTGTGAACATCTGATCCCGACGCACGTGCACTGTAAGTTTTCCGAACGTTCCCTCACAGTTTGCTACTCATGACGCGCGCTGCCATCACCACCGTTCTTTCTCTTTTTGCCCCTAATCGCCTGGTAATTGCTGCCTCTCGCCTGATCATTTATTTCACGTGATTCTCATGTCAGAACCTCATTGATCAGACACGAGGGAGCGAATAAAGAAAACGAAAACACAATCATAGGACGAATAAACAGTGAATAAATAAATGCTTAATAATTAGACTGAGCTCCATTTCTAGAAAACGTTGAACTCTTTCTTGACAACAAACTTTGAAAAAAAAAGTCTAGTCTTGTCATGAGTGGGTCGTTGTTTGGCTAAAGTGTTGAAATAGAACAAGACGGGTGCAACAGCCAAGTGGTTAAAGCGTTGGACTTTCAATCTGAGGGTCCTGGGTTCGAATCTCGGTGACGGCGCCTGGTGGGTAAAGAGTGGAGATTTTTCCGATCTCCCTGGTCAACATATGTACAGACATGCTAGTGACTGAACCCCCCTTCGTGTGTATACACAAGCAGAAGATCAAATACGCACGTTAAAGATTCTGTAATCCATGTCAGCGTTCGGTAGGTTATGGAAACAAGAACATACCCGGCATGGACACCCCCGAAAGCGGAGTATGGCTGCCTACATGGCAGGGTAAAAACGGTCATACGCGTAAAAGCCCACTCGTGTTCATACGAGTGAACGTGGGAGTTGCAGCCCAGGAACGCAGAAGAAGAAGAAGGAGGAGAAATAGAATAAAAGGGTTGATATCCATCTGGATATCCCTTTACGGTTGCCATACATTACGACAACAGCAGCACCAGCAACAACAACAATAAAAACAACAACAACAACAACCCCAAAACCAAACGCAAACCAGAAACAACAGCAACAAAACACACTGACACACACACACACACACACACATATATATATATACACGTGCACACACGCACGCACACACACAGAGTATTGAACGGACAATGAATTCTGTCTGTTAGTGTTAGTGTCACTCTCTCTCTCTCATTCTGTATGCGCGCGCGCGCGCGCGTGTGTGTGTGAGTGTGTGTGTGTGTGTGTGTGTGTGTGTGTGTGTGCATGCGCGCATATGTTTGAATGTGCTAACGTCCGCACGTGAAATCCATTTCTCTTTCAAAAGGTTCTTGGTTAAGTCATGAGATCAACGCATGTTATTTTTTTGTTGGCTTTTTTTTTCATGTGTGAAATCGGTTTTCCTGAAACATTAAGATTTTGCTTCTTATTTATTTTGCAGGATTACCACAGCGATTTCATCTGAACCTATTAATACTTGAGGAAGATAACATGACGTGTTTTGGATAATCCGGGAAGTATGAAATAGTTTTATTTATCTGTTGATTTATGAATTCGTTCTTTCTTCCTTTTTCCCCTTTTTTCACTCACTTGCAGCATCAGCGCTTTTTCCGTTCTCTCCCTTTCTTCATCTCTCTCTCTCTCTCGATCATATCTATGAGAGGGAAAGAGAAATCTAACCAATTTGTAGTCTGTGAAACAATAATACATGAAATGGCTATCTTCCGGAAACAATTACACATGTCTATCTTCCGGAAAGAACAACAAAACAAATGGCTGCCTTCCTGAAATGTCTACCTTCCTGAAACAATTACCAAACAGATGGCTATATTCCTGAAACAATTACAAACGAATGGCTATTGGGTGCAATAGCCGAGTGGTTAAAGCGTTGGACCTTCAATCTGTGAGGGTCCCGGGTTCGAATCTCGGTGACGGCGCGTGGAGGGTAAAGAGTGGAGGTTTTTCCGATCTCCCAGGTCAACATATGTACAGACCTGCTAGTGCCTGAACCCCTTTCGTGTGTATACGCAAGCAGAAGATCAAATACGCACGTTAAAGACTCCGTACTCCAGGGTTCGGTTGGTTATGGAAACAAGAACATACCCAGCATGCACACTCCCGAAAACGGAGTACGGCTGCCTACATGGCAGGGTAAAAAAAACACACAAAAAAACACACACAAAAAACAAAACAAAACAAAAACAAACAAAACAACAACAACAACAACAAACAACAACAACAAAAATCAAAAACCTCGGTCATAAACGCAAAATGTTACATGTCTGTCTGAGTGTGTATGTGTGCGTGCCTGAAATCTGACAGAATGACACAGGAAACGAATGATGAGCACCCTGTGGCAGCCGTCAGTCGGCTCTACCCAGGTAGACAGTCTGTTGTTCAAATGACCCCGTGTTTGTAAAGCGCTTAGAGCTTGGTCTCCGACCGAGGACAGGCGCTATATAAGTATCCATATCAATCAATCAATCAATCTTCCTGAAACAATTACAAAACAAATGATAATGGTTATCTTCCTGGAACAGCAACAAAATAAATGGTTACCTTCCTGAAACAATGAATGGCTATACATCTATCTATCCGTTCCATGTGCATTGTGCGTCACAGAACCACAGCACTGACCTGGACGGGACTTGGGTGCTGTGCACAGAAACCAATTTCTGAAAGAGGAAATTGAAAGACGACGTCCTTATCAAGACGAGAAGGCCCAGCCTCAACCACGACACTGGCCCTGAACCCCCTCCAGTGTAGAACAGTCCATTGCAATCACCACTTTCAGGCGTCTGCACCTGTGAAATCAGTTCACTCACAGCCTGACCATCACAGCTTCCACTCACAGCCTAACACAGGAACACACACACACACACACACACACACCACTCTATTCCTGAAACAACAACAAAACAAATGGCTTATCTTCTTCAGGGAGAATTCGGCTGCCCCCGCCCCCCCCCCCCCCCCCCCCCCCGGATTACTACACCGCTTTCCCAGTTACCTTCGAAGGCTTCAGATTTCTCCCCATCGTTTTCCGTCACTCCTCCCTCCTCCTAATAACGGTAAACCATCTTTATTGATCATCTTTGATAAGGACGGAGGAGTTGTATTTTGTTTCCACCACTATCATCTTGTTCACACACACACACACACACACACACACACACACACACAACCACACAGACAGAAGAAGGAAGACAGACATTCACACACACACACACACATACACACATACACACACACACACAGTCACATACGCACACACACACACACGCACACACACACACGCACGCACGCACACAACCACGTCTAATATCACTCGAAATGAAAAGACGTTAAATCAAAGAAAGAACACACACAACCATGCAGACAGAAGACAGCCAGACAGACAGACAGACGGGCAAACATTGAACAGCATGCCTCATCCTGAAGCCTTTTTAACCCCTCTCCCCCACCTTCCTAACTGCCCCTCCCACTTTAACCCATTTACCTCTCGCCCTATCTCATTTCAAGCAGATCGATAGGTTGGGAAAAAAAGCCTAATGAAAGAAACGACCAAGGAATGGGGTGATTAACTCATTGATTCCTCTTCACCCGGCGTTTCCTAATCACCCCTTCCACATGATCACATGCCACGTCGTCTTCATCATCAACATCATCGTCATCAGAGCTAGGAATGAAGAGTGGTGGAGGTGGAGGTGGTGGTGGTGGTGCGTTGGGAGCAGCGGTGTCGGAGTACGCATGGCTGGGCGTGGCTTCTTGACCTTAAGATTTAGATGTTGATTTCGAAACTCGGTATAAAACAAAACAAATCAACACAAAACGCGACAACAACAACAACAAAAGTGTTAAGACAAACAGGAGTATATTTAATGCCACTGAATGTGACCAAAAATGTTTCCACACACACACACACACTTTATATATGTATATATAAATATATATATATAGATAATATATATATATATATATATATATATATATATATAGAGAGAGAGAGAGAGAGAGAGAGAGAGAGAGAGAGGCACATTTAAATACCACTGCACTGAATGTGACCATACATATTAACAAAACGCACACACCGACATACACACACAGAGGCACAGACACACAGACACACACAGGCACACACACGCAGAGACATAGAGACAAACAGACAGAAAGCCCTCCCACACCCCCACCCCCGACACACATACACAAAACACAGACACATAAACACATCCATACTCCCCCCCCCTACCCCTACCACTCACTCCCACCCGTTCCCCCTACATTCTGGCAAGAACCTTGGGGAGAGACAGAAGAAGAAAAAAAATCCCAGAAAGATAGACCAACAACAACAAAAACAACAACAACAACCCCCCCCCCCCACACACACCCCCCGAAAAACAACAACAACAACAACAACAACAATAAACAACAACAAAAAACCAAACCAACGCTGAATTTCAAATCAACCCAGCCATTTTCAGGGCAAGAAGAGATGGGCTGTCAAACAACATGCCACTGAATCAAGGTTTTTCTCCTTAGGGATACATGCTCCCTTTGACGTTCTTTGACTTGATTTCGGGACGGTCTGAAGAGTGGAGAGAAACATCCGCACAGGGCTGTGGGACAAGGCTTTCCACTTCACGTTACATCGTTACATCACTCTTTCCGCTTTCTCGTAACATCGCTTTCCAATTTACGTAACACCGTTTACCAATTTACGTGACACCACTTTCCTTTTACACCGCTTTCCACTTCACGTTACGTTGCTTTCCACTCTTCGTTACATCGTGACGTCACCGCTTACCACTTCACGTAACACCACTTTCCTCTTCACGTTACATCGTTACGTCACCTCTTTCCACTTTTCTTAACACTGCTCTCCACTTCACATAACACCGCTTCCTCTTCACGTTACATCGTTACGTCACATCTTTCCACTTTTCTTAACACTGCTCTCCACTTCACTTGACACCGCTTTCCACTTCACGTAACACCGCTTTCTTCACGTCACATCGTTACGTCACCTCTTTCCACTTCACGTGACACCGCTTTCCACTTCACGTAACACCGGTTTTCACTTCACGTAACACCGTTTTCCACTTTACGTATCACCACTTTCCACTTCACGTAACACCGCTTTCCACTTCACGTAACACCGTTTTCCACTTCACGTTACACTGTTTTCCATGTCACGTTTCTTCATATAATGCACCTGTTCACTTCAAGTAACAATGTTACGACAAAGCTTTCCATTAATATTACATCACGACAACACTGCTTTCCACTTTCCGTTATTCCGTTATGACATGGCTTTCTAATTCACATTTCATCGTTACAACAAGGCTTTCCTCTTCAGGTTATATCATCACAGCATGGCTTTCCATTTCAAGTTAAATTATTACAACATGACTTTCCACTTCGTGTTACATCTGAACAAACCACTTTTTACTTCACATTACATCATGAAAAAATTGCTTTCCACTTTACGATACAGCCTACACCAAAGTATTAAAATACAGTGTGTATGTGGTGTGTGTGTGTGTGTGTGTGTGTGTGTGTGTGTGTGTGTGTGTGTGTGTGTGCGTGCGTGCGTGCGTGCGTGCGTGCGTGCGTGCGTGTGTGTGTGTGTGTGTGTGTGTGTGTGTGTGTGTGTGTGTGTTCGCACGCGCGTGTGTTTTTGTGTTCTCTATAAAATTAACCCACTATACACAGTCATTCCATGACAGCGATTTTTGATGACGCTGCCCTTTGGATTGCAGTCAGAACATGAATCTGACATAATTCACGTTTCAATTTCTTTTTTTTCTGAAACCCATTTTGGATTTTTGCTCGTTTGTTAATTGTATCCCTCCACCCTTTTCACACGCTTGGCCCAAACGGGCTTTCGTCAATAAAACCGTGTGATCGTCATTTCATTTTTTTCCCTTTCCCCCTCCCTCTCTTTCTCCTCAATGTGCAATGCACAGCGGGCATGCACGTGTTCACAGATACCTCCACAGGTCAACGGAACACTGCTTTCCACTTCTCTTGACATGGTGACAGCTGACTCTCATCACTGATGCTATGCGTGGGGCTTCTGGCTCTGTCGGCATGATTCTGAAATTTGTTTCTGGTGGTTGTGGTGGTGCTTTTCGTGTTTTTTTTTGTGTCTTTCCGTCTGTCTGTGTTTCTGTGTATCTGGTGGCTCGTTTCTGGTTTTCTCTGTCTCTATGTCTCTGTCTCTCTCTCTCTCTAGCTGTTTATCTCTGGGTCTCAAGCTCTCTGTGTCTGTCTTCCTCTCTTTCTTTACTGTGGGTTCTTTTATGTCATTCTATCTCCGCCCTCTGTCTTTCCCTCTTTTTCTCTCCCCCCTCCCCCTCCCTAATCTTTTTCTCATTAAAAGACGTAGTTTGATTAAACAGAACACAGTTTTGTTTATGGATACGTGTAGCTCGTTTATATGCTTAACGTATCCACACGAAAAAAAAAAGTTGGCATAATTGCCCCTTCAAATGGGACCACAGCCTTGCTGAATAAACTATCGTTATCGTTTTCATTATCGTTATCTCTCTCGCGCGCTCCACATCTCTCTCTGCCAGTCTGTCTTTCTGTATGTCTCTGTTAGTCAGTTAGTCAGTCTGTCTGTCTGTCTGTCTCCCTCCCTGTGACGCACCGTGATTTAGCAATGTATATGCTGCTTTGGTAATCAATGTTGCATTTTTTTTCTTCTTTCTTGTCGTGTTTTCTGATCTTTTCCATTTCGTTGTTTCCCCTTCTGTCGATAGTTCGTCTCTCAAATTGTCTCTCCTCTTTGTTTCTCTCTTTCGTCACTCTGAAATGCACATAGCCATTCATGTGTGCATGCTCTAGTGTGCACATATTCACACACACACGCACACAGTTAACAGTCATCAGACAGACAGACAGACAGACAGACAGACAGACAGCTTCAGAAACAGAGAAGCTACAGTGATACATACACTCGTGCACATACACTCATGCACATACACCCTCATACACACACACACACACACACACACACACACAAATATGAACACACAGACACACACACACACACACACACACAATCACACTTACAGACATACAAATAAACAAAAACAAACAAACAAAAAACCACAACAAAAACAAAACAAAACCAAAAACAATAGAGAAACAAACAAAACATCGGACACAGACATGACCTAAGAAAAGAATCACAGACCCCAAAGAGCCCTGCGCAGAAGACAGTGATTCATGGAAAACAAAGGCGGGCGGTGAGAGGCGCGGCAACACAATGTTTTAATGGCCATCCTCTGTGGCCACTGAGCCATCATCTGTCTCCTCCGGGCAGCGGGCAGCCATCGATTGGTTCTCGGCATCTGAGAAAGAGAAGGAAAAGAAAGGAACATAAATGGTACAAAGATTTGTTTTCCTTACTGGAAACAAATGATGTTGGTATGTCTGTGACTGGGTTTTTGCGTGTATGTCTCTCCCCTGTTTGGCTTAGTGCTTGGTTTACTAATGCCTCTATGTAAATAACACACACACACACACACACACACACACACACATACGCACACACACACACGCGCGCGCGCACACACGCACACGCGTGCGGACACATGCACATAAACACTTATAAGCACACACACATAATGCAAAAAAAAACACACACAAAAACACACATGCGCAAACGAACACACATGCACACAGAGACACAAGCACACACACACACTTACACACACACATACACACACACACACACACACACACACACACACACACACACACACACACACACACACACACGTGTATTTCTTTCGAAGTCTGTATCTCTTCGTGACTTGTTTCAAACAGAGTTTCCTCCTGATTCTGTGCCTCTGGGGAGTTCGAGTGACGGTCTGTCCTGTCGTTGACACAGTCACAGTGAAGGACTGATCTCCTCAGGGTAGCACTGTGAAGGCTATCTCTCTGTGGGCACATGGTCAGTCTGGCTCTGCCACTGAGGAGCTGATGTCGGCGGCAGAGGGAAGGAGACGGCAGGGGAGAAAACCCGATGGACTTACAACATTGTGGAATGAATCGGGAAAATCCGTTTGCAGAGACCCAGAATTTTACACACAACCGACATACCTGAAGACTCTGGTGAACAGTAACACAGTCCCAATTACTCTTCACATATTTAAGAAGGAGGGGGAAGTAGAAGAAGAAGGGGAAGATGGGAAAGATGGAGAAGAAGGAGAAGAAGTCTTCCATATCTTGAATCACAAGTGACGCTGCTGCCGAACAGGGAAATGACTTAGCAACGTCAACTGGTCCCCTCAGTGGAATGGTGGCATAGTGGTAACACGTCCCCGTTGGAAGTGAGGGAACCTGAAGGCACGGGATGGAATCTCACATTGACCAGTATCATCTTCCCCTTCACTGACCAGTATCATCTTCCCCTTCACTGACCAGTTTCACTTTCCCCTTCACTGACCAGTATCATCTTCCCCACACTTACCAGTATCATCTTCCCCACACTAACCAGTATCATCTTCCCCTTCACTGACCAGTATCATCTTCCCCTTCACTGACCAGTATCATCTTCCCCACACTGACCAGTATCATCTTCCCCTTCACTGACCAGTATCATCTTCCCCTTCACTGACCAGTATCATCTTCCCCACACTGACCAGTATCATCTTCCCCTTCACTGACCAGTATCATCTTCCCCTTCACTGACCAGTATCATCTTCCCCTTCACTTACCAGTATCATCTTCCCCACACTTACCAGCATCATCTTCCCCTTCACTGACCAGTATCATCTTCCCCTTCACTTACCAGTATCATCTTCCCCACACTTACCAGCATCATCTTCCCCTTCACTGACCAGTATCATCTTCCCCTTCACTTACCAGTATCATCTTCCCCACACTTACCAGTACCATCTTCCCCACACTGACCAGTATCATCTTCCCCTTCACTGACCAGTATCATCTTCCCCACACTTACCAGTATCATCTTCCCCACACTTACCAGTACCATCTTCCCCACACTTACCAGTATCATCTTCCCCACACTTACCAGTATCATCTTCCCCACACTTACCAGTATCATCTTCCCCACACTTACCAGTATCATCTTCCCCTTCACTGACCAGTATCATCTTCCCCTTCACTGACCAGTATCATCTTCCCCTTCACTGACCAGTATCATCTTCCCCATCATCTTCCCCTTCACTGACCAGTATCATCTTCCCCTTCACTGACCAGTATCATCTTCCCCTTCACTGACCAGTATCATTTTCCCCTTCACTGACCAGTATCATCTTCCCCTTCACTGACCAGTATCATCTTCCCCTTCACTAACCAGTATCATCTTCCCCTTCACTGACCAGTATCATCTTCCCCTTCACTGACCAGTATCATCTTCCCCTTCACTGACCAGTATCATCTTCCCCTTCACTGACCAGTATCATCTTCCCCTTCACTGACCAGTATCATCTTCCCCTTCACTAACCAGTATCATCTTCCCCTTCACTGACCAGTATCATCTTCCCCTTCACTGACCAGTATCATCTTCCCCTTCACTGACCAGAATCATCTTCCCCTTCACTGACCAGTATCATCTTCCCCATCATCTTCCCCTTCACTGACCAGTATCATCTTCCCCTTCACTGACCAGTATCATCTTCCGCACACTTACCAGTATCATCTTCCCCTTCACTGACCAGTATCATCTTCCCCTTCACTGACCAGTATCATCTTCCCCTTCACTGACCAGTATCATCTTCCCCTTCACTGACCAGTATCATCTTCCCCTTCACTGACCAGTATCATCTTCCCCTTCACTAACCAGTATCATCTTCCCCTTCACTGACCAGTGTCATCTTCCCCACACTTACCAGTGTCATCTTCCCCTTCACTGACCAGTATCATCTTCCCCTTCACTGACCAGTGTCATCTTCCCCACACTTACCAGTGTCATCTTCCCCTTCACTAACCAGTATCATCTTCCCCTTCACTGACCAGTATCATCTTCCCCTTCACTAACCAGTATCATCTTCCCCTTCACTGACCAGTATCATCTTCCCCTTCACTAACCAGTATCATCTTCCCCTTCACTGACCAGTATCATCTTCCCCTTCACTGACCAGTATCATCTTCCCCTTCACTGACCAGTATCATCTTCCCCATCATCTTCCCCTTCACTGACCAGTATCATCTTCCCCTTCACTGACCAGTATCATCTTCCGCACACTTACCAGTATCATCTTCCCCTTCACTGACCAGTATCATCTTCCCCTTCACTGACCAGTATCATCTTCCGCACACTTACCAGTATCATCTTCCCCTTCACTGACCAGTATCATCTTCCCCTTCACTTACCAGTATCATCTTCCCCTTCACTAGACCTTGAGAGGTAGTCTGGACCCTAATCATTCGGATGAGACGATAAACTGAGGTCCCGTATGTAGCATGCACTTAACGCCCATAAAAGAACCCACGGTAGCAAGAGGGTAGTCCCTAGAAACATTCTGTAGAAAAATCCGCTTTGCTTGGAAAACGAAGGTATTTTCGGGTATTAAAAAGAGAAAAAAAAGGGTAGCGTTTCACTGTGGTGATGTGATCTCCCTGGTGAGAGCGGCCCGAGTTTCGTACAGAGAAATCTGATGTGACAAAGAAAAATACAAAACAACACAACACAATACAATACAATACAATGGAATGGGTCGGATGGATGGCATCTGCCATAAGCATGCCTTAAGGACAGGTGGTTGCAGGGTGTGTGTGTCAGATCGGAGGATGACTCAACCCAGAGGGCAGGAAACTGTCTTCCTAACCATCCGTCCTCGGAAGATATAACAACAGAGCCAGGTAGTTAGGCATCTGATTTTCATACAGAAGGCGCAGAATATGAATATCAGTAGAACTAATGGTTGAAGGAAAAAATATTTATTTCTAGTGTTTGAATGTGCCAAATCTGTGGAAGACATTTTTTTTCAGCTACTCAGACATCGGCTGTGACCAGTGGCTTGAGGAGAGATCTCAGACACAGGCTGTAACCAGTGGCTTGAGGAGAGATCTCAGACACAGGCTGTGACCAGTGGCTTGAGGAAAGATCTCAGACACAGGCTGTGACCAGTGGCTTGAGGAGAGATCTCAGACACAGGCTGTGACCAGTGGCTTGAGGAGATCATATTTCTGGGGTTCGTTTTTTGGTAGCGTGTGGAGGAGAGTAGT
>NC_134876.1:72939217-72954217 GCF_041734735.1 Babylonia areolata | reverse complement strand
TCCTCTTTGAAACAGCTGGAATGCTGATTCAAATAAATTATTCCATATTCTATGTGGGCGTGTTTCCGTAATATTACAGTTTCTAATTCGTTGATTTGAGTTTTCCCCACTCTTCCACATGATTTCGTCGGTTGTGTCCCAAGTTATGTGAAAAAGTAGTGATTTGGGTTGCGAACAAGAACAAGCTGATTTGACTGGCTTGCTGTGTTTGGAAGGTTTTTGGGGTAGTGATGCTGTATTGTTACCTTAACACTTTAACGCTGTGAACTGTAGGCTGTTTGTGGATGGAAACAACGACACTAAAGGGGATTGGTTTTCTCCCGTTATTCACACTTTAAAAAAATTGCTGTTTTTTCAGGGATGATTTTTTTCTTTTCATTGCTTTGTTATTGTTAATGGACTATTCCAGTTACCCTTTTTTGTGGCCTCAGTTGCATGCAAGTCCAACGACACAAAAGGGTGTTGAAGGGTGCTACACCTTCCGAACTATAGGTCTTCTTTCGCCAACATAGAAACACACCATGCAGATAAAGACGAACAGATGTGGAAACGTTAACATTCAAATGTGAAACTTAATACTGTTACTAAATGTCTACACTCTCCAGTATGTGTGACGGGTCATTAAACAAAAAAAAATCCTCCTCCATGCCTTGAAACAATGGAGCACTTGTCTAACTGCGATGATGGATTCTTGTGTTTTTTCTCCCTTTTCTAGTTGCATGTCTGCTCGTTTTGACCTAATATCGACTGCATTCATCATTGCATTTTTGTAATAAATAAATGAAAACAATTCAAATAATGAAAAGAAAGAAACAAAAGGGAGCAGATTCTCTTTTCACTGAAGTAAGAAATTACCTGTAGCTGAGGGAGCATTTCGGGTCTATAAAATTCCCTGATGACAAGGTTGTCGAAACTTATCAAAACTGACCAAGTCAGGTTCTGTGGAAGATGCGGCGAAGTCTTCCTCCCAGTTATTGCAGGCCTCTTTTAATAATAATAATAATACTAATGTACATTTATATAGCGCCCTTTCTCTCTAAGAGCTCAGGGCGCTTTACATGAAAGAAAAATATTACAAGTTACATAAAACATTCATGACCACTCTTTCTCAAAAACCCCTTCCCCCTCACTCCCCTTCCCCCACTCACACTCTCCCTTTCCCACTCTACATACATCCAAAGTGAGCTGACATGGGTGGTGTTGGAGAAAAGGAAGCTGAGATTACTTACAGATAGGTTTTAGAAAGATGAGGTTTTAGTGATGAGCGAAAAGCAGAAATAGAATCACATGCACGGGTATGATGAGGAAGGTTGTTCCAGATGTGAGGAGCAGCAATGAATAAAGAACGTTCACCACAAGTTCTTGTACTGACACGAGGAAGTTTCAAAAGTAACAGTCAGAGGAAGAACGGAGATTTCTTGTGGGAGTGTAAACACTGATAAAGTCAGAAAGATAAGTAGGTCCTGCGGAGTGCAAAGCAGAATAGCAGAGACACGCAACTTTGTATTTAATTCTCGCTTCAATGGGGAGCCAATGTAGAGTGCGGAGGTGAGGAGAAATGTGATCAGTACGTGGGACTCTGAGAGTCGTTTTCTTTTCTTTCTCCCTTTCCCTTTCTTTATTTGTGTCATGTAACAGAGTTCAGTTGACATTAACAAAAGAAAAACAAAACAAAACAACAACAACAACAACCAATGTTTGCTGTTTTCCATAGCTAGGATGTTTTGCATGGTCGGTCATGAAACACCTGGGTGATAAACGGACACCAGGAATATGTCGATTTGATGAAACCTGTCTGCTTTCGGTCTCTCTGTCTGTCCGTCTCTCAACTCTCTCTCTCTCTCTCTCACTCTTGGTGTGTGTGTGTGTGTGTGTGTGTGTGTGTGTGTGTGTGTGTGTGTGTGTGTGTGTGTGTGTGTGTGTGTGTGTGTTTCTCATACAAACTTATTTAGTAGCCGGTATTTGTGTCTCTGTCCATGTACTCTATTACATACTCTCTCTCTCGCTTTCTCTTTATCTCTCTCTCTCTCTCACACACACACACACGCACGCACGCGCGCACACACACACGCACGCGCGCGCGTGCACACACACACATACACACACACACACAGACACACACACACACACACACAGAGTCTCTTTCTGTCCATGTTAGTGCTGCTGATAATGAGTTTTTGTTGTCCAGAGGACTAGGTGTCAAACGAATCATCTTTGCTTTCTGTTTCCCTCGCCGCAAAAAGATGAATAAACTATATTTTTCTATCGGCCCTCTCTTTCGTTCTTGCTCTCTCATGTGGCGTTCAGCTAATTGTCCATGTAGATACGTAAGCTGCCTTCTCTTCAGCACCAGTTCAGTTTTAGTTTCATCACGTTACCGTTTATCTGAGCATCAACAAGATATACATACACACATAGGGAAAGAGAGAGAGAGAGAGAGAGAGAGAGAGAGAGAGAGAGAGAGAGAGAGAGAGAGAGCATGTGTGTGTGTGTGCGTGTGTGAGTGTGCGTGCGCGCGTGCGTGCGTGTGTGTGTGTGTGCGGCGTGCGTGCGTGCGTGCGTGCGTGTGTGTGTGTGTGTGTGTGTGTGTGTGTGTGTGTGGTGTGAGCACACTACTGCCAGGAACACCAAACTCCAGTGGACACGTTCAAAGGGGTGACTCCTCCAGCTCAACGCCGCTGAATGATTCAATTTCCCCCAGTTTGCAGATTCTGTGTAATCCAATTTAAATTGTCCATGACACATCACAGTGGGCCCTTACCCTGCAATTCCACACAAAGAAGTATTTTCCTTTCATCCGCCCTGCCTGTTGTGAGCTGGTCTGCACATTGTCCACACTTGAAATGTCCAAGATCGCTATTTCATACATTCTTTTTCCGATTGTACTTTCCACGGAGAAAGAATTAAAAAAAAAAAAAAGAAATTGCGAAAAACAAAAACTCTAGAGGGAGTTATAACTTGTGTCCCATATCCCGATAAATCGAAAGAATACTTTAAAAGTTGCAGACTTGTCTCACTGTTGAACGTTTTATATAAAATTTACCAGAATAGCCTTTGATTAGAAACAACATTTAAAACACTTTATTCGATAGTAAAAGCGACCCAGTGAAAAGTATACATCTTAAAACTCCAAGATGCTTGTTTTTCACACAACACACACACACACACACACACACACACACACACACACACACACACACACACACACACACACACACACACACACACACACACACACACACACACACACACACACACACACACACACACACACACATCAATCACCAATTAGCAGTCCACACAAACTCGTCCACCTGGACTGCCTGTTAAGGAGAGAGGGACATTGATGGAAGGCCACACACACACACACACATACACACAGGCGCACACTTATACACACACATACACTCATGCACGCACACACACACACACACACACACACACACACACACACACACACACACACACACACACACACACACACACACACACTCTCTCTCTCTCTCTCACTTGATTTTACCTCGAAACACATCGGACAGAACAGATTCCCATTTCATTCATCCTGATATAGAAAGGGAAACAAACTATTCTTTCTCAACTTTATTTCCGCTTAAAGAAATATAACATCACCACTGCCATCGCCATCTGTGTGGCTAAATGAAGAATGGAAACCATTTTTGACAGAAGACACGCACAGAAAGAATGATGGAAGATGCATTTTGTGTTGCACTGACGCCAGAATAATGAGGTCAAATCACCTTGGACTTGCATAACAAACCAGCGCTTTGCTCTGTGCAACGAACAGATCAGAATCAGTCAAAGACAGCTTCACTCAAACAATGCTTTAAGATACAAACACACAAGCGGTAAACCAAAAACAGTCAAACAAAAATATATGTATGTATCTCTTTGAACACACACACATATACATGTGTGTGTATAAATGTATAGTTCCTTATATATATCTACACCAACCCACCCACACACCCACACTCACCCCCACACACACACCAACACCTCTCCCTCCCCCCCCCCCCCCCCCACACACACACACCGACACCCCCACCCCCCAACACCCCCACCCTCCACACACACACATACAGAGGGTTACGTAAGCATGAACATACCAAGCATACACCCATTCCAAAGACCGAAGAATGACTGCCCCAAACGAGCGGTAACAAAAAGCCATGCACATAAAAGCCTACTCGTATAACCAAGCAAACGATGGAGGTGCGGCTCACGGACGCAAAAAAAAAAAAAGAAAGAAAGAAAAAAAAAGGGGGAAGACAGACCAACAGCAGTCAGTGCTATCAATCATGCACGATCCTATACAAACAGCGTGGTGCCGACAGTCATACAATACACACACGACACATGCAGATCCAGCCCCTGAGGCTGAAGGATGGTCAATATACAGATTTCTGATCCTAATAATGAAGATTAAACATCCCTCCATTGGGAAACACGGTTATCTGATGGATAGTGAGATTACAGATTATTGATCCTGACAATAGAAATTAATTCTCCAAAGAGAAATACGAATATGTGATGGATGGCGATTACACACAAACGCACCTAGAGCAGATTTCTGGATAGTGTGCTATATAAGTATCCATTATTATTATTATTATTATTATTACACAGATTTCTGATCCCCCATAATGTGGAACACGTGATAAAAAGTTTTGAGATGAGTGTATACTTTTTAACCATAGGCTTATATAAACTTTCGGTGTCTGTATCTTGATCACAATATTTGCTGCTGCTGCTGCTGCTGCTGCTGCTGTGTGTGTGTGTGTGTGTGTGTGTGTGCGCGCGCGCGCGTGCATGCATGTGTGAGTATGTGTGTAAGTGTGCGTATATGTGTGCGTGTTACATGCATGTACGTCTTTATGCATTCGTGCGCACGAACGCGCTTTCACTCGCAACACCGGTTTATCAAACATCTGTACGCGTTGTTTGACGTTTTGCTTTTGCTGGTCCTTCCAAACAGTGAACTCTAATCAGGGTTGCATCATCCCAGACAATCCCAGAATCCCCTGAGAGGCCCCGTCCGTTACCGTTGTCCAGGGAATAGGCCGGACATCGGCCATCCTGTTAGCTCCTGTTCTGAGCGCCTCTAAGGAGTAGTGAGGGAGGGCGGATATCACCCTGTAGTTTCCCCCAGTGTCACACTTTTCACGTATGCATTGGTGGAGGTCGACGGATGGTGCGGTCATTGTTAATTAACCCGGGCTGCAACCGATCCAGTATGGTCTCAGTATTATTTTCCTTCATGGTGCGACGTGTCTTGGGCAAGTCCATTCTGGCGGAGCCCATCCCTCTCTGTGTGGGGATTTCTTGACGGGTTTACTCCCCCAGTGCGGCAGCTAGTACTGGGTTACGTGGTTACCAGCGGCAGAGGAGAACCTCTGACCTGACTGAATAGGGAGGGAGGGAGGGTGAGCAATGAGGTAGGTATGTTTCGAGGGAGAGGAGAAGAGTTAATGAGGGTTGAAGAAGGAAGAGTTGAATTATACCCAACGTGAAAATCTGTAAAACAAAAGGTGTCGTGCCCTGAGCTGCAAGTAAAATGAGCAGTTTGGATTCAGTCAAAAAACAAGAAAACAAAATGATACAAACACACAATCACCCCAAAACACTGATACAAACAAATAATAAATCGAAGGACCACTTATCAATTATTCAAAGGGTTAAAAAAAAAAAAAGGGCAAGAAAACAAACGTATGCCTGAACAGACGCAGTGTGCTGGTGATAACACAAGAGAAGCACCCGCGAACACACGCATGCAAGCGCACTCTCTCTGTATAATTATTCGCCAACCGTCGGATAATCATATTTCTCTGTGGAGAGACACTTATTTTCCATTATCAGAATCAGAAATCTGGGCGCTCACCGTTCATCAGGTAACCATATTCATCCACAGAGGGATACTTATTCTTCATGATTAGTGTCAGACATGTGTATATCATGGACCATCCATCAGCCCCCGGGGGACTGGATCTGCATGTGTAATGGATGACTGTTGACACCACGATGATTGTACAGCATCAATGATTGATATTCATTGCCGTTGTCACAGACATCAATGATTGATATTCATTGCCGCTGTCACAGACATCAATGATTGATATTCATTGCCACTATCACAGACATCAATGATTGATATTCACTGCCGCTATCACAGACATCAATGATTGATATTCACTGCCGCCGTCACAGACATCAATGATTGATATTCATTACCGCCGTCATAGACATCAATGATTGATATTCATTGCCGCCGTCACAGACATCAATGATTGATATTCATTGCCGCCGTCACAGACATCAATGATTGATATTCATTGCCGCCGTCACAGACAGTAATTGATATTCATTGCCACTGTCACAGACATCAATGATTGATATACATTGCCGCTGTCACAGACATCAGTGATTGATATTCATTGCCGCTGTCACATATATGATTGATATTCATTGCCGCTGTCACAGACATCAATGATTGATATTCACTGCCGCTGTCACAGACATCAATGATTGATGTTCATTGCCGCTATCACAGACACCAACGATTGATATTCATTGTCGCTGTCACAGACAGTGATTGATATTCATTGCCGCTGTCACAGACATCAATGATTGATATTCATTGCCGCTGTCACAGACATCAATGATTGATATTCATTGCCGCTGTCACAGACAGTCTTCTTTTTTTTTGTTCGTTCATAAACGAGTGGGCTTTTACATGCTCGACTAGCGTGGTGGGTTTATGCGATGGTCAGGCCTCTACCCCCACTTCCCCCAGTTTTTTAGGTCACAGATGTGGTGTAACATGTATGTGTCAACACAGTTTGACACCTCCTTGAAACTGAAACTGAAACTGACTGTTTTAACCCTTGTCGTTCACTTTCTGGTGGGCTTTTACGAGCACTCTCTCTTTTTATCACCCCATCTTTCTCTCTTTGGGGCATTCACATCTACGTCAGACACAAAAAAACCCCAACAACAACAACAAAGAAAACAACAACAACAAACAAAAAAACAACAACAACAAACAACAAACAAACAAAAAAGCAAAAAAAAAAAAAGTAGGCCGTTCTGAATAATCCTGACTTCCTCCATTTTCCCTCAAAGAGAACAGCAAAATCTGTCAGCATCTTAAACAAACCACCAACTTCACTAAACTCTCACACCAGTGCTGAAAATGGTGATTGGTTCTGGGCCATTTTGGGGCAAGGATCAAAATGATCCTTCACGGAATAGTGATGAAGGAAGGCTTCATTGTTCAATCGTTTGTACACCCCCGCCCCTCACTCCGCACGTGTTTTGTAAATTCCTTCAACATTGTTCATAGTACAATCTCTTTCACACTTTCTAGTGCACCCGTATAAAAAAAGAAAAAAAACAACAACAACAGAAAAACAAACAAACAAAAAAACCCAAAGAAAAACAAAACAAAACCAACTTCCACGCAGTGTTGTTCTATCCCATTTCACTCCCTTTTTGTACCTTTTCTTAAACGTTTTTACTTCTGCTGTGCAACACCTTCCTTTCACAAATTTTATACAGTCTACACTTTTCATGACCTTCATTTCCATACATAATCCCTTCAAGACTTTTCTGTTTGTCATCCTTTCCTTACGTTTTCTTCTCCTACCAACGGCTGCCACACTTTTTAGTGTTCGCACAACCAATGTTATAATCTCTGTGAGCTCCTTTTCCAAGCCAAATTTCACTGACCTCGGGGCTACAAACTAGATTTCTGTCCTCTGCCACCGCTCAGGGTGACATCAATATCTCACTGCTGACTGACAACCCTGGGTCCCGCTTTCACAGAGCCAGGTGACGGCTGACTGGTACAGTTTCAGTTTCAGTTTCAGTAGCTCAAGGAGGCGTCACTGCGTTCGGACAAATCCATATACGCTACACCACATCTGCCAAGCAGATGCCTAACCAGCAGCGTAACCCAACGCGCTTAGTCAGGCCTTGAGAAAAAAAAAGAAGTAAATGCATAAAAAAGAACTACTACTGCTACTACACTAATAATATGTATAAGGCGCCAAAACGTGATGGTACATACATCACGTGGAGTGGCAGAGAATGAAAGTTATCGAGTTTCGGCTGAGACTGAACAGTGAACAGTGGATCGTGTGTTCTGTGGATTGGCTACTTTCGTTTCGTACAGAACGTGATTCGGAACTTATGCAGACAAGAGGACTTCTGCGCTGACACTGTCGCACCACGACATCAACGAAAATGCCAAGAAATTTAACAAGGCAGTATTAGACGCGGCGCAGGCAGCTATTCCACAAGGCAAACGCAGGAACTACCGTCCCTACTGGACACCTGAGCTCGACACCCTGCATAAGACCCTCAGTGAAGCCAGGGACACGATTGAGAGCTCCCCCACTAACGAAAATGTAGAGACACACAACAGAGCCAAAGCTGCGTTCTAAAAGGAAAAGCTGCAAGCCACACGCAAGAGTTGGCAAGACAAGACATCCTCCCTGAACATGGAGACAGACATGCAGGGGCTCTGGAAGCTGACAAAGAAATTGAACAATGACAACCCCAGCAGAGGCAAGACCGTCATCGAGCAGGAGAACCACCTGAAAACAGAAAAGGCCGCAGCCAACACCTTTGCGGAACTGTGCCGAGAGGAGAGTACGATCCACATGTCCAGACAGCGCATCAAGCAGGTACGAGAAGAAACCACAAAACTTATGACATCGGACTCAAATGGCACAGATGACAGCTGTACAAGCGAACCATTCACCATAAAGGAGCTGAAACAAGGCATTCGCAAGCTGAAGTCCAAGAAAGCTCCGGGGCCTGATGGTGTCACTGGCAATATGCTGAAGCACCTGGGACCAGCATCCAGAACAGTGCTGCTTCAGATCTTCAATTACGGCTGGACAGCAGGAGTTGTGCCTTCCATCTGGAAAGAGGCAGAGATCATCCCGATCCCAAAGAAGGGAAAGAACAAGAAGGACCCCCACAGCTACAGACCAGTCAGCCTTCTGAGCTGTCGGCAAGCTGCTGGAAAGGATGGTCAACCGCCGCCTCACCTTCCTCCTGGAAACACAGAACATCCTTTCACCTACCCAGACCGGCTACAGAAAATTCCGCAGCACAGAAGATCAACTAGCCTTCCTTGCTCAGGACAAGAAGAAGACACTGGCCGTGTTTTTGACCTGTCGAGAGTGTTTGACAAAGTGTGGAAGGAGGGCCTCATCCTGAAACTTCTCCAAGCCGGTGTACGTAGCAAGATGTACATGTGGATCCACCGCTACCCCTTCGGCAGGACCGCAAGGGTCAAACTAGACGGCTTCCACAGCAGAAAGATCAAGCTACGTGAGGGTGTCCCCCAGGGGAGGAGTGCTTTCCCCAACATTGTTTCTGTTGTATATCAACGACCATCAGAGACAACATCACGAAGCACGTCTCCAACACACTGCACGCAGACGACCTGGCAGTATGGACATCCGCTGAACACACCAGCACGGCCTCCTACCGGCTTCAGGAAGTCGTCAGCAATATCGCTACATGGACAGAAGACTGGGGTCTTGAGCTCAACGCCACAAAAACTAACGCAACACTCTTCTCTCTCTCCACCGCCAACAAGCAAGTCAAGCTGAAGCTCCAGGAACAGGTCTTGTCCCAGACGGATATACCAACATTCCTTGGCGCCAAGTTGGACACCCGCCTGACGTGGAGGCCCCAGATTGAGGAGATGGAGAGGAGAGGCATCCGCAGAAGAAGCTGGCCGGGACGACTTGGGGAGCAGACAGCAGGCTTCTCACCAGGGTCTGCATGGGAGCGGTCAGACCCACCATGGAGTACGCCTCAACCTCGCGGGGCACAGCCTCCAAGACCAACAAGAGCCTGCTCGACAAAGTCCAAAATATGGGACTACGCCTTATACTTGGAGCCATGAGGTCCACTCCGATCCATGACATGGAGAAAACTGCTAACGTCGAGCCCCTGGAGAGAAGACGCGACCTGAAAGTCCTGATGCAGGGAGAGAAGCTCAGAAGACTGCCCTCACACCACCTACACCACAGACTGGAGCAGCCCACCAAGAACCGTCTCAAACGTCAGAGCCTCAACCACCAGTATAAAGCACTCAGAGCACAGCACAGCGATGTTCTGGCGGCAAAAGGGGAACCTTGCACTGACCTTGCCTTGCCTGACTGGAGGCTCGACCATGAGATTGAGGCCACCATCAGCCTCAGAGTTCCTGGCATCACCACCAAAGACTAGCAACCAGCTACTCTCAAGATCCTGACTCTGGCCATGATAGAGGAGTCCTACCCAGCCAGCTCCTGGACCCATGCATACACGGACGGATCAGCGGAGGAAGCCACACACAACGGAGGCAGTGGTGTCTACGTCAGATTTCCCGATGGAGAGCACAGCAACATCGCACTCCCTGGAGGAAAGCTCTGTTCCAATTTCAGAACTGAAGTTCTGGCCATTAAAACAGCAGCAGAATTCCTCTCCTCCTGTGGAAAGCCCCTTGGCAGCATCTCCATCTTCACTGACTCCATGTCCACACTCCAGGCCCTTGACTCCCCTGATCCTGGTCCACTGATCCAGTCCCTTAAGGCCTCCCTCGCAACCCTTACCCAAACAGCCCCAACGACCCTCCAGTGGGTGCCTGCACATGTAGGCCTCCCAGGCAACGAGCGTGCAGACCACCTTGCTAAGGAAGGAAGCCAGCTCACACAGCCAACCGCTCCTGCCACGTATGAGGAAGCAAAAACTCTCCTCCGCAGCAGATTCCGAAGAGGCTGGGCCACCCTGAACGGAGGCTACCAGGCACACCGGGATCCCATCAGGACCCTGGAGAGGAGACACCAGACTACCATCTACCGCCTTCGCACAGGACACTGCGGCCTCCGAGCACACCTGAAGAGGATTGGAGTGGCAGCCACATCCCTATGTGATTGCAGCCAGGCTGACCAGACCCCATCCCATATTCTCCAAGACTGCCCCCTGTATGAGAAGATGCGGCAGCAGTCCTGGCCTGGGGGTGCTGACCTCAACACAAGCTCTGGGGGACGGTAGCCGATCTTCGCCGGACGTCCGAGTTTGTGGCATCCCTCGGACTTCGACCCTGACTACGTAGCTGTCGAACGCAAAAGAATACAGATAGGCAGATAGATACAGACGAACTGAAACGCGTAGAAACACAGTTTCCATTACATTAATGTTTAGACGGCATGGTTTACAGCAGTGTGTGGTAGCCAAGACTACCACAAAAACAACAGCCAGATACAGACTCAGAAACAGCCAACAGCTGAAACACACAGCCAGAGAGAGACTCAGAAACAGCCAACAGCTGAAACACACAGCCAGACAGAGACTCAGAAACAGCCAACAGCTGAAACACACAGCCAGATAGAGACTCAGAAACAGCCAACAGCTGAAACACACAGCCAGAGAGAGACTCAGAAACAGCCAACAGCTGAAACACACAGCCAGATAGAGACTCAGAAACAGCCAACAGCTGAAACACACAGCCAGACAGAGACTCAGAAACAGCCAACAGCTAAAACACACAGCCAGATAGAGACTCAGAAACAGCCAACAGCTGAAACACACAGCCAGACAGAGACTCAGAAACAGCCAACAGCTGAAACACACAGCCAGACAGAGACTCAGAAACAGCTAACAGCTGAAACACACAGCCAGATAGTAACTCAGAAACAGTTAACAGCTGAAACACAGCCAGATAGAGACTCAGAAACAGCTAACAGCTGAAACACACAGCCAGATAGAGACTCAGAAACAGCTAACAGCTGAAACACACACACATGACGTCACTGTGAACAGGTCATGATTCACAGCAGTGTGTGACAACCAGTGCCATGTTTGTCACACCATCCAGTCCTGGGCCAGACAGGGCCATCCCGGACACTGGGGTTTTTACTGCTCCACAGCACGGCAGTGGAAGATCTCAAACACCACACCGTTCTGGAGTCCTCTGGACAGAACTCATTCTTCTTGGTCCGGACTGTCGCCCACTTGCCGGAAACGATTTGTTTGGGTTATGTGATAGTAGGAGGTGGTGGCGTATAGCTGGCGAAGAAGGTGAGAAATTAAGTCAAAAGTGTCAGTTTCTTTTTTCTCAAGGAGGCTTCAATGTATTCCATATACACTATATAAAAACCCATATACATCTGCTAGGCAGATGCCTGACCAGCAGCATAACCCAAGACCTTGCGTACAAGCATACATATTTGTGTACCGATCAGAGTGGATTTCCTCTACAAAATGTTATCAGAGGATAACGCAAATGTTGTCATGGGTTCTTTTCCATTGCGCAAAGTGCGTGCTGCACACGGGACCTCGGTTTATCGTCTCTTCCGAATGACTAGACGCTCAGTTTCATTTTCCGGTCAACCATGGGCGCGACCTGGCGAGACCAGGATTCAAACCCAAACCCTCACGGACGCTGTACCAGCAGACAAGAGGCATCATGATTCTGCCACCATCACTTTCCACACAGACAGACAGTGAAAAGTGAAGTGAGTGAAGTGGTAGGCAGGCAAGACAGTTGTGGGTTTGATTTTCGTCTTTTTTTGTTTGTTTGCTTGTAATCCCTTCTTTATCTTTGCTTTATAAACAAATCTGCAATGTTTGTACCATTTACTAACATGATTTTTTTTCTTGTTGAATCCCTCCCTCACATTTCTTTGGACAAACTCTTTAATCAGTGGTTTTGGTATATAAAAAAAGAATTCGAACTCTTGCGAGCATCAAAACTTAAAATCAGCATTATAAGTACACTACCCACTCCTTCATACAACCGTCTCCACTTTTTTTGTACAGTCCATTTAATACTTTTTGTACAGTTCTTTCAACACCCCTATTTCCCACTCACAGACCACTTACCCCCAGGCTATAAACTCCGAAACTCTTTCGTCTGCCTCCACTCAAGATGGCGTCAATGCGTCACTGTTGGTGAACAGCCGTTGGCCATAATACCTCAGAATGGGATGAATGGCCAGACTCTTCAACACGACGTCTGAGGCACAGTGAATATCAGCGCGCAGGCTGAGACTGAATGGTGAACGTGAGTGACTGAGCAGATGATTGTGTTGTGTGGTTAGTGTGGTTTCACGCCAAAGGCTTTGCCAGACTTGCATTGAATTACTTTTCTTATTGAATATTGTGTGTGTGTGTGTGTGTGTGTGTGTGTGTGTGTGTGTGTGTGTGTGTGTGTGTGTGTGTGAATTGAGGGAGATAAAGAGAGAGACAAAGCGAGACAGAGAGACAGACAGACAGACAGACAGAAACAGTGCTACAGGACAGGCATTCAGACAGACAGAGAGACACACATACATACACACACATACAGAGAGAGAGAGAGAGAGAGAGAGAGAGAGAGAGAGAGAGAGAGGGGACAGCTGAAACATACACACACACACACACGCGCGCGCGCGCACACACACACACACGGCATGACTGTGAACGGGTCATGATTTACAGAAGTGTGCTGCAGGCAAGGCGATGTCTGTCCCACCACCCAATCCTGGCCAGAGCGGGCCATCCCAGACACCGAGGTCTTTACTGCTCTCCAGCACGGCAGTGGAAGATCCCACCCGCTTCACTGACCCATTCAGGCTTCGTGGCCATCTGGACAAAACTCATTCCTCCTGGCCAGGACTGTTAACAACCCGCCCACACTTGCTGCCGACAATCTGTTCAGTTAAAAGTTCGGACGGGGACGGCGGGGGTCGGTGTGTGGGTGGGGATGGGGCAGGCGGAGGTGGATGAAGGAGGGGGATGGTGAGGGTGGGGTGGGGTGGGGTGGGTTGGGGTGGCTGGGGCGATGGATATAGGGCAGGAAGGAAGACATGTAAGGTGACAGGAGGTGTTACAAAACATGAAATGAAAACATTTGTGGGTTTTGTTCTTCTCCTTCTCGTTGGTTCATCATTCCGTTCACGTCAAAGGTGATTCAGACGTGTTCGCCTTCATTCACTTCAACACACACATGCATTCTCATACAATGGGTGTGGAGTGGGTGAGGGATTGGGCGTGGGGAGGGGGGAAGAGGGTGGGTGTTTTGTGGGTTTGCTTGTTAAGAGTTGCAGCAAAATATATGGACTAAGATTGTCTCACTTCAACAAGTAACAACTGACAAACACGATCACAGTGCAGTTAACGAAACCGAATATTCTATTTGTTCCTGAAGAGAAGAGGGTCAACGTTTTCCAGCACAATCATACTTAATTTCGAAATAACAAAGAATTCTGTAATGGAGCTAAAAAAAAGGTTTTGTAAAACTAAAGTGTTATAAGTGTCTTCACCAAACTAGATCCACCTATAACATATAATAGAATTTTATCAAAGGAAACGATAGCAATGACAGTGAGCATGTGAGATGTTACGTGTTAGCTTTTCTGGTTTCACAACACTTGCTGTTATTTTTAGTTTTTTGTTTGTCGTTTTCTGTTCATGTTTTGTTTTTGTTGAAAAGGTTAAAATAGAGAAGTGGAAAAAGGAGGAGTATTCTTTGAGTATTCTTAACTTTCTATGTATTTTACACGATAGTAGAATAGGGATGCACACTGCGAGTCTCACACTCTCTTTGTTTCTAACTTTTTTTTTTCACAACTGCATCCATATTCACATATACATACTTATACATATACGCATCCGCTTACACACGCTTACACACACACACACACACACACACACACACACACACACACACACACGCACATCTCCAATACAATCGCTCTCAGAGTTTCCAAGTAAAGACTGTAGCAGCCTATGCCGATCCGCTGTGACGGAACTGCTGATCTGTGGCATCAGTCTCTACCACACCCCCTCCTTCCCTTCCTTTATCCCCCTCTCAACCTCTCCATCATTCACACACACACACACACACGCACACACACACACACACACACACACACACACACACACACACACACACACACACACACACACACACACACACACACACCCACACTCTCC
>NC_134876.1:72924217-72926717 GCF_041734735.1 Babylonia areolata | reverse complement strand
CGGGCATGGCGTCTGTCTGGTTTGGGTTATTCCTTTATTCCTTCCCCCCCCCCTCCGATTCAAAAGTATTAAATAGATCACCCCAACACGCACGCATGTACGCACACACGCACGCACACACGCACACACACTCACACAGAGAAATCCAGACACAAACGCTAACACACAAACACGTACATATACAGACATGCGCGTGTGGTCACACACACGAACAGACACAGGCACACACAGACACATATACACCTACGAACACACAGACAGACAGACAGACAGACAGACAGACACGCACACACACTCACGCAAGCACGTACGCGTACACACACACACACACACCGAGTCGACAAATAAAACAAGTCGATGAAGAAAGCCAATTAGGGCCAGCCATAAATCGTCTCTTGTCTGGAACCACAGAAACCTCACAGCACGATCAGGCATCCAGTCTCTGAAGTCGATTTTTTTCTTCTTTTTTTGCTTTGCAGTCAGGCTGTTTGTCCCGTTCTGTGCCGTATTTAGCTGGGGATGTTTATCACCAGTATTGATATATCGATGCTGCCCTTGCTGAAGCCATAGAAGGTTTTTGGTTGGCAGCCTGAGGATTAGTGACTTGCATTCCAGCTTTGAAAACTGTTTGGGTGACAGGAATGAAAAGGAGCCAGCTGATGATGACTGGAGCATCAGAAGACAAGAAGGACGAGGAGAACAAGATGAACATTTTATGGTAAAAAATATGACAGGTTCAGCAGACAGACTGAAGCAACAGTGCGTGCTTGTTATCATTGTGGCCGTGTGTGGATACTCGTGAGATTTCAATTCCACTTCAGGGAGACAGAGAGAAGGAGAGAATACATGAATTCAGAAACTCAGACAAATTTATAATGTAAGAGCCACCAGCCTGTTTACATGAGAACACGTACACATAATAATGATGGTATAAAAAAAAAACTAAGGAAAGTCAGATTCAACCAAGTAAATTGAGAGAGAGAGAGAGAGAGAGAGAGAGAGAGAGAGAGAGAGAGAGAGAGAGAGAGAGAGAGAATGAATGATTTTTTGGCCTCCATCACATGTTACAAGCGGTGTGGTTTTTTTTCGGTGCTGCCGCCATTCTCCTATTTTTCCTCTCTCTCTCTCATGTGTGGTGTGTGTGTGGGGTGGTGGTGGAGAGTTGTGTGTGTGTGTGGGGGGTGGGGGTGGAGGCGGGAGGAGGGGGGAGTTGTGTGTGTGTGGAGGGGTGGAAAGGGGGGGGCATTCCCAAACAAGACACGCACGTGCTAGTCAGAATGGCCACGTGAAACAGGTGGCCCGTGTGAGGCCTCTCGGGTCCTTAAAGGCACTGTCCTGACGACAGAAGACCATGCGGATAAGAGTGACGTTTGCCAAAGACTTAGGACTGGAACAGCGATCCCTTCTTTCCTAACCTAGAGCAGACACACACAGACACCCCCATCCCCCACTCCGGCCCCCTAAAAAAGCCCCGATGAAAGTCATTCAGCAGAAATCACGAAACTCCTTTTGACTGAAATCAATGTAACCAACCACACAGCCATGGACAGGCTGTTTGTATCGTTGTGTGCTATATTTGGTCACAGATGGTCGTCAGTATTGATGTACTGATGTCGTCCTGGTGATAAACGGGAAAGAAATAGCTTGGTGAACAGCCTAGTGCCTTACTTTTCTGTCAGTGGTGACAAGGCAAGGCAAGGCAAGGCAAGGAGTTTATTTCATGCGGCCCCTGGGGGCATTGAAACATTACATACGTTCATCCCCCACACATATCCTATAAATATAAAAAGAGAGATGTCAAAAACAAGAAGTAGGCTCATTCTTTCAATCACTTATCTACACATTGACAAGTACTATTTCACTCCTAATACAAAACAAAAACAAAAAACAAACAAACAAACAAACAACAACAACAACAAAAATGAAAAGAGCTACGTATAGAAACCAAGGATTCGACCAGCCGCCGTGGCGAAGTGGTTAGCGTCGCGGACTGACGGCTGGGAGGACGCAGGTTCGAATCCCAGCGGAGGTGGGTTTTTCGGCCCGTGGCCGGCTCCTACCCAGAGTTGAGTGTGCTGTGGGCTTAAATGGGAAGACTGGGACCACACAGTCGAGTATCATCCACTTCAAGGATGTGTCTTTGGGTGTGTTGCTCTAATTACCTGACCAACACTGCAAGCGTCTGTATCTTTCGGGCCTGGTTAACGCCGGGATATCATTATGACAGGAAGCTAGAGTACAGCCTTGTCACGCAGTCCCAAACCAAAATGGACCTCCATAGCAACATCGTCATCGTCATCCTCCTCCCCTTCATCATCATCATCATCATCATCATCAGTATAAACAAAACAGTCTAAAAGTCTGTGGCCTTTCATGCCCTGTTCTCATGGTGACCTCCACTTCTGTGCTTGGGGGTGAGTCCTGTCAATGTCTTCAGTGTCGGCAGATTCATGGGTGGGCTGTTGTTTGAGGGACGTGGTTGCGGTCTCCACTCTGGGAG
>NC_134876.1:72889217-72909217 GCF_041734735.1 Babylonia areolata | reverse complement strand
TCTCTATCTCTCTGTGTGTCTCTGTCTCTCTTACTGTTATAATGTGTAATGTTGGTAACCATTGCTTATGGGTTATCCAAATCGGCACTTATGTTTTAATATTTACATCGTAGCTTATACACACACACACACACACACACACACACACACACACACACACACACACACACACACATATATATCCTTATTTTCTTCCTGCTTTCTAAAAAAAGATGTTGCTCTGTTCAGTCCCCTTCATATGGTGGCCTCAATGAACAAATCTCTCTCTCTCTCTCTCTATATATATATATATATATATCTCCTTCTCTCTCTCTCTCTCTCTCTCTCTCTCTCTCTCTCTCTCCTCTCCCTATTTATCGATGTTTCTGTTTGTCTGCATGGTCTATGTCTTTCTGTATCTGATTCTGTCTCTATCCCTGTTTGTCTCCCTGAATGCCTGTCTGTCTCTTTTTTTGGTCTCTACCTGCCTGTCACTATGTCTCTGTCTGTCTGCCTGTCTCTGTCTGTTTCTCGTGTTAATTATCATTCAACGTTGCATTGATGTTTACAGCTTAAGACGTATGCAGCTATGCGAGTGTAATGTTTAGCCGTCGTGGACAAAGAGACAAAGAAAAAGAAAATACTGATGATTTGCCATCCTCAATCTCTCTCTCTCTCTCTCCCTCTCTCTCTCTGCACAGGATAAGACAACACCAACACTACACCTACAATAACTATAAATAGAAAAGCAATGGTTTTTTTTTTCGATAACGTGTAACGTGCGGTCAGCCAGGCGTATCGATACCAAGCATATTTTTAGAATTTTTCTGTTTTTTTTTTTCATCAGCAATCAGTCAAGCATGTAACTGCTCTGCGTGGGACGCATGGAGGAACCGCATTGTCTGATATGTAAATGACTGCCAGCAGTTCTGGTGGTGATATTGATAGAATCACTTAGCGGAGGCGTTGCTCGCGAAACGAAAAACAAACATGATTCAGACCCAAACCATACAATGAACAAATCCGGATGTCTCTCTCTCCCCCCCTCCCCTCCTCCCCCGTCCAGGTTGTCCAGTAGAGAATTGCGATGGCAAAGCTATACTTGACAATTCCTTCCCTACCGTGTCAAAATCTGTCTGTCTCTTTCTTTTTATCCTTTCCTCTCCAGTGGAGTGGTGGCCAGTAGTAACGCGTCCGCATCGGGAGTGAGAAAATCTGTGCGCACAGATTCTTATCTTACACTCGGCAGTGTATTATCAATGTACTACACTACACTACAATAACTACAATACACTCACTACAATATATTGTATATGTATTTCTCTCTCTAGGTCTGTTGGTCTTTCTCTCTCTCTCTCTCTCTCTCTTAAAGTATCATGTTGCGTCTCTGTCTCTGTGTGCCTGTATACTTCTCTCTGTCTGTCTCTGCCTGTCTGACTATCCCCCTCTCTCTTTCTCTCTCTGTCATTCTCATTTTATCTTCGTGCGGAGGACAATACAACACAAGGCTTACACTACACCTACGACACCGACGACGTCTATGAACAAAAGTAATATTTTCTTTTATGAAGTGCAGTTAGCCAGGCATGTCGTTGCATGGTGTGTTTTTTTTCCAGCAGTCAGTCAAGCGTATTATTGATCTATTTTCCATCCTCTCTCAACAGTGTGGGATGGGGGGAAATCAGTTGGCTGACATGTAAATGATTGCTAGCAGTTCTGGCAGTGATATTTATGGAAACGCTTGGCGGAGGCTTTGTTCGCAGATCGAGAAACAAACGTTGGATCAGACCCAGAGTATACAACGAAAAGTAGAACTGCGATGGCAAAGCTATAATTAAAAAAACAACAACAACAATTTTATGATATCTCATTGTCTATCTATGTGTCTCTTTAAGTCTGTCAGTCTGTCTCCCCCTTAGTACCTCACTGGGTCTCTATCTCTGTCTCCCTGTCTCCTAGTCCCGATCTGTATCTTTCTGTCTGTTTGCCTCCTTCTCTCTCTCTGTTTCTGGATCTCTTTTTTAGAATTGATTGATTGATTGATATGGATACTTACGTAACCAAGCGCTATGCTTGGTTCAAAAAACTGTTTCACACATGAGTCAGCAGACGACGTTTTCACAACTAACCCGCTGGCTTTCAACAGCTCGCGCAGAATGTGTGACGCCATTCCTGGTTTGAACGCATTGCCAATTCTAAACTTATTCCCTAATCATCTATTAAATCAAGTCTCTGTATCGTTCACTGCAATATTATATGTGTTGTGCTTACACACACACTTTAATCAGTTAGCAGCATACTTGATATCAGTTTAATCGTTTGTCAGTCTAAAGATTTCAACTGACGCTAAGCCGGTTACGTCATTTTGTCCTCCTCGCCAGACAACCTACTCACTGCTCGACCAGCGTCGCGTTGCGGTACGCTATTGGCTGAGCTGGAATTTGTGTTTCTGCTCCACCGTATTTAATTAATATCTCGTTTGTCTGATCAGTAAACTGCAAGTATTGTATACTGGCAGAATCGTCGCGATTCCATCTTTAAATCTATTCCATTTATGTTTGCCTACGTTAAACTGATTTAACGCAGTTTGTAATTTTCAGCGACGAGCTCGTTAAAACTGACCTTGTTCAGGTTACTTAAATTAAAATTATAAATTCATCGTAAATAATCAACACTTCATTTTATACCCAATAGAAAGTAGGCGTTAAGCTCTTTCTTTTGCAACTTATCCGACGTAAATCGGTTCAGGAATCATTTAGCAATCTCTCACTGAACACCTTGTAAGAAACACAGTTTCTCTCAGATTTGGCCTGGTTTGACCCGATCTGCTTCAAAGCACACGTGATTGTCTTCGCAGTCCGCTTAACTTGCATAAATTGGCACAGTGAGTGATGAGTGGTCACTTCATACCTGGTCAGTCATCTGACCAGAGCTGCTCTCTCTCTCTCTCTCTCTTGCTGTGTCGCGAGCAGTGTGTGTGTGTGTGTGTGTGTGTGTGTTCCCACAACGGCTGACATCTCACTACATATCGTTGTAAGTACTAGTGTGTAGAATGTGCTGATGATTTGTAACTTGTATTCTTCGACACAGTGCTTGTGTTCATATGAGTATGTTCAGTTATTGCTTTGTTCAGTTATTGCTTTGACATGTAGTCACATCTCGGCTGTGATTGATCAAGAAATTCGCCATGTCGTCAAATGCTCGTAGCAGTAGCGTCTCTGGACACTGATAGTTTGTTCGAGAATATTCTAGTGAGTGCATATGACGCGTTCTTTCTCATTTGCTGTCACCGATGAAGGATACAGTGTTTGACTTATTCTCAGTACTCTAAGATGTGTGTAGTATTCTGCCATGATTACAAGATAGTGTTGGATTAATATCAGTTATTGGTTAAAACCAACTGGTATGTATCAGTCTGTTAATTGTAATTTAGTTACCATGCCCTCTCCTATACGGCTTACTCCAGTATAGTGCAACATGATAAACTGATTCATTTGTGTCACTTTGACACAGTATAAGCTTTACCTAATCTATACTGTCAGTGTACTTTCACTAAATCAGCATAGCTTCAATCACTTTAACTGCACTATTTAAATGTATTAGAAATGTCATTTGATGTCAGTGTTTGGTCTTCACACATATGCATTACTAAGTGGTAGTCTTTCCATGTAATATGTATACATGTGCTTTACTATTCACTTGTGCCGACATGTTGTGCTAATGACATTTGTTTGTGTCATTCCAGGCACTGTCTTCTCTCATTATTTGTCTTCTTTTCTTATGTTCTCATAACTATTGTAAATAAAACAATAGAAAAACCCATTTGTGACTGGCCGCTATATGTTCCTGGCCTGTGCGCAGGAATTCTTGTCTATCCTTTCATTCAGTAAATCATCATTTAGTTAGTTCTTCTGTACCGTCCGTCCCCTTATAGAACCACTCGGTTCAGTACACGGCTACACTTATATAGCACATATCCTCGGTCGCAGACCAAGCTCTAAGCGCTTTACAAACACGGGGTCATTTACACAACAGGCTGCCTACCTGGGTAGTGCCGACTGACGGCTGTCATTAGGCGCTTGTCATTCAATCAGATTTCAGGCACGCACACATACACACTCAGACAACATTTAACATTTTACGCGTATGACCGTTTTGTTTATTTACCTCGCCATATAGGCAGCCATACTCCATTTTCGGGGGTGCGCATGCTAGGTATGTTCTTGTTTCCATAACCCACCGAACACTGACATGGATTACATGATCTTCAACGTCCGTATTTGATCTTCTGTGTGCGTGCACGCACAAAGGGGGTTCAGGCACTGGCATGTTTGCACATATGTTGACCTGGGAGATCGGAAAAATCTCCACCCTTTACCCATCAGGCGCCACCAAGATTCGAACCCGAGACCCTCATATTGAATGTCCAACGCTTTAACTATTCGGCAATTGCACCCGTCAAGATAAAGTGTCATCTTGAAAGATCCGTTCGTTTTGTTTTTGATGTCTTTTGCTCACACCCATTCCAGATGTATTCACAACACACTGCTGAATCAGTATTACTTTGTGAGAGAAGTACAATGTGCACAAAAGAAATGATATCGACATTCCAGTAAAATATAATGCATTAACAAACGCTTTCAACTGATTTGAATGCTATAAAGGCTGACGTGATTGCACGCACGCACTCACGCACACACACACACGCACACACACACATACACACACACACACACACACACGGACAGACAGACACACACAGACAGAGAGCGATAAAGACAGAGACAGACAGACAGACAGACAGAGAAAGACAAAATTAGGCAGACAAAAGCAATGATGCCAGCAGACTCCTCGCCCTTCCCCTACCTCCCGCCCCACCCTCACTCTTTCCTTCACCAGCTGACCTTCATGCCACAGAAAGCCGGCAGACCAGAGGTATGACATCACAGAGCACATTAAATCTTCCTCTTTACAGACATCACAGAGCACATTAAATCTTCCTCTTTACAGACATCACAGAGCACATTAAATCTTCCTCTTTACAGACATCACAGAGCACATTAAATCTTCCTCTTTACAGACATCACAGAGCACATTAAGTCTTCCTCTTTACAGACATCACACAGCACATTAAATCTTCCTCTTTACAGACATCACAGAGCACATTAAATCTTCCTCTTTACAGACATCACACAGCACATTAAATCTTCCTCTTTACAGACATCACAGAGCACATTAAATCTTCCTCTTTACAGACATCACAGAGCACATTAAATCTTCCTCTTTACAGACATCACACAGCACATTAAATCTTCCTCTTTACAGACATCACAGAGCACATTAAATCTTCCTCTTTACAGACATCACAGAGCACATTAAATCTTCCTCTTTACAGACATCACAGAGCACATTAAATCTTCCTCTTTACAGACATCACAGAGCATATTAAATCTTCCTCTTTACAGACATCACAGAGCACATTAAATCTTCCTCTTTACAGACATCACAGAGCACATTAAATCTTCCTCTTTACAGACATCACAGAGCACATTAAATCTTCCTCTTTACAGACATCACAGAGCACATTAAATCTTCCTCTTTACAGACATCACACAGCACATTAAATCTTCCTCTTTACAGACATCACAGAGCACATTAAATCTTCCTCTTTACAGACATCACAGAGCACATTAAATCTTCCTCTTTACAGACATCACAGAGCAAATTAAATCTTCCTCTTTACAGACATCACAGAGCACATTAAATCTTCCTCCCTGTTTGAAAAATTATCGACCTGTCTCTAATCTGTCATTTTTATCAAAACTGCTAGAAAAGATCATATTGTCTCAGCTCTTAGCTCATCTGGAACAAACTGGTTTACTTAATTCCCACCACTCAGCTTATAGACGTGGTCATAGTTGCGAAACAGCACTTCTTAGAATAGTGAATGATTTGCTTTCGGGATTTGATGAGGATAAGATATCTGTTCTCGCTCTCTTAGATTTGTCAGCAGCTTTTGACACTATCGACCACTCTATCCTCTTGAACAGACTTAAAACTTCCTTTGGTATTCATGACACTGCACTAGCATGGATCACGTCTTACCTGTCAGATCGTACGCAGAAAGTGTGTGTAAATAGTAGATACTCTAGAGTATCTGCCTTGAAATATGGTGTCCCACAGGGGTCCGTCCTAGGTCCTGTTCTTTTCGTGCTGTATGCGGCTCCTGTGTCGGATGTCATCAGTCATCATGCGATGTCGCATGAGAGCTATGCTGATGACACACAACTTTATCAGTCGGCTTCCATAGCTGAATTTGATGCACTGGTGACTCAAACACAGGAGTGCATTGCTGGCCTAAAGGACTGGATGACTCTCAACAAGCTGCAATTAAATGATGATAAGACTGAATTGATGATAACCTGTCCAAAGAAGTTTCGTCAACATCCTTCCTTTCCTGACTCTGTTCTGATCAATAGCACACCTGTTTCACTTTCTCCCTCTGTTCGTAGTCTTGGTGTAATCCTAGACCAGTCTCTTTCCTTCCAACAGCACATTTCGAATATCTGTAAAGTTGCCTATTTGGAACTGCGTAGAATCAGCTCTATCCGCCACTATCTCTCAACCGATGCAACCAACACTACTTGATTACTGCAACCTTCGTTCTGGCAAACTTATCATCCTCGGAGATTTCAATTTTCGTTTCGACAACCAGACTTCCACTGATGTCAAACGCCTATTTCTATCTCTGTCCACTCATTCTCTCTCTCAGTTCGTTACAGAACCAACACACAGATCTGGCCATACGTTGGACTGGCTCATCGCACGTGACTGTGATGGCATGGTTGCGTCAGTGACTGTAACTGACAAACTTTCTTCCGACCATTCTGCTGTTATATTCTTGCTTAATATTTCAAAACGTACCAGAACCAAGAAATCTGTTACTCGTCGCAACCTGAAATCCATCAACATTAACACTATTTCTTCTTAAGCTGCTGAACGCCTTTCCAAAATTTCTTCCCGTACCGACGTATCCACATATTACAACACTGTCCTCTCTCAACAGCTGGATGAACATGCACCCCCCACTACCCGCATGCTCCCTGACAGACTTTCCGCCCCATGGTACACACAAGGCATTCGACTTGCAAAACGCAAACGTCGCCAACTGGAAAGACGATGGCGATCATCAAAACTGCAAGTCCACAATCAAATATTCCGAAAACAAATAAATAAAGTCAAACATATGATCTAATCAGCAAAGACAAACTTCTTTTCTTCTCAAGTTCTCGATTCCACCAAATCTCTTTACTCTGTCATGTCAAATCTTCTTGGAACTGCAAAAAAGACTCCTCTTCCTTTTGCCTACACTTTATCTGAACTCCCCAATGTCTTCTCCTCTTTCTTTTTCGACAAGTCCAAAATATTCGTACCATCTTAGACCAAATGTCTTTCCAACCTGCTCATCCTGATCCTCAATTCAGCGGCACCCCTCTCCATTCCTTTAATCCATTGACTGAAACAGAAGTTCATGAAATCCTGAAAGAAATGACAATAAAATCCTGTGAGCTCGATCCTATACCAGCCTCGGTCTTTTCCCGGTGTGTCTCACAGCTTCTCCCCACAATCACCAATATTGTCAACTCATCCCTTCTCACTGGAACGTTTCCATCCACTTTCAAAACTGCAATCGTCCGGCCTCTTCTGAAGAAACCCAACCTTGACGCAAACATTTTGAAAAAAACTATCGACCAGTTTCTAATCTTCCAATCATGTCCAAAATCCTTGAAAAAGCTGTCCTCAAGCAGCTCAACAACCACCTTTGTTTCAACAATCTTATCCACCCATTTCAGTCTGCCTATCGCGCTGACCACAGCACCGAAACCACTCTCTCCACATTCTGGACAATCTACTGACAATGTCCGACTCAGGAAAAATTTCCCTTCTCACTCTTCTCGACTTGTCAGCCGCCTTTGACACGATAGACCATTCAATCCTTCTTTCCTGTCTTCATTTTACATTTGGTATCAACGGCACTGTTCTAAACTGGTTCAAATCTTTTCTCACTGATCGATTCCAGTCTGTCATTGTTGATCATTTCCAATCTGAACCCGTTAAAATCGAACATGGAGTCCCACAGGGATCTGTTTTAGGCCCAGTGCTCTTCACACCGTACACTGCTCCTCTCGCTGAAATTATCAACCGCCATAATATCAGTCATCATTCTTATGCTGATGACACTCAACTCCAGAAGAGTGATACCCCTGAAAAATTGTTGTCGCTCTTGCAAGAAACATCCAACTGCTTCCTGGACATTCAAAACTGGACGACTCTAAATAAGTTACAATTGAACGCGGACAAAGCTGAAGCAATGATCATGGGAACTAAACAAAAAGTGTCTTCCATCACAATTGACACAATCAAACTTGGCAGTACATCCATCCCTCTTTCCAGGTCAGTCAGGAACCTCGGTGTTGTCCTTGACAATACACTGTCCATGCACAAATTTATCAGTCAGACATGTCAGTCCTGCTACTGTCAACTGCGGCGCATCAGTGCCGTCCGGAAATATCTGTCCACTGACGCAACATCTAGACTTGTCATTTCTCTCATTCTCTCTCGCCTTGACTACTGTAACTCTATTCTCTGGTTTGTCTGCTTCATCCACTCAGTCCCTTCAGCGCATACAAAACTCTGCTGCCCGACTCGTCCTCAGAAAGAAAAGATCTGAGCACATCACTCCTCTTTTGCAACATCTCCATTGGCTCCCTGTCTCACACCGAATAAAGTACAAGATCAGCACTCTATGTTATAGATGTATTCACAAAACTGCCCCTTCCTATCTCTGTGGCTGCCTTCACCTCTACATTCCATCTCGCTCACTACGATCGGCTTCGGATTCACTCTGTTTACGCATACCCAGATTCAAACACTCGACTGTTGGCCGCCATTCTTTCTCTGTCTCTGGACCTTGCAATTGGAATGAACTTCCTCTTTCGCTTCGTCAAGTCTCCACACTCAGCTCTTTCAAGTCTGGCCTTAAAACCCACCTCTTCCCAAAATAGCCTCCCTTGCCTGCCTCTTCCTTGTCTTTAGTTTCCACAGTTGAGTTATGCATGCGAGTGAATGACTGGTGCGAAAGCACTTTGATTTGTCTCTGCACAAGATTCAGCGCTATATAAATACCATTATTATTATGATTATTATTACAGACATCACAAAACACATTAGTTCCCCCTCCCTACAGACATCACAGAACACATTAAATCTTCCTCCCTACAGACATCACAAAACACATTAGTTCCGCCTCCCTACAGACATCACAGAACACATTAAATCTTCCTCCCTACAGACATCACAGAACACATTAGTTCCGCCTCCCTACAGACATCACAGAACACATTAGCTCCGCCTCCCTACAGGCATCACAGAACACATTAGTTCCGCCTCCCTACAGACATCACAGAACACATTAACTCCGCCTCCCTACAGACATCACAGAACACATTATTTCCGCCTCCCTACAGACATCACAGAACACATTAGTTCCGCCTCCCTACAGACATCACAGAACACATTAGTTCCGCCTCCCTACAGACATCACAGAACACATTAGTTCCGCCTCCCTATAGACATAAGCGATAGACAAACTGTGTCAAACAGTTCCCGACATATCGCGTGATATACTTGGGAGCTAGAGAGGCAGAGGGTGGCGGATACTTTCTGATAACAGCAGAAACAAATTCATGGTGAATTAAGTGGATGCTGTTCTTGTAAATACCACAAGGAGAATATGAGGATGAGAGAGAAAGGTATGGTGGTAAAGAGAACGGGTGGGATAGAGATGGAGACAGATAGATAGAAAGATAGAGAAATAGACAGACAGACACACACACACACACACACACACACACACACACACACACACACACATACACACACACACACACACACACACACATACACACACACACACACACACACAGATAGATAGATAGATAAGATAGAGAGAGAGAGAGAGAGAGAGAGAGAGAGAGAGAGAGAGAGAGAGAGAGAGAGAAGACAAGACCAATTCTTTATTTTCGAGGATAATAGATAAGCACTGGCGCACTTTTTTTTCAACCTGTCCCCGCCCTGGAATAGGGTCTACACTACACACTACTACATTACACATGTCGTTGCATGCACTACACAATGTTACTTAAAGTCATAGCATGCAAATACTATACTAAATAAAGACATAAGTATGGCAAAAATAAGATACACACGCACACACACGCACACACACGCACGCACACACACACACACACAAGCATAGTATTAATAGTATTAATAATCTTAATAATCAACATAGGAAAAAAAACAAACCAACCAACCAGAACACTCTCTCTCTCTCTCTCTCTCTCTCTCTCTCTCTCTCTCTCTCACGTACACTTACACTTACACACACACATAAGCATACATTGTGTATGTTAAAAAATAGTATACTAATGTGAATATAAAACAGTAAGTCTAATAGAATTACACAATACAATAACAGGCGGGGGGGGGGGGGGGGGGGGGGGGGGGGTAAGGGGGGGATTAGAGACACAGAGAGAGGGAGAGACAGAGAGAGGGAAGGATAGATAGATAGATAGAT
Organism: Babylonia areolata; assembly: GCF_041734735.1. NCBI lineage: Eukaryota > Metazoa > Mollusca > Gastropoda > Neogastropoda > Buccinidae > Babylonia > Babylonia areolata. Next base: position 72,898,599 of record NC_134876.1, on the reverse strand, counting down.
AGGTAGACAGATAGAAAGATATATATATATATATATATATATATATATATATATATATATATATATATATACAGAGAGAGAGAGAGAGAATGACATTTCAGTTATGACAAAGGTCTTATACCCTTGTAAAAGACGGGAGGATGGGGCGGGGTTCACACTGGTGCTGGCATGAACGCAAACTTTAAAAGATTAAAAAAAAAAAAAAAAAAAAAATCAAATGTTTGCATTCAGTTGCATTTAACCACAAACTGTTACACTAGAACAAAGCACACGATCATACAAGTTAAATGGCTCTGGTCCTCTAGGTGCACAGGAGGATGGGGGACAGGGGAAGGGTGGGAAAGAGAGGGGGGAAAGAGAGAGAGAGGGGGGAGAGGGAGAGAGAGAGAGACAGAGAGAAGGGGAGAGAGAGAGAGAGAGGGGGGGAGGGGGGGAGAGAACTCAGAACTCAGAACTCAAAACGTTTTTATTCAAGGATTAAGATTTTAGGCATTGCCTATTCTTCCAGTCTGTCCTTGCTAATCTACATCTATTACAAATAGCACACACATAAATGAAAGGAAAAGGTTTTCATGCAGAACTGTATACATAATGAAGAAAACACCCCCCGGCCCTCCACACACACCCACATCCGTGCACACACATGCATACACACACTGACGCTCGCGTGCGAGCGCACACACATACATACACACACACGCGCGCACACACACTGACAGCACCCCCTCACTCCCCCATACACTAAGATTCACAGATGGATAGGACAGTGAGTCACAGAGAGATAGATAGATAAGGTACAGTATTGTTACTGTCTCTGAAATCTATGTGTGGCAAGTGCAGCATACTACAGTGACTACCACCATCACCAATATTACTTGAACACTTGTCACGATAATGATAGAACGAAATGAATAGATTATGCATGCATAAGAAACAGAACGAGAGAAAAAAAAAAGAGAGAGGGAGAGAGAGAGGGGAGAGAGAGAGAGAGAGAGAGAGAGAGAGAGAGAGAGAGAGAGAGAGAGAGCAAAACAAAACACGATGAAATGAGAAAGCAAGGGAGGAACAACAACAGCATAAATGACTGATACAAAAAAAATAAGACATAACTGACCCCTTTGAGAGAGAGATAGAGAGGGAAGAGAGAGAGAGGGGGGAAGAGAGAGAGAGACAGAGAGGGGGAGAGGGAGAGAGAGAGGGGGAGGGAGAGAGAGATGGGGGAAGAGAGAGAGAGGGAAGAGAGAGAGAGAGGGGGAGAGGGAGAGAGAGAGGGGGAGGGGGAGAGAGAGAGAGAGATGGGGGAAGAGAGAGAGAGGGGGGAGAGAGGGGAGAGGGAGAGAGAGAGACAGAGAGAGGGGGATAGGGAGAGAGAGGGGGGAAGAGGGAGAGAGAGAGAGAGAAAGATGAGAGAGAGAGAGAGAGAGAGAACAGTTGGTGTAAAAAAAAATATTTTGTCAGGTGGCTTCGTTTGCCCCCCCCCCCCCCCGCCCCCCTTCTCCCTCCCCTCTCGCACCATCTCCCCTCTGCCACTATTTCTCACCATCAAACATCAAAGCAGGATGCAAGTCAAAATAATGGCCTCGCAGATGTGTACACCATCACGTGGGACAACACTTACATTAGTATATCGCCCAGGTAACGATAAAATAATGTACATATGCAATCACGCAGCAAAATAAGATGAATATCTTTTTTCTTTCTTCACAAACTGTGGTTGACTCCCAGAATAACAATTTGTCATTAGTTATTTATCCTTTGATGTTTTGAAGAAAAGTTTTTGATATGTGTGGGATTTCTATTAACACGACACGTGTGTGTACGTGTGTACGTGCGTGCGTGCGTGTATGTGCTTATCTATTGATGTTATAAAAAAGACTTTATAATTGCATTCTCAAGCGCTCACACACACACACACACACACACACACACACACACACACACACACACACTACACACACACACACACACACACACACACACACACACACATGAGAGAGAGAGTGAGAGGGAATTGAGACCGAGAGAGGGAAAGACTGAGAGAGAGAGGATGGGAAGAAAGACAGACAGACCGACACAGCCAAAGGAAATTGGATACAAACATAGATCTGTCGTCAGACTAATCGTCTTTCTCGCAACATTACCATGAATTTTTAAACCACTGTTTAAAAAACAACAACAACAAAACAAACCCAGTTCAGACCAAAATCATGCCCTCGAGAAGAAAGAGAAGTCGTTTGGACAGACAACGAGGGACCGACCCCGAGACAGAGAAGAATGAAGACTCTTCCCACAGTGAAGTCTAAAAGCCGTGACTTCTAAAAAAACACCCAGCGCCACACATAATAGGGCTGAAGGCCAGGGGACTGTACTCCCACACACACGGCAGCCATGCAGTTAACTTCAGCGCGTTCGCCCGGAGGGTAGGGCTGGGGACAGACATTGATGGGGCAGCTAGCTACTTTCTGATAAAAGCAGAAAATAACAGGAAATAAGATTACAGGGAGGTCTGTTCTGGTAAATACCTTCTAGGGGGGAGGGAAGGGGAGGGTGGGGGAGGTGGTGATTAAGAGGGGAGGTGGAGGAGAAAGGGGACGTGGTGGGAGGAATAAGAGGGGAGGAGGAGGGTGGGGGTGGTGGCGGAACGGGGATGGGTGAAGGAGGCGGAGAACGATCATGGCCGCAAGGCGTATGGCCATGGCGCGCGCGTTATGACGCGGCAACACGTGATGCCGGTGCTTTCATCAGTGGATGAGGTTTAACGTCTTTTGCTACGACTCCTTGTTCATCTTTCTCTTTTTCTTCATAATTTACCACTCCGTCTCAGTTTCCGGTTCTGTGATGTGATGTTACACAATTACCCCCCACCCCCTTACCTCCCCACACCCCTACTCCCTCCCGCCATCCTCGCACCTTCTCTCTTCCATCACCGACTTTTAAACTGTTATAAAAAGAAAAAGATTCACACGAAAGCATGTGTGCAGGCAAGACAAGACAGCAGTGTGGCGACTCACTCCAGGCAGGAGATCAGCCACGAATTTCCATCTTTTGTGTCGGACATACAAGCAGTCGCGATGAACACTCATGTTCAGCCGTCCAGATGACTGGCCTCGTCAAGTTCCTGCTGATTGTGAAACACTGTGATTAAGGTGTTGTACTTTAATCCAGGGACAAATACGTAGATAATAGAATTGACTGGAATAGAACAGAATAGAAAAGAATATAACAGAACTGCATAGAAAAGAATGGAATGCAATACATTTTGATACCATTGATTATGACTTTATTACCAAGTGTACCAGGGTTAGAAATATTGCGGGGATGATATGTATAAAAAGTACAGACATGAACTAGAAATCATATACAAACACAATTACAGTGGGGATTTAGACATATTTGTATATACATATAATTGCTTCACACACACACACACACACACACACACACACACACGGAGCACATATCAACGCGAATGCTCTCTTGAACATACGCCACACATTACACATTACAAAGGGATCTCATGACAAAAGGTTTACAGTTTTATGGTTGTTGGTTAAAAACTACAAATCTTTTGATGTTCTAATGATATAAACAACAAACAAGTAGAGTAACTTTTTTTGCATTGTCATGAGGCAAACGAACACATAACTCCAAACCTTCCCTGCTAGTTACAGCGCTTCCAAGCACGGACTTGTAAATAGATTATTTATCTGGACTCTTTATAATTCTGTGGCTTCCAACAGGCTAGCGCATAGGTCAGTGAATGAAAGGTATTCAGGGACACCAACACAGACGCCCAGAAAGCAAACAACTACTTTGTCGCGATCACGGATGTCAACGTTGGCTTCATCACATGTTTACGTTCAGAGTGTAGAGGCGAGTTCGACTCACAATACGTTCGACTGAACGTGTTTTGAACTTCTCACAGGAAAGTACAGCTTATTCCCTAATGTTGGAGAATGAAGTTTGGTCTTTGTTGTTGTTTCTGCTGCTGTTTCTCTCTCTGTGTGTGTGTGTGTGTGTGTGTGTGTAGGGGGGTAAGGGGATGACGGTTTGACTGGCGGGGGGAGTGGGGTAATGGAGAAGGAGGCTTATGGAGGAGGGGACGGATTGAAAAGGATGGAGGGCTGTAAGGTTACATAAGCAGTGGAGGGTTAAAAAGCGAAAAGCAAAAAACAATTATAAAAAACAAGAGGAGGTGGTGAACGACCAGTTAGTAAAGACACACGGAGAAACGAAACTGTCGGGTTTTGGGGTGAAGGCGTCATGTGGTGCTGACAGGGAGAGAAGTAAGCAACACCAGCACTTTTCTGGTTGCTTTGATTGGTTTTGTTTCATCGCATCGTAAAATTCAGGACGCTGTTTGATCTCATTCGTTTTTTTCATTAGTTGCTATAAATCATAAACTTTTTTTTCCGGTTCCAAGATATAATTATATAAGCAACCATATTCACTTGCCTAATTTTGATAGTCTTTGAGAAACACACTTATGATCAAGGCATCAATACACTACAAACACACACACACACACACACACACACACACACACACACACACACACACACATATATATATATATACACACACACTCTCTCTCTCTATTTGACATACCACACTTTGCAATTTGACCGGCAGATCGACAAATAATGATAATAATATTTAATAATAATATTTTATTTTTATATAGCGCTATAATACAAGCATAAGCAAGCTCTAAGCGCTTTACAATCCAGTACCTAAAATGAAACAAGAAAGCATATAAAAAGTAGTAGAAACATAAAACAGAATCATTAATATTATAAAAACGCAATGCATAAAACTCACAAAGTAACATGCTATCAATACTACAACTGTTACACTCCAATACTCACACTAACACACACGCACAGACACACACATGATTAAACGACTGAGATGACTTCTTTCACTTATGACTGAGATGACTTCTTTCACTTAAAATACATACATGTAAAAAGGAAAATAACTGTAATCTGCATGCTACAGATTTAGTAAAAATTGTAAAATAAAATTTTGGATAGAAAAGATAAAAGTGGTAAAAACCGGGTCATTCTCTCTTTCGAATCATGCCACCACCATCCATCTACCCACCCCCATTCTCTCTACTCTCCCACCACACACACTCACATTGCCATGGGCCTACGACAACAGCACTATTTGAGTTATGACAAGTATTTTTTAAAGAGATAAGTTTTAAGATTTGATTTAAAGGTAGATGAGTTGTTTGTCTGAGAGCAATAGGCAGAGAATTCCAAGTTGTTGGGCCGAAGGCGGAAAATGACCTCTTTCCACAGGAGTTAAGGAAGTATCGGGGAACAGTTAGCTGGGAGGAATCAAGAGATCTCAATGTTCTGTTTGGCAAGTACGGGTTAACAAGCTCAGAAAGATATGAGGGTGTGGTATCACAATTCAGGCACTGGAAGCATAGACAGGCAACTTTATATTCAATTCTGGCTTGAACAGGCAACCAATGAAGTGTCCACAGGAGAGCAGTAGCGCTCCCTCTCCTCGACTTTTTAAGGACGAGTCGAGCTGCACTATTCTGTATTTTCTGGAGCTTGTAGAGTTTATCATTGGGAAGGCCAGCTAAGAGAGAATTACAATAATCTAGGCGGGAAAAAATGAAGGCAACAGCAAGTTTGTTGGCGGCATCAACAGACAGGAAGGGGACGGATTTTACTAATCTTACGAAGCTGAAAGTAAAGAACTTTACACAGGTGGTTCACATTAGTTTCTATCGTGAGGGATGAATCGAGGTAAAAACCAAGATTGCGGACAGAACTAGAGAAAGAAATTTCTATGCCTGAACAAATGATAGACGTTGCATTCATCTGCTTGAGCTTATTTTTATTACCAGTCAACATGAGTTCTGTTTTGTCATCATTCATTTTTAGTTTGTTTTGTCTCATCCACTTTGCTACATTTTCTATACCAGTTTTAAATTTAGAAGCTAAATATGGAATTTCAGAGGGAATAGTAGAATCATGCAGTTGAGAATCGTCAGCAAACATGATAGTGAGGTACAGACTGTTGGATGATCAAAGTTAGACTTCGTGTGTACATTGTAAAGAGTACAGGTCCAGGACGGAACCTTGTGGTACCCCATATCTGTGCACAGACGGAACAGACTGGTTTTCATTTACAAGGACAGAGTGTGTGCGACCTGATAAGTAGGAATGAAACCATTTCAGAACAGTACCATTGAGTCCGAACACAGCACACAACCTTCTGACCATAATGTCATGGTCTATCGTGTCAAATGCTGCAGAAAGGTCCAGCAGTGACAAAATGGATACCTTGCCTGCATCAGGTGTTAGCAACAGGTCATTGACCACACATAATAAGGCCGTTTCCGTGCTGTGTCCCTTTCTGTACGCTGACTGAAATGGCTCCAGGAGACTGTAGATCTCAAGGTGTTTCATAAGCTGGCCAAGCACAATACGTTCTGAAACTTTAGACAGAAATAGTAGGTTCGATACTGGTCTATAGTTTTTCAGGTTTTCGGGATCAAGACTAGCTTTCTTCAAAAGGGGACACACCAAGGCATGCTTAGAGGACTGTGAGACAACACCTGAGGTCAAGGATATATTCATGATATTGGTTATAATAGGTAGTAATTCTCCTAAACATTGGTAGAATATAGAATGTGGGATAGGATCGAGACTGCATGATTTCTTTGGCATCTTGAGGATGACATCTTTGGCCTGTTCCTTGGTAACTGTCTGGAATGTAGTGAACTGTGTTCCAATAAAAGTACCAGATTCGCCAAAATCAGTAGGAGAATCGAAGCTACTTCTAATCATTTCTATTTTAGTAGTGAAATAATCAATAAATTTATCAGCTAGATTTTCAGAAGGTATATTGCTGGGCAGAACAGTTCCGACATCCTTCCCCATCATCTGATTGGCCAAGCGAAACAGAACTCTGGAGGAATCAGCATCAGTAATTCTGTTGCACACGTATTTCTTTTTGGGCACCGCGGATCATTTGATTTACAACATTGCGTAAGTGAGCATATATCTGCTTGAAAATTTCCAGACCAAACTTTCGCCATTTTCGCTCAGCGGAGCGACGCTGCTGTTTTGCCATCTTGATTTCAAGAGACATCCAGGGTGCACATAAACGATCAAACACAACACGCATTGTGAGAGGGGCATGCTTATCAAGCAGTTCCTGGAGGGAAGCGTTGTAAAATGTGATCAGGTCACTGGTATACAGACTGGTGGCAAATACTTCTGAAACATCAGCTTTTAAAAGATTAACATTTAAAGATCTGTAATTGCGTGAGTAAACATTTTTCTTTATCTTTACAGGCTTTATGAGCTTAAGATTAAATGATATCACAGAGTGGTCAGAGATGAGTTTGTCAACAAGAAGAAGATCTGTCACACTGTTGTCACTGTTTGTTATGACCCAGTCCAATGTATGACCGTGGCGGTGGGTGGCAGCCTTAACAAGCTGTTGTAAACAATGGGTTTCAAGTATTTTTAAGAGAAACAACATTTGCATCAGAAGTTGAATCAAAATGAAAATTAAAATCACCAACTATAAAAATGTTATCACATGAGATAAAACAATCGAACAAATCACAAAATTCATCAATAAGCATTTTGTTCGAAAGTTTGTTCTTTTTGTTTTGTGGTGGTCTATGGACTGTAATGAATGTAACATGCTGGTTCTCGTAGCACAGCCGAGTTTCACACACTTCAAAGGACTTAAAATCAAGGTTTTGAGTAGAAACTTGCATGTTGCAAGCTAAACTGTCCCTAAACAAAACAGCAAGTCCACCATCTACACCAGTCTCTCTAGGAACAGATTTCAAAGTAAAACCAGGAGGGGTCACATTAACAATATCACATTCATCACCAGTAGGTCTAAGCCATGTCTCAGTTAAAAACACCAGATCATAGTTTCCCTCGATGATCAAGTCACACACTCCATCTGTTTTGTTTCTGCACGGGTGGGTGATAAGACACATTATTTAAAAAAAAAATCGGAATGTTCTTGGTCGGAAATAGTGGTGTCGATCTTGATCAGATTAGCAAGGTTACATTTCCGAGAGTGATTGAGTGAGAGAGACGGGACAGACTTACAGTTACTGTTGGTGGACGGGTGCGGCTGGAAATCCAAACAGGAATTTTTATGCCCTGCTTTCTACGACCTCCTCTGTAAGGACGCTTCTTCCTGGCAGGCTTCCTGAGACAGGGCAGGCAGCGGGAATGAATCCCTAGTCCCTGCAGGCGCCGGCACAGTGTGGTGCAGAGAGCGCAAGTCCATGATGGCAGGGAGGAAGAAACTGGGGAGGCGCTGGTCGTCGTCAGAGAAGATGAACATTGGTTTTGATAATCCATGAGCTGTGCCCGAGAGTAAGCCACGGAATAAACACTGAGTTTGTTGGTGTCATGTGGCTGCACTTGTGCTGGAAGAGTGCACAGAAATTGACAAAACGACACATCGACACTGGCGGGCCATGCGAAGAGATCACTCACAGTGGTTGGCGATCTTGCCATGACACAGAGAAGAGAGAGCGTATTTCTGTTATCCATGGCCAAAAGTCGAAGAAAAAAATACCACGGTGTTGTCTAAATGAATCAAATAAATGATCAAACAATAGCTCACTGACTCTACCCAGACAGTGAACCAGTGGGGCTCCGCTCTATAGCTTTCACACAGGACGATACACGGGGCGAACTACTGACGGACTCTGTAAAGTGACACTGCCCCGGGGGACAGTTATGTGGTGGTTTCGGACATCAAACAGTTATAAAAGACATCACTATACGACATCACACGACACTACACATCACAGCACAAAACGAAGAGCACAGCAAGTAAATGATAGAAAAAAAAGCTTCTGGTGCCGTATTGACTGTATGCAAATGTGGTTGTACAACACACACACACACACACACACACACACACACACACACACACACACACACACACACACACACACACACACACACACACACACACACACACACACACATTCAAAAACAACATTATGGAAGCAGTGCGGGATGTTGTAGCTGTTATTCTATAATACGATAACATAAAAGAAAAAAGAAGAAGAAAAAGAAAAAGACATTTCCAAATATTCGTAACAAATCTACATTCCAATGGGCATATCTTTATTCAGCTTCATTTATATTTCCCAGAGATAACAGTAAACGGGAAAACGTGTACAATAGACTCTTACAGAACCTCACACAATTATTATAAAAAAAAAGTTTGTTTAGCTGAACAACGTCCTTTTCCCTGTCCCATCATCTGCACAGTTTCAGTGGCATTACACCCACGCCACCCCGTCTCCCAAACACGGCCACATCCGAGTTCGTCTGATACAATTTTTAGCACCGACAATCCG
>NC_134876.1:72876717-72884217 GCF_041734735.1 Babylonia areolata | reverse complement strand
ATCTGGCCACCATCAGTCATTATGTCTCATAGCATCCGTCAACCGTGAATGGCTGCTGTGGCAACCAGGATGTCCATACACACACACACACACACACACACACACACACACACACACACACACACACACACACACACACACACATACACAGTGAATGATAGGTCCAAGCCCTTGTGTATTGTTTGCCACTGTATCAAGGGGAAGAACGGTAAAAAAAATATGTCTTTGTTTAACTTTTAACTGGAAAAATTGACTTGGTGCTGAGGTGGGGGTGAGGGGAAGAGCGTGGGCTTGGGTTGGAGTGGGGGAATATAATAAAGATATATAAAAATATATCGTTAATGTTCACTATAGTTATTTTCTTCCTCCGAAAGGGGAGGTTAGCAATGCACAGCAATCGACGACTGTTCCACACTGTGGAGTGATCGGCTGCATTGCTACTTGCTCCAGGTTGCTAATAGTAGAGGAGTGTTCTCTCTAAAGTAAGGACAAAGTTTCAATAGTTTGTCACGGGCGTTGTTTCTCTCGTAAAGAATGTCTCAAAATGCTGATGTAGAAAGAAAACTGAAGACAAAACAAAAACAACAAACAAAATGATAATAATAATAATAATAATAATAATAACAATTATTATTATATTTATATAGCGCTGAATCTTGTGCAGAGACAAATCAAAGCGCTTTCACACCAGTCATTCACACGCATGCATAACTCTATAACTGGAAAAAAAACCCTGAAGACAAGGAAGAGGCAGGGAAGGGAGGCTATTTTGGGAAGAGGTGGGTTTTAAGACCAGACTTGAAAGAGCTGTGTGCGGAGACCTGATGAAGAGAAAACAATAACAGTAACAACAACAAAAAACAGATTTTTGAATAGCATAATAGTCGTAACATTTGATTCAATGGAGCATCATCGTCGTCATCGTCGTCATCATTATCGTCATCACCATTATCATAGCCTTCTTCTTCTTGCATTGGCTGAAACACCCACGTTCTCTAGTATCTGTGAATGAGGTTTTACGTGTATTACCGCTTTTGGCCTACCATGTAGGCAGCCATAATCCGTTTTCGGGGATGTGCATGTTGGGTAATATCATGTTTCCATGACTCACCGAACCCCTATAAAAGGATCTTTAAAGTAATTATTTGATTTATGTGTGTATACAGAAACACGGGCAAGATGAAAACACAAGCTGGTATGCACTTGCGCTGACCTGAGAAATCCGAAAAAAACAAAACCCCTACCATATTCACCTTTAAGCTATCACGCAGCACTACCGGGACCCCCAGATTGAACGTCCGTCACCCTAACCATTTGGCTGTTACGCCCTAATCACATTACAGACAGTATTCACTTTTCATTTTTCTCTTCTCAGCTCCACCATTCACAACCACCCCATTCAGACAATCAGACAAAAAGCTTGTGTGCCTAGTAACAAAGAACGCTGGGCGGACTGGCAACAGGACACACGTCCCTGTTTACAGACTGAATCAAGAGTTGGATTCAGTGCCATGCATCACACACCACAATAGGTAAGAGCCTTGTGGGCAGAGTGCCACACACAACGAGTGCTTCTCCTTCTTCTTCCCGTTCGTCAGAGCACGGCGAGTGCTTCTTCTTCCCGTTCGTCAGAGCACGGCGAGTGCTTCTTCTTCCCGTTCGTCAGAGCACGGCGAGTGCTTCTCCTTCTTCTTCTGGTTCGTCAGAGCACGGCGGTGCTTCTCCTTCTTCTTCCCGTTCGTCAGAGCACGGCGAGTGCTTCTTCCCGTTCGTCAGAGCACGGCGAGTGCTTCTCCTTCTTCTTCTCGTTCGTCAGAGCACGACGAGTGCTCAGGGGAATGAGGCGGGGGTAAGGGGCTGGGTGATTGGATCCGCTGAGTTTGGGAGAGATCAAGACAGAGTGGACTTCAGACAATTGGAAAAAAAAGCTGAAACTAAGAGTGGCTGCAAAGGGGAAGGCTAGGAATGGTCCTTGTGAAAAGAGTGTTTTTAAAGCGAATTTTCATCATGCTATCACATAAGAATCAATAGGAGGTTAATTGGAAACAAAATCAAGGACATTAACTTCATCAGTTTCAACTTTTTTCGTTCACTCCATCTCTTTTATAATCACTCCGCTCGGCCTACACATGGTCAACAAATCGTAACTTCCGGCGACGGACATGTCGAGTGACAACCCTTACTTGATTTTCGGCAGAAAACGCGGTAAAGGAATAATAATGATACTAACAATAATGGTAATGATAGTAATGGATACTTGTTGAGTGCTTTCCTCCCTAAGAGGAAGCTCAAAGCGCTTTAGAATATACATTATACACACACGACATTACTTACAAAAGGGATGATGCATAATAATGATGATAACAGCAATAACAACAATAACAGGAGCAACAAAAACAACAACAATAATAATTCAACACACACAAAAAACTAAAACATAATTAAAGACTACATATTACATTATCACACACACACACACACACACACACACACACACACCACGGTATATATCCACGATCTTGTTTCCGATTGATTCCGCAACGTTCCTTTGATGATAATATGATGATATGATGAAATTTCGCACAGAAATACACACTGTGAATTACGCCCCTTTCTTAGGAGTGAGCCCAGGCGGTGTGTGGATGTGGAGGTGACCACGGGGTACAGGGAAAGAAATGAAAGTCGTTGCTTCTGGACTCTAGTTTTTACATTATGAATGGGAGGTATCAATGTAACAGCTGCTCATGTGTGATGATGCTAGTTTCAGCTTCTTGACATACCACACCCCCTTCCCCGCCCCCCCGTGCCCCTCACCTGCCGCCTCTCTCACTCTCTCCGCCCCCTCTCTTTATGAGACAGACCAGTACACAAGCACAAAATAAGGATCATAGAAAGACTAACAGAAACACACAGTCAGTCACCACCATAAACAGGAAACAGAGGAAAAGACACACAGACATAAAACACTCCCCAAACCCCTTTCCAAGTACAAATGTAGTCCTTCCACTTTCGCTCCACCATTCACACACACGACAACCCACTCAGACACAGCCAGGGAAAAGCTTGCGCCCAGAAGATAAGATCAATTGCCTTTTCGTCTGTCTATATAATTTGTACCTGTCTATTAATCTGTCTGAAGTTTCGTCTGTTTGCCGGAGTCTCTCTAGAGGTCTGTCTCTACCTACTTAGTCAGTCAGGGAAAAAACTTGTGCCCCAAGAGATCAGAGCCAGCATATCTGGTTTGTCACAACACAGGATTAATTAACTCACTCAGTACGGCCAGTCCTCTCTTCTCCTCTACACAGACCCCTCGGGTGTCCAGTGGGTGTCTCAATGACCCAACCTTTAGCTTCCGTCGTCAGAAGTGTGGTATTCTTTGTCAACATTCACCTCTTCAGTATAAGAGCCTTCCGCTTGCAATATTTTGATGGTGGTAATTGGGGTGAAACGCTGTTAACGTCGTATCTTTCGCCGTTCGTATGGAGAGAGTTAAGCGATGGATTCAACTACGCCAACGCACGTCGTCATGGCTTAGAGTCTGCAGGGTGAACACAACCCCCCCCCCACCTCCACCCCCCCCCCACAACTACAACAGAACAGAATATGTCTTTAGCACCAAGTGTACCGAGATCACAAGGGGTATTGGGGGCGGGGTAGGGGTTGGGTGGCAGCTCATCAAAGGTTCAAACATTAACAAGAAATCAATTTCAAACACAAATACAGATGGATTTTTTTATGCCTGTGCATAGACATTGAAGTGCAAGTACATGTGGATGTTCACATACATGCACGGCTCTACTCCACCCCCAACCGAACACACACACACACACACACACACACACACACACACACACACACACAGCATATCAACCGTGTGCTCACTTGAATACACGCCAAAAATTATAGTACGGTCAAGGCTGATGACTAGACATACAGTTAAAATGGTTGCTGATTCAATACTTCTCTGTGACACTGTAGTGAGCTGGGGTGAGGACAGTGCGTGCAGTCTGTTATTGTCGGACAGAAGCTGAACATTATGATCGTTGAAGAGAGGATAGCCGAGGAACGGTGTGTGTGTGTGTGTGTGTGTGTGTGTGTGTGTGTGTGTGTGTGTGTGTGAATGTGCGCGCATGTGCGTGCGCGCATGCGTGTGTTGATTATCGTAAGTGCAGGTGTCAGGGAGGAGGTGGGATGTGGATGAGGGAGAGTGTGTGCGGAAATACCATCAGGAGTGATTCTGGCACTCAGTAGTCGACTTGTCTTCCTTCCTCGTTTTCTTTCTTTTCTTGATCTATGTCTCTGGTTTGTTTTTGTCTGGCTATATGTCTGTCCGTTTATGTTTGTCTATCAGTCGGTCTGATGTTTTATCTATTTGCCCGAGTCTGTCTGTCTATCTGTTTGTCTCAACTTTCTCTGTCTTTCTCTCTCGCGCTTGCTCACAGTGAGATAAAACCCTCCAGACACACAGACAAACAGAGAGAGACACTTAACTCAGTTTACACAGACACAGGAGAGAAAAAGACAAGGACGAAAGCCAACACAGAAAACATGTTCTCCATAATGTAATTTCAGACCAGGCGGAGCAAACTCTTGCTCCCTCGTTCCGTCCCACTTAGACACCAACCATCTCAGCAACAAAGCATACCCACAGGGAACACAGGAACTTGAGTGAAGCGACAATACCATGCAGAACAGAAGTCTTTTACTTGGCCACTGAATCAAGTAATGGAATCTATACCAGTACACAACACACCTAAAACCCATCTCAGTTTGTGTGTACAGTGGGAAAGGAAGGTGGGGAATGGCGAGAGGGATGGGGGTGGAGGTGGGGGGAGAGGCTGAGGGAGTAGGGGGTGGGAGTGGGAAGGGGAGGGGTCAGGCTTTCTGACCAAAGGGGAACACATAAGTCGAGGACAAGACACAACAAGACAAGAAAAGGCTTGTCTTATGGGTTAAGGAAATGGGAGTATCCGAGATATATGTTTCTGTAACTGTCGTTAGATGTAAGAGGGATGGAAAGGAAGGGACAATGATCACATGGATATTGGCGATCATCCTCTTGTCTCTCCCTCTCTCCTTTTCCCTGTGTGTGTGTGTTTGTGTGTGTGTGTGTGTGTGTGTGTGTGTGTGTGTGTGTGTGTGTGTGTGTGTGTGAAATAAAGAACTCCCCAGTATGTACAACACACACACACACACACACACACACACACACACACACACACACATACACACACACACACATACACACACACACGCACACACATGTGCACACGCGCGTGCGAACACACACAAATGTACGCATGCAAGCACACACACACACACACACACACACACACACACACACACACACACACACGAGGGGTATTGAGGTAAACAGACAGACAGACAGACAGACAGACACACACACACACACACACACACACACACACACACACACACACGAAGGGGACTGAGGTAAACATGCAGACACACATACATGTCGTCACCTGCGCAGAGACAGAAATAGAGTGTGATTGTGGATGTGTATATGATTGAGAAGGGCTGGACAGGGGAGAGTGAGAGGGAGTGGGGCAATATGATTGCTTGTGCAACGAACAGGTATTAATTGTCCATTTTAAATGTGCATACAACTGCAGCTTTCCTCTTCCAATATCAGAACAATTAGATGAGCGGTTTTTTTTGTGTGTTTGTTTGAAAAAGCTGAAAAATGCAGTCATTCAGTTGCAGACAGTGATTATGATCACCGGATGACCTTATAATGAGAAGTATTTCATTCATCTGTTCATCTCTTATAATGCTCTTTGATGTTCTGAATCGAAGTTTGTCTTGCTCATTGTTTTTGTTGTTGTTGTTGTTGTTGTTGTTGTTGTTGTTTTGTCTGTTTGTTTGTTTTCGTTATGTGTATGGTTTTTGTTCTTGTTGTTTTCGTCTCTTATATGCGTGCTCAAAAATGAATATAAATGTAAAAGCATTGATTTTATTTATTTATTTATTAAGACTTCTTGCTATAGCGCATATTCTTGAAGCTCTATGCGCTTTACAAAAGCACTAAAAACATTCACTCAAACATCCCCACACAAACATATGCATATAATTTGAAATATAGGCGAGAGAGAAAAATTAAAATAGGTCATGTCAGTTGATTAAATCAAGAAATGCAACAGGTATTTAAAAAAAAATTAGACAATTGAAATTGAAAGAACACAAGCACGTATACGCATGCATATATACGTAGGCACATACATACATACATACATACCTACATACAAACACACAAAACACACAGCGTGCGCGCGCACACACACACACACACACACACACACACACACACACACATACACGCACACATACGCGCGCGCGCGCACGCACTCACACATGCACCAACGAACACAAGCCGCATACCCAAACACATTACTCACGCACTCACTCAGTGACACACACACATACACGCACCTACAGGCACAATACACACACGAACACAGATCAACAATCGAATAATGCAAACTACTGCGACATTACATAAATATATATTTATATATATATATATATATATATATAGATAGATAGATAGATACATACATTTATATACATACACACATATACATACATATACACACACATATATATAATAAAATAAAATAAAAGTTCCTGCTAAGCATTTCCATGAAGAAACACCCCGCATTACACACACAGATCAAAACTAGAATGATGAAACAAATGTTCAGACACACACACACACACACACACACACGAATGACAAACAATTGAAACACACAGGCTACAACATCACATGATAAAGCAATATTCATCAAACATTTCAAGTAAAAACGTATGTACATCATTACATTTAAGAAATTAAACCTGAAAATGTAAAAATGTACGTATTGTTAAAAAAAAAAAAAAAAAATCACACCTGCACCACGCCCACATACACGAGCACACACACACACACACACACACACACACACACACACACACACACACACAACTCATCAACAACAACAAAAGCACAACAGATGGACAACTGAGTAAACAAACTACAACATTACTTCATAAAACAGTTCGTGTTAAAAAAATAAAACAAAATAAAATAAAATAAATTAAATTAAAAAAAAAAAGAATTAAAAAAAAAAATCAATTGAAAAAAAAATCTCTCACATACATATTTATACATTAGAAAACACACAACACACACACACGCGCGCGCGCGCGCGCGCACGCACGCACACACACACACACACACGCACCAACTCACCCACCCGCACACCCGCAACACACAGACACAAGCTCGCGCGTGTGGACGTGCAAACACCCGCCACCACCTCTCCCCCCTCGTCCCCCCCGCTCCCCCTCCGCCCCCCCCCCTCCCCACACACACACAACACAACACAACCACACACCTCTATTTCATTTCAATTTCATACAACATTGTATGACTGTCTGAACAGGTGTGTCTTCAGGGCAGTTTTAAACTGTGAGGGGGTTTCAGAGTAACGAGTT
>NC_134876.1:72859217-72871717 GCF_041734735.1 Babylonia areolata | reverse complement strand
AATCGTGTGTGTGTGGGGCGGTGCGGGGTGGGGGGTGGGGGGGGGGGGGGTGGGGGGGGGGGGGGGGGGGTGATCGGGGTGGGGGGCGGTAGGGGGCTTTGGGCGCAAGGGGGAGAGGGGCGCTGAGGAAGGGGGGGGATATGTGCGCGTGTATGTGTGTGTGCGTTTGCATGTGTGTGCATATGTGCCTCTGTGTGTGTGTGTGTTTGTTGGCTATAGATGGCTGGCTGGTTGGTTGGTTGGTTGGTTGGTTGTCTGTCTCTTCGTCTTTCTTTAATCTGTGTGTATGTGTTTCTGTCTACCAATGTGTCTGTCTATGTGTCTGTCTCTGTCAGTCTGTCTGTATCTCTCCACACTGTGTTTATAAGTGTGTGCGTGCGTGCCTCTGTGTGTGTGCGTGTATAATTATATATATATATATATTATATATATATATGTGTATATATATATATATATATATGTGTGTGTGTGTGTGTGTGTGTGTGTGTGTGTGCCTGCATATGTGTGTATGTATATGTGTTCGCGCATGCGTGCATACATGTGCGTGTGCATGCGGTGCTTGTGTGTTTGCGAGAGCAATGACACCGTTGTACAGCTTTCGCGGCCCAGGCTTCCGTCTCATCTTTTCAATCCCGCGGCCTTACCCCTCTGTGTTCCCCCCCCCCCACACACACCCCCCCTCCCCCCCCCCCCCCCCGCCCTCCACTGTCTTTACCCTGGCTCGATAGACTACAGCTCAGCAGCTGACTATTGAAATACAAGAATCGCCCGTCTGGCCTGTGACAAGAAGCCGTAGTAACGTGCATTGCACGGGACAGACGAGAGATAGATAGATAGATAGAGAGAGAGAGAGAGAGAGAGAGAGAGAGAGAGAGAGAGAGACAGACAGACAGACAGACAGACAGACAGACAAAGAAAGAGAGATAGATATAGAGAAAAAGAGACAACGAGTGACAGAGAGAACTCCGAACTACCTAAAATCTGAATGACTTCAGTGACTTAACGCCCAACAGCTCCTTGTGCTAAAATTTTTAAGAAATGTGTATATTTTAGAAAACTAATTCTTCAGGTCAGATATATAAAAACAATAACAACAACAACAACAAACAACAACCATATCACAAAGGCGACATTCAGAAATACCGCTTGTTAATGACATAATCAGCACGAGAAAGTGAGAGAAACAGAGAGAGAGGGAGGGAGAGAGAGAGGGAGAGAGAGGGAGAGAGAGAGGGGAATAGAGAGAGGGAGAGAGAGGGAGAGAGAGAGGGGGGATAGAGAGAGGGAGAGAGAGGGGGGGAGAGACAGAGACAGAGAGAGAGAGAGAGGTCTGAATAGATTCGGGGCTAGGAGGGGACTGAAAGAATGAGATGAGAAATGAATGGGAGAAGGGGGTGGGAGGGTGCGGACGAGGTAGGACAGGGTAGGGGGTGCGGAATGGCAGGGAAGGGCAGTTGGGAGATGAAGGGTAGTGGAGGGGTGGAGGGGTAATTAACGCGATTCAGCGAACGGGCGAAATGATGATGATGGAGCGAAGGGAGTGTCTGAGCGAGAGAGAGAGAGAGAGAGAGAGAGAGGTGGGTGGGTACAGAGACAGAGGGAGATAAAGAGAGAGAAAGAGAAACAGACAGAAGCAGATAGAGCGAGATAGACAGAGAGAGACAGAGAGAGACAGAGACAGAGAGAGGTCAGACAGGATTACCAAACAGCCATAGCCTTGGGAGCTGAGTGCGTGTGCACGTGAGAGACAGAGAGAGACAGAGAGAGGTCAGACAGGATTACCAAATAGCCATAGCTGAGTGCGTGCGCACGTGAGAGACAGAGAGAGACAGAGAGAGGTCAGACAGGATTACCAAATAGCCATAGCTGAGTGCGTGCGCACGTGAGAGACAGAGAGAGACAGAGAGAGGTCAGACAGGATTACCAAACAGCCATAGCTGAGTGCGTGCGCACGTGAGAGACAGAGAGAGACAGAGAGAGGTCAGACAGGATTACCAAATAGCCATAGCTGAGTGCGTGCGCACGTGAGAGACAGAGAGAGACAGAGAGAGGTCAGACAGGATTACCAAATAGCCATAGCTGAGTGCGTGCGCACGTGAGAGACAGAGAGAGACAGAGAGAGGTCAGACAGGATTACCAAACAGCCATAGCCTTGGGAGCTGAGTGCGTGTGCACGTGAGAGACAGAGAGAGACAGAGAGAGGTCAGACAGGATCACCAAATAGCCATAGCTGAGTGCGTGTGCACGTGAGAGACAGAGAGAGGTCAGACAGGATTACCAAATAGCCATAGCTGAGTGCGTGCGCACGTGAGAGACAGAGAGAGACAGAGAGAGGTCAGACAGGATTACCAAACAGCCATAGCCTTTGGAGCTGAGTGCGTGTGCACGTACAACGCTCCAGAGGTCTTTCCAGGTCAGGCCAGATGTTAGGTTCTGTCTCTCTGTGCTGGCTTGTGCTACGACAGTTGTGTACTGCCTTTCTGTTTCGGCTGGCGTTCCACCGACAGTTGTATTCCTTTCATGTTCACAGGGCTTGTAGTTGATGGTGCAGAGAAGTGTTCATCATTTCGACTGCCATTTCCTTCTTGGGGAAGCTGACACCGCCTTTGTTTGCTCATTATCACCACCTTCACCACCACCACCATCATCATCATCTTGATCTTTATCATGATTGTTCAAGTTCCCGAATATCCACAGCTCCAAGTTCTTACAGTAAAATGCAGTTTTTTTGGTTTGTATAGTTTTACACACACACACACACACACACACACCCTTCACATGCGCACTATGTACAAGCAAGTGATCAATAACACACAGGATCCAGAACAAACAATTAAAAAAAAAATATATATATATATATATATATATATATGTGTGTGTGTGTGTGTGTGTGTGTGTGTGTGTGTGTGTGTGTGTGTGCGTATTTATGCACGTATAAACCTCAGCAAAAAATTAACATCAAACGAACAACACATATTTCTAAACATTTTTTTCCGGGGGAAAATGAACAATACAAACAGCATTTCAAAAACTCCTTCAGAAGTAGAGAGGGAGGCAATCAAGGAAATTCTTTCTGTTCCAATACAAAATGGTCTGACCATTCCCTTTCTTTCTGTGCCATGTGTGTTGACACAGCGACTTTTTCACCACTTTGATATGTTCGACGGGCGCAATAGCCGAATGGTTAAAGCGTTGTACTTTCAATCTGAGGGTCCCTGGTTCGAATCACGGTACGGCACCTGGTGGGTAAAGGGTGGAGATTTTTACGATCTCCCAGGTCAACATATGTGCAGACCTGCTAGTGCCTGAACCCCCTGTGTATACGCAAACAGAAGATCAAATGCGCACGTTAAAGATCCTGTAATCCATGTCAGCGTTTGGTGGGTTATGGAAACAAGAACATACCCAGCATGCATACCCCCGAAAGCGGAGTATGGCTGCCTTCATAGCGGGTTATAAACGGTCATACACGTAAAAGTCCACTCGCATATATACGAGTGAACGTGGGAGCTGCAGCCCACAAACGCAGAAGAAGAAGATATGTTCGCACTTGCCTAACGAATTCAATCTTTACATTATATGTTGTTGTTCTTATAATTATTATTCATTTATTTATTTATTTATTTATGTAAGCGTATAGATCTATTATTTATTCACCTTTTTTTTTTCAAGGCCTGACTAAGCGCGTTGGGTTACGCTGCTGGTCAGGCATCTGCTTGGCAGATGTGGTGTAGCGTATATAGATTTGTCCGAACGCAGTGACGCCTCCTTGAGCTACTGAAACTGAAACTGAAACTGTTGTTGTTGTTGTTGTTTTACCATTTTGATCCATTAGTACTTGTCTAACAATTTTTTTTTACCATTTTGATCCATTAGTACTTGTCTAACAATTTTTGTTTACCATTTTGATCCATTAGTGCTTGTCTAACAATTTTTTTACCATTTTGATCCATTAGTACTTGTCTAACAATTTTTTTTTACCATTTTCATCCATTAGTACTTGTCTAACAATTTTTTTACCATTTTCATCCATTAGTACTTGTCTAACAATTGTTTTACCATTTTGATCCATTAGTACTTGTCTAACAATTGTTTTACCATTTTGATCCATTAGTACTTGTCTAACAATTGTTTTACCATTTTGATCCATTAGTAACATTTTTTTTACCATTTTGATCCATTAGTACTTGTCTAACAATTTTTTTACCATTTTGATCCATTAGTACTTGTCTAACATTTTTTTTACCATTTTGATCCATTAGTACTTGTCTAACAATTGTTTTACCATTTTGATCCATTAGTACTTGTCTAACAATTGTTTTACCATTTTGATCCATTAGTACTTGTCTAACAATTTTTTTTACCATTTTGATCCGTTTGTACTTCTCTAACGATTTTCGTTTCTTTCCTTTCTTTCCGTTTCTTTCTTTCTTTTTTCTCTTTCAAGTCATAAGAAGACTGAAGAAGCGGTGTGATCAGTCACGCGCTGAGTGACTGATCGATAGTACAGAATTCGATTTCCGAGAAAGATCTTCTCGCCTAGCCCCCCGTCGCCCCTTAACCCTCACTCACGTCTTCCTCCGCCTGCCCCCCAACACCCCCTCCCACCTACCCCCACCCACTCCCTTGCGTCCTGCTCCTCTTCACTAACACGTCTTTCTCTTCTTCTGTGGCTTCTCTGATTATCTGTGTGTCTGTCCTTGTTTCTGTCTGTGTGTCAGTGTGTCAGTCTCTCTCTCTCTCTCTCTCTCTCTCTCTCTCTCTCTCTCTGTCAGTCTGTCAGTCTCTCTCTGCGTCTTTTTCTTTCTTTCTTTCTTTCTTTCCTCCTCCTCCTCTGTCTTCTCCTACTCCTCAGACATTTCACACTCTTTCTCCTACTGCTCCTCTAACATTTTCCTCCTTTTCTTCCTCTTCGTTTTCCTTCCCCTCCTCCAACATGTCATCTCTCTCCTATTCCTCTTCCAACATTTCTCCTTCTCCTCTTCCTCCCCTCTTCATCCTCCCTTCTCTCTTTCTTCGCCTCATGCACCATGTCCTTCCCTCCTCTTCCTCCTCCTTCTCCCCTCCAATATTTTATTTTCGTTTTCCTCCACTTCCTCCCTTCTGCTCCAACATTTCTTCACCCCCCCCCCTCCTTCTTCTCCTTCTTCTCCTCCTCCAGTGTCATCTTTTTCTGCTTCATCATATCTTTCCAACAAAATTTCCTCCTCCTCTTTCTCTTCTTCTACTCCTTCCTTCTGATTCTGTTCCTCTTCTTTCTCGGAGCTGAACTCTTCTCCCTGTTCTCCCCCTCGCACCCTCTTGTTCTTTTTATTCTTCTTGTTCTCCTGCTCTTGCTCCTCCTGCTCCTCCTGCACCTCCTCCATCTTCTTCTCTTTCTTCCTCTTGTTCTTGTCCATCTTCTTGTTCTTGTTTTTATTCTTGTCGTTTTTGTTCTTCTTGTTCTTGTTCTACTTGCTGTTCTTCTTCTCAAATTAATTCCCACTTGTACTCCTGTGCTCTTGTATTGGTGAACATTCGACTGTTTTATTTTAATACAAGTATTCAGCAAAAGGGCTGGTCTGTGCTATACTCCCCGCGTTCACCAAACCATGTCTCTCAGCGCCAGTTCTGTTTGCACAGAAAGGGACGAAAAACTTGCTAGGCCATTCGATCGAATTCAGTTTAATCCCTTCTCATGTTTCTTTTCTTCTTTTTTTTTCTTAATTTTTGTACACACCCTCCTCCCCACCCCTTACCACCTAGGAACAAATCAATAATACATTTTCAAAGCTAACACGGACTCACAATCCAGACAGAAACCACCCTGCTTAAATTCTGGATTTATTTTCTCTATGGCTGAGGTATGGATGACGAATGAATCTGCCTTCTGGAGCCAAAAGGCCCACTGGCTGTAGGTCAGGCTCAGCCAGCCGATCTTTCAAGATGCAATAGAGTAAGTGGGGGTTGGGAGGTAAAGTAAATGGACATGAACCTGGTCACAGGCTAACTCCAAATGTAGACTCCCTGTTCCCTGTAACTGTGTCTGCAGATGAGCGATGTGTTGCTGCTGTTGCGATTGCTGTTGCTTTAATAAACGGGATCTACGCAAATCGTAGAATAAGGGCGATGTGTTGTTGTTGTTGTTGTTGTTGGTGGTGGTGGTGGTGATGATGTTCTTTTTGTTACGACTATTGCTGCTTTCATAAACTGGGCGAGAGGAGG
Organism: Babylonia areolata; assembly: GCF_041734735.1. Lineage (NCBI taxonomy): Eukaryota > Metazoa > Mollusca > Gastropoda > Neogastropoda > Buccinidae > Babylonia > Babylonia areolata. The sequence continues at coordinate 72,865,513 of NC_134876.1, read as the reverse complement.
TAGACGAGAGGGAGAGAGTGCGTTGGGAGGGGCGGGTGGAGGCAATGTGATATTTCTAAAACAAATGTTGGTGAAATGTGAATTTACTGGTGAAAACCTCAATAGAAAAGTGAGAATGGCATGGGAAATGAATGCCAGTGAGGGGTGGTTTGCTGCATTATCAGTCTGATTCAAAACACTTCTTTGAATTGTCACTCTTATAACCGGACAACCTTCCTATCTATTTCCACCCCTATCTCTCTCTATATCTCTGTATATCTCTTTGTCTTCTGAATCTAAACAACCCACCCACCCTTCTCTCTCTCTCTCTCTCTCTCTCTCTCTCTCTCTCTCTCTCTCTCTCTCTCTCTCCACCATATTTCTCTGTATATCTCTAAATATCCCTGTCACCTGCACCTGCACAATGCACCAACCCTTCTCCCTGTTTCTCTCCCTGTTTGTCTCTCTCTCTCTCTCTCTCTGTCTCTCTGTCTCTCTCTCTCTCTTTCCGTCACACCACCATTCCCTCCCTTCTTCCCTCTTTCTCCACCCACCCCCTCCTCTCTCTCTAAATAACATCGTCGGTTTTAAATCCCCTTTCCTTTTCCAGACACCATTAATTTCCGCTTTGTTCTTTCTCAGGTCACCCAGTATGATTCCCCCAAAGAACGCAAGCCCCAGACCTTCCTCTTTCTTCACCCCTCTTACTGAACAGCTATAAATCTCCTTGTTGTTTTTGCGTTTGATGAATCAGCTTCGTTTTCCACTGGGGCTAAGATATTGTCCATTATCTTCGTCGTTCATCTATGTGCCATTTCTAATGTTTGCTTTTTATCTTCGTCTATGTGTCATATTTTTGTTTGTTTGCTATTGTTTTTCTTCTTCTTCTTTTTTTGTGTTTTTCTCCGACCCCCAAATCAGGCATCTGACTAACTGGCCAAATGTGGCTTGCCCAATCAAATTGCCCAAGTGTTTGTTTAACATATATTTCCTTATATCACTGGAAAGAGAGAAAGCAGGCAAGAAAGAAAGAAAGCAAGAAAGAAAGGAAATCACCCACATTAGAGATATATTATTAGAAAGCACATTAGTTTCAGTAGCTCAAGGAGGCGTCACTGCGTTCGGACAAATCCATATACGCTACCCCACATCTGCCAAGCAGATGCCTGACCAGCAGCGTAACCCAACGCGCTTAGTCAGGCCTTGAAAGAAAGCACATTAGAGATATATTATTAGAAAGCACATTAGAGATATATTATTAGAAAGCACATTAGAGATATATTATTAGAAAGCAAGACTGATGAGCTTTCCACAAAGCAAAACATTAATTTGTGGCCTGTTATTGTACTCATTGGACTCGCTGTGCTTGCTTGTGTTGTGAGTAAGGTGAGGGGGCAGGGGGTGGGCGGGGAGGGGGGGGGGGAGTGCGGGTTCCGCAGTGTCAAGTTTTGTTTTGTTTTTTGTTTTATTTTTCATCCTGAATCCTGAATCACGTAAGCTTTCAAGAAAGAAAGAAAGAACGAAAATGAGCGACGCAAAAGCATTGCAATCCAATACAAACTAATGCAACACAATACAAAGCATGCAGTGCAAAGTAATTCAAAACCATAAAATGAAGAAAACAATTTTTTCGTTGTTTTGTGTTTGACGCCCCCTCCACCCCCATTATTTTCAATTGCCATAACCCCCCGCCTCCTGTAGTTTCCTTAAAACTGTTTATGTTTTTATTCACTTAATGATATGTTTGTGTCGAATTCGTGCCTTCGTCTTCGTTTAATCGCTTCTGTTTTGGGTTGTTTCATACTGCGACAATGCGATCGAATATTACCACTTCTTGAAGCAATCTCTCTCTCTCTCTCTCTCTCTCTCTCTCTCTCTCTCTCTCTCTGTAGCTCTGTACGTAGTAGTAGTAGCAGTAATAGTAGTGGTAGTAATCTTTAGTTTAAGGTCCTTCCACTTTGAGTGATATCAGAAAAAAAGGGGCTTGGCGGGTGGGGGGGGGGGGACAGTGGGAGGCAGTAAGGGAAGAACGGTGTGTGTGTGTGTGTGTGTGTGTGTGTGTGTGTGTGTGTGTGCGCGCGCGATGGGGAAAGAGTCAGAACGATGAAGAAAACAAAAAAGAGATACAAATGGAAGGACACGCGAACATCAAACAACAATAACGACAATAATAAATGTCCTATTGGACTAAGCAGCAAACCTTCTGCAATAACAAATAACATCTTGACATTGTCAAAAATTAATTCACAAGAATTTTCCGGCAAGATTGGTCGAAACGATTTTGGACTCTGACATTACGTGTTTGGTGTGTGTGTGTGTGTGTGTGTGTGTGTGTGTGTGTGTGTGTGTGTGTGTGTGTGTGTTTTCCTTTTCATTTGTAAACATTGTATCATCTCCTCTCTCTCCGTCTCTGTCTCTCTCCTCTCTTTGTCTCTCTGTTAACTCACTCAGTACGGCCAGTCGTCTCTTCTCCTCTACACAGACCCCTCGGATGTACAGTGGGTGTCTGAATGACCCAACCTTTAGCTTCCGTCGTCAGAATTGTGGTATTCTTTGTCAACATTCATCTCTTCAGTATAAGAGCCTTCCGCTCGCAATATTTTGATGATGGTAACTGGGGTGAAACGCTGTTAATGTCGTCTCTTTCGCCGTTCGTATGGAGAGAGTTAACTGCATCTGCTCAAATCACCCACCCTTCTTTCTCTCTCTCTCTCTTACTCTCTTCCCTTTCCTCCCCCACCCCACCCCACGTCTCTCTTTTTCTCTGTTATCTGCAGCTGCTCAACCCACCCACCTTTTTTCTCTCTCTCTCTCGCAAGCCGAGTCTCACTCAAGGCTGCGATGTCAATGTTGTATCTGGCGATACAACGGTGTTGAGTTGAATCAGAGTGGATATATAGTGACAGCTGTTTCAACTTAACGATATGTTCATGCCGAATTCGTGCTTGCGTCTTCTTTTGATCGCTTCGATTTGGGTTGTTTTATCATTGGACGATTCGATCGTAAATTACCGCTTCTTGAAGCACTCTGATGATTTACATTCACGTTTTGTTTTTTTGTTTTTTGTTTGTTTTTCTAACGTCGAGTTGCTAGCGTTCTTTTGCCATTCTCTCATGTGTGATCATTAACCTGTCAGCGTTGCCTTGTCTTATTTTATGTCTGGATGTTTTCCAGGTGATTGCCCGATATTGTGTGAGTTATTAACGTCCTGTGGTCTCCTTTTGCTTTCCCTAATCAGTTGATTGTCACGCATGACAGCGATTTTCGTGGTTCGCTCTACGCTGTGTTTATAACGGTGTTCATGTTTCGTTCTGTGCACTTTTGCGAAAATGTGTGTGTGTGTGTGTGTGTGTGTGTGCGCGCGCGCATGTGCGGGTGCGTGTGCGTGCGCGGGTGTCTGTAAGTCTTTATATTTGCTTCTGTTTATGTCTATCTCTGTCTGTCTGTATCTCTCTCTCTCTCCCCCCCCCCCTCTCTCTCTCTCTTTCCCCGTCACTCTTCACTCTCGTCCCTGTACCTTCCTTTCTATTTCTCTCACGCAAGGACAGACACAAAAATATACACTTCTTTTTCTTTCATCTCTTCCCCGTTATTATCTGCCCCCCCCCCCTCCTCCTCCTCACCCCCTTTTCTCTTTTTCTCACGAACACACATATACAAATATACATATAAGCATATGCATGAACATACATGCACTAACACACAATCGTCTACAATCAGTTATAGTGAAAAGACACTAAACGAAAGAAAGAATAAACACACAAGCACAAACACTCACGAACACACACACACACACGAACACACACGAACACACACACACACACACACACACACACACACACACACACACACACACACACACATACACACACACACACACACAAGTCCTATAATATGCCATCATCTCTTTATTGAGTCGAAAGAAACGGCATTTAGACTTTTCAAGTGCATAAATATAACTCGTGAAAATGAAGTAGCCACAGCCTCACTGTTTTGCACTTCAACGACACGTGAAGATGCCTGCTGAAGCAATTCTGGCCGCAGTGATCGTTTAATGTTCCTATTAGGCTCACTGCGGTTATCAATGTCAGTTTCGGTGGGAAGACACCAATTTTAGAAATGGCGTTCGATATCCTGATGCTAGTTTGTTCTTGAGTTTGTGGAGTGTCTGGTTATAATTTGACGCAAGGAAACGGATCAATTGTTGATGCACTCGATACATGCTGCAGCAGAGAGAGAGAGAGAGAGAGAGAGAGAGAGAGAGAGAGAGAGAGAGAGAGAGAGAGAGAGAGACAGAGAGAGAGAGAGAGAGAGATGATTTATTCATATAGGCCAAGGCCACTAATGAAGGGGTATGTGAACATACTACAATGAAAAACAAAGAAGAGAGAGAGAGAGAGAGAGAGAGAGAGAGAGAGAGAGAGAGAGACAGAGACAGACAGACAGACAGACAGACAGACAGAGAGAGAGAGAGAGAGAGAGAGATCACAAATGGATAGGAAGAGGTGGAAGTAGGGATGGAGGGGTGGGGTTGGGGGTGGGGGTCGGGTGTTGAGGGGGAGGGGAGGAGGGGGGCAGACAAAGAGAGACGGGAAATGGTTTTAAGAGACAGAATTGATCCATCAAAAAAACACAAAAAACAAACAAAACAAAACAAAAAAACAAAACAAAAAAAACAACAACAACAAAAAAACAACAGCTGTTTATACGGTTCTGTTTACAGACATTCACACTGACAGCCAGACAGAGAAACAAACAGAAGACAAGATAAAAGATTGATTGGTTGTGTTGTGTGTGTGTGTGTGTGTGTGTGTGTGTGTGTGTGTGTGTGTGTGAGGGGAGAGAAAGAGTAAGTGTGTAACAACGATATATATATATATATATATATATCTGTGTGTGTGTGTGTGTGTGTGTGTGTGTGTGTGTGTGTTTACACTTGTGCACATTCAGAGAACAAAGAGGTGTCTGTTCTCTCCCTTGGATGGCAATTTATTGTTTGGTTATTTATTTATCTATTTATCTATTATTTATTTATTTATTCATTTATCTATTAACGAAGTGGTTATTTTGGCCGTTCTTTCGGTTCGAATAACGAAAAAATTGGATCAAGTTTTCAAACTAATGTTGAAATCTTTTCTTTCATGTCACCTTTTGAGAAGGGCCCCTAGGTTTTCGTGCCAGCAGATTTCCCTTCTCAGCAGTATGTCTTCTTTATCTGCATGTGCAATGGGGAGGATAATCAGGTAATTCAAATCTCCGTTCACAGGGTGTTTTCGGGACTCCACCCTGCCAGGCAGGTTGACACTTGGTTGTTTTGTCGTTTCTTGCATCACTGTAGGCTTGATGTAATCAAACTTATGCAAGTTTTAACACTAGGTTTGTTCTCCTTGTTCATGTTCTTCATTCGTGTATCTTAAAAAAAAATTCTAAGCTATAAATTCTTTCACTTTCCCAATGTATTCTGCCCACGAAGTGTCCTGTATTCACTCTTCTCTTTGATATTCACTTCGTACTTTTTGTCTTCATTTCTCAAGTTCGTTCTTTATTTCTTTCCTTCTTTCTGTGGTTCTTTTTTCCCCTTTCCTTCATTCATGAATTTATTCATTTATTCATTCATTATGAATTTCTTAATCTTTTTTTTCCCCTATTCTTTCTAATCCCCATTTTCTTTCTTCATTTCGTTTCGTTTCCCTTCTCCCATTTACCACTCCCAACCCTTGTATCCTCTCCCTTCCGTTTACCACATGATCGATGTTATTGACAGAAGTCGCACGCTGAGTCTGACGAGCAATTAACATGTCAAGTCAAGAGCGTAGTTCCCCGTTGACATTTCTGCCCCTGTGTATTACAGACAGAGAGAGAGAGAGAGAGAGAGAGAGAGAGAGAGAGAGAGAGAGGGGGGGGGGGGGGAGGAGAGAGAGAACTCGGGACTCAAAACGTTTTTTATTCAAGGATTAAGATATCAGGCATGGCCCATTCTTCCAACCTGTCCATGTTGAGAGAGAGAGACAGACAGAGAGACAGACAGACTGGCATGCAAACAGGGTTTTCATTGCCACTGAACTGGACTGAGACTAGAGGAAGAAGAAGAAGAAGAAGTTTCAATTTCTCAAGGAAACGTCACGGCGTTCGGACAAATCCACACACGCTACACCACTTCTGTTGGGCAGATGCCTGACCAGCAGCATAACCCAACCCGCTTAGTCATGCCCTAAGTGCAAGCATGTATATTTCTGTACCTTGAATGGATTTTTTCTACAGAATTTTTCCAGAGGACAACACTCTTGTTGCCATGGGTTCTTTATCAGTGCGCCAAG
>NC_134876.1:72851717-72854217 GCF_041734735.1 Babylonia areolata | reverse complement strand
ACACACACAGACACATACACAGACACACACAGAGACACACACAGACACACACAGACACACACACACACACACACACACACACACACACACACACACACACACATATGAAAGACCCTGAATTTTGTGTCATCGCTCGGTGGGTTAGAGTTAGAAAACATAACCATACCTAACAGTTACTCTTTCCGGAACTGGATTCGGGGTACCTAAATTGTGGGATGACCTCTGGCATGCACGTAATTCCTTCGCACTGGTAGTTACAGCCCTGGAATAAATGGAGAGGGGGAGGAGGAGAAGGAGGAAAAGGTGGAAAAGACGAAAGAAGACTGCCAAATAAAATGTTTCTTTGTGAGGAAATGAGATACAGTTAGAAAGAAAGAAAGAAAAAAAAGCAATATAGATAAGAAAGAAAGGAAGAAAGAAAGACAGAAAGAAAGACAAGGAGAAATAACTGGTATGTGACGGAGATGGATAATAATAAGAAATGAAAAAAAAAAAAAAAAGAAAGAAAGAATGATCGGGAAAATAGAAAGAAAGAACAAACGAAGGAAGGAAGGAAAGAAAGAAAGAAAGGAAAGAAAGCAGAAAGAAAGGAAGAAAAAAAAAAAGAAATAGAAAGAAGACTGTAAAAGCGCTCTCTCGCCAGTACGTGACTGAGATACACTCAAGGCGGACAACAAAAAAAAAAACAGAAAAAAAAGAAAAAAGATTCTGGGGATCGGCAATAGCAAGACGAAACCAACCGGACAGTTAACGGGCATAAGAAGAACTCATTTGAGATTCCCATGTTAATCTGCTTCCCTTTTCTTATAGGGAAGTCCCGCGCGAGTGTTCTCGATTCACAAATGTACATCCACGGACTCGTGTGCATTCGCATACATTCACGAGTACGAGCAGCTGTTCGTATGTATACGAATAAACATGCGCGTATGAACGATACGCATGAACGTGCGCGCACATGCACACACACACACACACACACGAACACCTGTGAATCCCCCGCCCCCTCCACGCCACACACTTACACACACATGCGCGCGCACAGAAAAACAGACAGACAGACAGAGAGGCAGACAGGTATACCCAGACAAACGGAGAAGGAAAAAAATCACCAGCAACCACAGTACCACCACCACCACCACCACCACCACCACTACTACTACTAATGATAATAATGATAGTAGTAATGATAACAGTTCTGTGTCTTACTCCTCTCCTCTCTTGACATGTGGTGTGTCCATCGAGATCGATGATGACCATCGTTGTCATCCAGATGGGGGATGGGGGATGGGGGGAGGGTGGTGGTGGGGTGGGGGGAAGGATGCTCATGAATCTATCTGTGAGTGCGCAGATGGCTGAATAGTCCAATCTGCGCACGAAATGTTCGCTGACAGTTGGGGCAGACAAAGACAGGCATGTCATTGTCAGGGAGCTTGTTTGCCCGTGACTTTCTGGCCTGCCTCTTCTCAACAGCTGCAGCAGTCCTGTTGGCCTCGCACAACCTGGCGCCTTTGTGCACAGCAGCGCGCCATTTGTCACGGTCCACTGCAGATTCCTCCCAGGAGTCAGGGTTGATATCAAACGCTTTCAGAGAGACTTTCAGAGTATCTCTGAAGCGCTTCTTCTGACCTCCGTGTGATCTCTTCCCTTGTTGCAGCTCGCCATAGAAGAGCCTTTTGGGCAGCCGATGGTCTGGCATGCGCGCCACGTGTCCAGCCCAGCGAAGCTGGGACTGCATCAGGATGGTGAAGATGCTGGGAAGGGTGGCTTTTGCGAGCACCTCTGTGTCTGGTGTCTTGTCTTGCCACTTGATGTTCAGTAGCTTCCTTAGGCATGTTGTGTGGAAGTGGTTCAGCTTCTTGGCATGTCGTTGGTACACTGTCCAAGTTTCGCAGGCGTACAGTAGTGTGGGGAGAACTACTGCTCTGTAGACCTTTAGCTTGGTCTCAAGACTAATGCCTCTTCTGTTCCAGACATTTGCACTGAGTCTACCAAAAGTTGCGCTTGCTCTTGCAATCCTGACGTTCACTTCATCGTCGATGGTCGCATTTCGTGACAGTGTGCTGCCAAGGTATGTGAACCGCTCCACCGCACTGAGTCTCTGACCGTTGACTGTGATGTTGGGCTCAACGTAGGGTTTCCCTGGGGCTGGCTGATGGAGAACTTCAGTTTTCCTCGTGCTGATGGTAAGGCCGAAGTTCCTGCTGGCAGTGGCAAACTTGTCGACGCTGAGTTGCATGTCAGCTTCAGATCCAGCGTTGAGGGCACAATCATCAGCAAACAAAAAGTCTCTGATGATGTCTGTCATGACCTTCGTTTTTGCTTGAAGCCTTCTGAGGTTAAACAGCTTGCCATCTGTTCGGTACTTTAGGCCGATTCCAACATCGCCATCTCTGAAGGCATCAGTAAGCATTGCAGAGAACATGAGGCTGAACAGCGTTGGAGCCAGGACGCAGCCTTGCTTGACACCATTTGTGACAGCAAAAGGAGCAGATGTTTCACC
>NC_134876.1:72836717-72846717 GCF_041734735.1 Babylonia areolata | reverse complement strand
AGTGAGGTTATACGTATAGCATGACAGAAAGGTCGTATATATAGCGTACTAGTGAGGTTATACGTATAGCATGACAGAAAGGTCTTATGTATAGCGTACTAGTGAGGTTATACGTATAGCATGACAGAAAAGGTCGTATATGTAGCGTACTAGTGAGGTTATACGTATAGCATGACAGAAAGGTCGTATGTATAGCGTACTAGTGAGGTTATACGTATAGCATGACAGAAAGGCCTTGTGTATAGCGCATCACAGACGTTATAGATGGGCCTGCATCATGACAGAAAGGCTTTAAGCATGGCATGACAGAAAGACTTTCAGTATGACATGACATAATGGTTATGATCATTGTATGACAGAAAGGTTCTGTTTATGTCATGACCTCTACAAAGGCTGTCACAACAGCGTTGACAGAAAGCAACCTAACTTTGGCATCGCACGGGCTGGTAAGTATAGCGTGTCATCCCATTCGTGTGTGGTATAAATCACGTATGTTTCTCAAAGTATAATCTTGCGTGTCCGTGTGAACCTTTTTTTTTTTTTTTCGCGTCGTTGACTCTCGAGCCCTATTTACCAGTGATCAGAGTGGCGTGTTTCATGCTTCGTCTGTTCGTCTGTTCGATTCTACTTTGATTTATCGGCCATCTGTCCCGGCTTCTCCTCTTTTATATATCTCTTTTTTTTTTCTTTCTCCCTGCCTCTCTCTGTCTCTTCTCCCTCACACACACACACACACACACACACACACACACACGGACTCAGATCCTGCCAGTGGCGTTTTTTGTTCCTCCTGTGCACAGTCTGTTCACAGAACTGGAAACTCCCTTTACAACCCCCCCACCCCCCGCCCCCCTCCATAAAACTTACATGGCCTAAGACAGCTTACGTGTACGTACTTAGGCCTACGTAGGTATACCTACGCGCGCGCGCGTGTGTGTGAATCTTTCTTTATCTATGTGTATATTTTAACGACAGTTAATTCTTGATATTTTGAATAGTCCAAGAAAACGACACATTCCAACTGGATCCTCTGTGACAGAAGAAGACATTTTATTTTTCATTGTCTTCTTCTCGGTCATTGGTATGTTGTCTGTTAATTTCAAAATAATTTAGACACGTTCGCATTCATTCATTTCACCACATAATTATATACACACACTTATACAATGGGTGCAGACAGTGAGTTAGGGGCTGGATGATGTGGGGAGGGGCGGAGAGTATTGAGAGCGCACCCCCTCCCCTTCCCCTCCAGCTAAAGGTGGAATAGTGGGCACTGGGTGGAAGGGTCATCAGCCATACTAGAAATGAATCTTGAGAAAATAAAAAAGCTGCCCACCACAGAGTGGCATATGACCCCAGAAACTGATGCAACAAATTGCTAGGAATTTGTTTATTTCTCTTAAGCTTACACGTGCAGATTTCTTACTTTAATCAGTTCAATCGATTCACAATAGAAAAGGCAACATCTGCTCGTCTCTGTCTCTCGTTATCAGTTAGATGAGCACTAAAAATCAAGTTAACATCGTTTTGTAACCCCTGCTTGTAATCAGCTTACAGAAGCAAATCATGAAGCTAGCACGACCAGTTGTACGGACAAATAATCACCACACAGCAATAATGAGCCCAACTTTACTGTGTCCGCCTGGTTCTTGCTGACACGACTGTCTGTCGGAAGATCAGCCAGGTTACGTCTGAAGTTCCGGTGTCCTGATCATAGTTGCCGTCCAGCTTATATCGCCGGATATAGGCCTGTAACTGTTTCCACTTCAACCTGTCTTTATAAAACTGCGTAGATGGTCGACGAGAGTGGTTATGATTTTGCTGTTATTGTTGTTGTTGTTGTCAGTTTCAGTTTCTCAAGGAGGCGTGACTGCGTTCTGGAAAAAAAAATCATATACACGACACCACATCTGCTAGGCAGATGCCTGTCAGCAGCATAACCAAACGCGCTTAGTCAGGCCTTGAGTGCTTGCATGTATATTTGTGTATCTATCAGGGTGGATTTCTTCTAATGGATTTTGCCAGAGGACAACATTTTTGTTGTCATGGGTTCTTTTTCAGTGCGCCAAGTGCGTGCTGCACACGGAACCTCGGTTTATCGTCTCAACTGAATGTCTAGACGCTCAGTTTGATTTTCCAGTCGAACTTGGGAGAAAAACCGACAGCGGGAATCGAACACACGCCCTCAGGCGTCTTATCCATTTTGCCACCGTCCTCATTATGAATTAGTAACGGTCATTACTCAACACCCACTTTCATGTCTGGCCTTAAAACCTCTCTTTCCAAGTTAACCTCTCTTCCAGGTCCACAGTTCCTCTGGCTCCGGCTTTCAACTCACATGTATTACCTATTTATACGTTTTAACCCATGACTGCCGGAGAAAAAAGCAGAAAATTGTATTTCAAGTCATAAATCAATATCCAGAACAGTCAGCCCCAACCTGAGAGAATGGTCTGGATACATACCCATCTATATCAATTGTTAGAATGTTCAGCCATCCAGAGTTTTTACCCCTTCTTTTCATGTCATCAGTGACATCACTATGGGCACAAGTACTACGTTCTATGACAGTCAAGGGGTTTATCTTTCAACCCACTAAATTAGTTCCGTGCATGCGTTTGAATAACTGGTGTGTAAGCGTTTTGATTTGTCTCTGCACAAAATTCAGCATAAAATTATAATGAATGCATTATTTCTAGAATACTGCTATTGTTATTATCATTAGTAGCAGTAGTATCGGTAGCAGTAGTAGAAGAAGTATAACTAAGACAGATTCCTGACTCAAGAAAGCGTGGGTTTAAAACTTGCATACATACAGTTGAGGAAATAATGGCACACAGAACTGGACAGAAAGAAGATAAAATCATTGTGAATGGGTTACAACTTGCACTGCCATGCTTCATTCGGAACATGACCTTTACCTGAAATGGAGAACGAACTAAACCATATGACTGACTTGCGTTGATTGCCTCGGAACTGTAGATATATCTATCAAAAACAAAACAAACTTCGTGACATCGAGAAATTATCTTTCTAAACTATTCGGTTCAAAACAGATATACGTAACAGAGCCTTTAGTTTGTCAAGTCAACTGCAATGTCAATTCTAGCAAATGCTAATGTTGTGTTGACGGTTCCTTTCCTGAAGAAACAAAGCCCATTGAATACGTACACATAGAAGTCAAACTAAAATTATGAACTTTGGCTCCATAGAGTGCTTTAAATGCTTGCTCTCCATAACGATTTTTTTAAAACTGAAAGTTTAGGTTTAAGTGGAAAAACCAAGTGTAGCTATGAAACAACATGAATAAATTTGATGGTACAAAATATTTCTATTCTTATATTTTTAGTACAAAAAAGAAACACACACACACACACACACACACACACACACACACACACACACACACACACACGGAATCATTTAGCCTTGAAACAAGACCTGACTTTGTTATTGAGGCAAATCATTTGGTACATTGTTTGAGGATTAAAGGTACTGATGTCAGTTTCTGTTGGGTGCCTTCTCATGTGGGCATTTATGGCAATGAAACTGCTGATAAAGCAGCTAAAAGAGGAGCAAAGATTCAGAAAAATCGACAAAAACACTTGTCCGACTTTCCGTGAAAGAAGCATACACTATGTTAGACTATGTTAGAAAAAACAGCATGGGGTCGATTTCATAAACGATGGAAGACAGAGTCTTCAAAACAGAAAGGGACATTATTCCCCGAACGTATTATTAAAGAAAAAATACCGAATTCTTCAGCTTGCTATACAAGATTAATAACATCTACTTTCTTCCGTATAAAACTTGACGCGCTGAAGACAAAATATAGTAAAAATGTTATATGCATTTGTGGTAAGCAATTCGGCTTGCACCATAGTTTGTTTCAATGTCAGCAGTTACGTATCTTCTTGCCCAAGTATTTCACAGAGAGTAATTATTCTGCAGATGATTTGGGGGAAGTTATTTCTAACGAGGTTCATTTAGTACAACTTTCAAAGGCATTAGTTCATAGCCCTATTTCTACATTCCTTTAATGTACTTCATAATCATGTTACTGGTTTTAGTTATCATCATCATTGAATTGTTACTGTTAAAGCTAATTTCATGTTAGTTATGCATTTCTTAGTAGTTTTCTACCTTTTCTGTTTTATTCTTACTTCTCTTTCCCCTGTCCCTAACCCTCCCAACCCCCCCCCCCCCCCCTTTTTTTTTTTTAATTGTCTAATATCACTAATAGTGAAAAGACGCTAAACTAAAGAACGAACATACACGGAAGACATCAACACCATCTTTTATAAAAGAAAAATCAAACAAAACAACTGTGTAGCATTTTGTTTTTATCAGCATGTGTGTGTTTGCGGGTGTCAATGCATTGTGCGTGTTGCAAGGATGTGTTCCAGAGGGTGTCGTAGGAGGGTGGGTCGTTGCTCAATGGAGGTGCACTGTGCGTACGAGTGTGTTCCGGCACGTTTTTTCAACAACACATATAAGAACAGATAATACAGATATGATTTATTAACTTTCTTAAACTGACGAAACGATAAGACAATATGGAAAGAAAAAAATGACGAAGGAAATCAAAGAAAATAGGCCATGATATTACTTCATCCAAGCAAAACGCAGAACTAATGTACTGTGAATAAAATCAATAATCCCCATGCCATGTCAAGGACGTTACCAAACATGAGAACGACGATAGCCCTGCCGATTTGATATTATGGTGATATTGACGACATGGGTTATCGATAGAATCATATATCCACGTCACACAAACGAAACATTTTGTCCTGGGAGGGTGGAGAGAACTGTGCACTGCCGCTTGCAATCAATGACGATATTAAATTATCTAACGTCATCCACAAGCCATGTGCATGTGATGTCGTCATTAATCGAGAATCAGTATTTCTATCAGTCCAGGCGGCCCATGAATCTGGATGGATGGAGATGTTCAGAATGGCGAGCTTCCTGGCAGTGGCTTATTATCCTGATTCACGGCCTGTCGTTATGACCGAGGCACTGTGCAAGGGTTGGGGGAGGTTGGAGGGGGTGAGGTGAGTCACAGATGAGAGAAACGCTTGACAACTGGACATGGGTGGATTGAGACTTAGGCGTGCAGCATGCCATGTCCTCGCGACGTGTTCGTAAAGCAGGCAGTATATCACTGCATGCGGCAGTGCATGCGCACACATGCACACGCATTCACACGCAGTTTAAGCTCTTTCTCTCTCTCTCTCACTTTTACATATCCGCACAAACACACACACACAGAACACACACACACACACGCGCGCGCGCGCGCCCGCGCGCATCCTTAACATGCGTATTTGATTTTCTGCGTGCGTATGCACACGAAGGGGGTTCAGGCACTACTAGGTCTGCACATAACTATGTTGTCCCGGTAGATCGGAAAAATTCCCATCCTATACCCACCAGGCGCCATTACTGAGATTCGAACCCTGGACCCTCAGAAAGAAAGTCCAACGCTTTAACCACTCGGCTATTGCCCCCGTCAAACGTTGACGTTGATCAGTGTCTGCCGGGCTGATAGTCTGATCCTCGATCGAGCGACCTGACATCAGTTGTTGAGTTCTTCTTCCGGTGATGCTGCGCAACGCACTGGTATCAGACGAAGAGAGAGAGAGAGAGAGAGAGAATGACAATGATATATTTTTTCATTGGCAAATAGCGTTTTACAGCTCTAGTGCCAAGGGGGGTTATTCAGCTTAATATAGCAAACGACGAAAAGAAAAAGCAAAACGAAAAATAAGGGGAAATAACAAGCAAATAAGTACATATTCATAAACGCACAAACACTCATACATTCACACCCACGACATTAATACAACATATTCCATATTACTCATGCATAATACTAAGTAATTAATTCGAACATATGACCATCCAACTTTGCAGCCGAGCCTCTTTTTGGTTATTTACCAATCTAAATTGAGTTATGGATCTTATATCTTATTCTGCATTATGTTTCTATCCTGTTAAAATGATCGTTTGGTTAATCTTTTCCTTCGAATGTTATATACTACTACAATATATTTGGCGAGTGAAAACAGGATGTCTTCATTATTTGATGAAAGGATAGCTTCTAGATCATGTCGAGAGAGAGAGAGAGAGAGAGAGAGAGAGAGAGAGAGAGAGAGAGGTTGTTGGTAGGGGAGGTGGTGTGCTAATTTGCACTATACAGCTGTATACAGAGCTGCACCACAGCTGCTAGGCTTTGTCCCACCAGCAAGCTGGAGGCAAGTGGTGCCCCGGGCACCCTAGTAGTGCACCAGGCCTGCAAAGCGCCGTATCAAGTTTGGGGGCAGGAGGTGGGGGGATGGGGGAGGGGGGGCAGGGATGAATAGTCTACTGCTTGGACACCCTCCGGAGGAAGATGCCCAGGGTTGGGGACTGGACTGTTTCAGGGGGGAGGGTGTTCCAGTCGAGGATCGTTCTTGGGAAGGTGTTGTTTCTATAGTCCGTACGGCAGGGGATGCGTTGGAACGGCTGACTGTGTTGGCTTCTTCTGCCGCTTTGGGGCAGAGGTTTGAGGGCTGTGCATTTCACACATGCTTTTAAATAGCATGGAAAGCCTGGCTATGCGTCGGCGCTCCTCAAGTGAAGGCTACTGGAGCTGGTGGAGCATGTTACTCACACTAGAGGTATTCCTGTGTCGGTTTAAGACAAACCTGGCTGCTCTTCGCTGGACGTTTTCAATCCTGGAGGCTTGCGTGTCGGTGTGAGGGTCCCAAACAGTGCTGGCATACTCTACAGTTGGCCGAACTAGGGCCTTGTACGTCAGCTCCTTGGTCGTCTTGGAGCACACCTTCAGGTTTCGCCTCAGGAAGCCCAGGGCTCTGTTGGCTTTCGCACAGGTATTGTCAATATGCTCGTCCCAGGAAAGGTCGGTCTGTAGTGTGACCCCGAGGTACTTAGCAGAGGGAACTCGCTGGAGGGTGTGACCATGGAGAGAGAGTAGGTGGTACTGGCATTCATGGGCTTCCTGCTATGGGTTAAGGGCAGCTGACTGCACTTATCAGGGTGGAATGCCATGTCCGACTCTCTCTCCCAGGTTTCCAGGCAGCAGAGATCCTTTTGTAGCTTGGCCGGGTCGTCACTGCAGGCGATGAAGAGGTAGACGGCGGTGTCGTCAGCGAATAACCTAGAGGGTGAGGAGATTCTGGTGGGGAAGTCGTTTATGTAGGCCAGGAAGAGGCAGGGGCCGAGCACAGAGCCTTGGGGGACGCCAGGTTTTACAGCAACTCGGCTGGACTGGGCTCCGTCAACAACCACTGCTTGGTGACGATCGGTGAGGAAGTTCTCGATCCAGCGATTGGTACTTCCTCGAATGCCGTAGTGGTCCAGCTTGTGTGTTAGTAGGCTGTGGTTGACCCTGTCAAACGCCTTTGCAAAGTCCAAAATGATGACGTCAGTCGCTGTACACTTTCCCATTGCTGCAGAGACTTCCTCGATGACCTCGAGTAGCTGGGTCTCGCAGGAGCGGTGTACGCGAAAGCCGTGTGGTTGACTGGACAGAATGCTGTTTGATTCTAGGTGTCTCATGATGGTGCTGACAATGATGTGCACTAGGACCTTCGCTGGAATACTGTTGAGGGAGATCAGCCTGTAATTCGAAGGTTTGTAGTGCTCTCCCTTTTTGAAGACGGGGTCAACTGTGCCTCCTTCCAGTCCCTGGGCACTACACCAGTCTTCAGTGAGGAATGGTAGATTTCAGTGAGGATTGGGGCGACTTTCTTGGACAGCTCCTTGAGTACTCGTGGCGTGATGCCGTCTGGACCAGCTGCTTTGGTGGGGTTCAGGTTGTTCAGTTGTTTCTCTACGCCATGCGAGTTGATGGAGATGTCGGCCATGGATGGGAAGTCGTTACAGGAGTCAGGCATGGTGCATTTCGTTCTGAACTCGGAGGAGGAGAAGCAGGTACCAGCGCTGAAAGCAGTGAAAAACTGGCTGTTGAGTACTTCTGCTTTCTGTTTAGGGTCAGTGATGAGTCGTTCACTGGACTTGAGTGCCGGGACTCTGGTTGTTGTGGAGCGCTGGTGTTTCACGTAGGTCCAGAACCGTTTATGACCTTCGCTGGGATTGTTGTCCGAGCTGGAGGGAGTAAAATGGTTTTCTGTGTAATGCCAGTAAGCACGGCAGAGTTGTTTCCGGATCTCCCTGTTCAGACCCCTGACTTCTTTCTGCAGGTCTTCTGAGCGACTTTTTTTCATGAGCCGGTATGCTCTGTCGCGCTTCCTGATCAGCCTGCGTGTTTCGGTGGAGATCCATGGGTATGAGTCCCTTCTCTTGGGTGTTTTGCTCGGGATGTACCTGGCCATACTGTCCTTCAGGGCTGTTTTGAACTTCATCCAGAGTTCTTAGGTAGGTTTATCGCCTGTGTCCTTGCAATCCTGCTGGAACTCGACCATCTCCCGTTTAAGTTGACACGCCGGTAGAGGAGGATGGGGCGCAGGGAGTTCTTCAGCAGGTCAGGTGTTGTTTTATACTCGAAGTACACAATGCTGTTGTCGGACAGGCCAGGGATGACTTCAACTCTGGGAATGAGGGAAGGGCAGTTGGTCAGCACAATTATCTAGGGTGTTCTCCAGGCGGGTCGGGTTCTAGCACCATCAGCTCGAGACCGGTGTCATAAACTAGGTCGATGAACGCTTGGTGAAGTGTGGCATAGGCCGGATGGGGCTTCAATGCCATCTTCTCCCGGTCCCAGGAGGGGAAATTGAGGTCGCCGGCTATCAGGAGCTGGGCGTTCTGCATCAGTCGCAGCGGCTCTTCTTAGGGATACGTCAATCGCTTCAAGGCCGGCAGAGTCAGAGACGTCTGGGCGGTAGCATGCACAGAGGAATAGTGGGCGTTGCTTGTGAGTTTGTAGTTTGACCCACAGGATCTCGGCGCCAGTGTCGAGTTCTGGGGCCTCAGCGCACTGCATGTCATCTCTGACAGCGATGAGGACTCCGCCACCATTCCTGTTGTGGTCCTTCCTGTAAACAGTATACGTCGATGGAAGGAATTCTGCACTGCTGATGTTGGGGTCTAGCCAGGTTTCTGTGCCGATTAGTATGTCCAGTTTCGTGCTAGCAAGCAGATTGACGATCTCCGCTCGTTTCCCTTGCGCTGATTGGAAATTGATGTTCAGCAGGTGAAGGGGGCGGTTTCGTTGCTTGCTGTGCTGGCTATTGCAGGAAGGAGTGGAAGAGTGGAGGGGTTTGAAGTCAGTCTTCCTCTGGCACTGATGTGATGCTGGAGTTGAAAATCACACAGTGCCAGGTGAGTTCTGGTGAGGGAGCTAAAGTGGCCGCTACTGGCTGAAGACCGTTGTTTCTGCTGCTGCTGCTGCTTCAGTTGTTGCTACTACTAAGATTACTATAGCTGTTTCTGCTGCTGCTGCTGCTGCTACTACTACTACTACTGTTGCAGCTGCTTACTCAACAATCTACTAGTTCTGCTGTTGCTGCTCAATGCTGCTACAACTCAGTTTTCAGTTTCAGTTTCTCAAGGAATCCATGTACTCTACACCACGTCTAGATGCCTGACAGCGGCAAAGCCCAGCGCGCTAGTCAGGCCTTGGGTGCATGCGTGCCTTTGTGGATTTTTTTCCATCAGAATTTTGCCAGAGGACAACTCTTTTGTTGCCGCGGGTTATTTTTCAGTGCGCCAAGTGCGTGCTGCACACGGGACCTCGGTTTATTGTCACGGACACTGAATTAGCAGATGAGCGGCATATCCTTTCTGCCACCTTCCTCAAGCTAGTTACTCAGTACTCGTACTACTAGTACTGCCTACTAGTGACACAGTACTACTATCAACCACCTCCAATATAGCTACGTCAGTAAATTTCCTACGCGCTGACTATTGTACACAACTGCCTGTGTACACTGCTCAGTGATGCTGATGGTGGCGCAACTGACGCTGCTTCGGCATCAACTTGAACAGCATGTTAAACTGAAACAAACACTGACTGAAAAAAAACAACCCAAAA
>NC_134876.1:72809217-72834217 GCF_041734735.1 Babylonia areolata | reverse complement strand
CCTGATTTAATTTTGATTTTTAGATATTATACATTTTTGTTTCTGTTCCTTTTGCCCAACATTTAATTAAGCTAAATGTATTTTTCAATTAAAATGTTTATCCACTGTTCATAAATATCCCCAGTTCTTATCACAGTGCTTGCATATAATTCAAACTGTAGATTTGTATCAAATTTCAAAAACCCAACTGAAGTATTTGAATTGTGTGACTTTAGCTTCTCATTTATGAAAGTATTATGTAATTTACACGTGCTGAAAAATCCATACAGATTCTCTCTCTCTCTCTCTCTCTCTCTCTCTCTCTCTCTCTCTCTCTCTCTCTCTCACACACACACACACATACACACACAGACAGACAGACACACACACACACACACACACACACACACACACACACACACACACACACACACACACACACACACACACACACACACACACACCCATGCACACATGCACACATGTGTATACATACATACAAATGCACACACAGACATGTGGATGAACACATTTGTATACATACATACATACAAATGCACACACAGACATGTGGATGAACACACATATAAACCTAAACACTAATGTTAACTTCATGCCAGAGTTTAACATAATTATGCTTCTGTGGGAGAGGAGTGGGGGATCAATTAGCACAATCCCATCTGAATATAATCTTAAAAAGCCATGTTTATACTCAAACCACTGAATAAATCATAGAAATTAGGTAGACAAAGTGAGATACAAACATGTCCAGTTACTGAGCTACTGAGTAGCCTTTTGCTTTGTTTTTCTGTACCTCTTAATTACCTCCAAATCGTCTAAATTGAACACATATATACACTGACAACCTCCCCATTCTTATCTATCTATCTATCTATCTATCTGATATAAATTTTGTTGTGCCTTTTTCATCATCCAAAAAGTGAAATGGAATTACAAATGTGTGTGTGTGTGTGTGTGTGTGTGTGTGAATCCCTTTGTCATGAAAGATTCAAGAACCAGGATGTTTTAATCTGTGTTCCCTTCAGCCCTGCATATGTGTGTAGATCCTGTTTCAGGAGGAAGGTGTCAAATTTAAGCCCAAGGCTGTGGTCACAAATGTTACCGTTAGTTTTCAGTTCACCAGGAAAGAGATTGTGTGATACCACAGAGCGGACGTGCCAGATGTCATATCCTGCCTTTGCTTGTGTCCTTCACTGGAAGACAAATGTTTTCTGTCTTTGTCTTGCTTGTATTCATGCTGTCACTAGACTTGAGTCAGATTTAGGTAGCTCATATTTAGGTAACTCATGATATTTATAGATATATGCGTGTGGGAGAGTGAGTTGTCATTCTTATATAAAGAGAGAAAGGTACAATACAATAACACACACACACATGTGCACATACACACACACACACACACACACACACACACACACACACACACACACACACACTCACCACAACACAACACAACACAGCACTAATTGTCACAAAATATAAAGTCACTTTATTGATTCTTGACAGGGGAAAGATTTTTGCTTGCTCATGTATATTTTTTATTCATCAAGAATCATATATATATATATATATATATATATATATAATGCAAGCATGAGAACATACAGGCATTAAGCTATGTACAGTTTCAGTTACAAAGAGAGGTGTTAATGTGTGTGGACTCATCCATAATGTGCTGCACCACATATTCTTTTGGAAAAAATTAAGAACGGTGCAGACCTATACCTGACTTTCACATAAACACAAAGTGCTAATCAGGACTTGAGAGCCAGCCCTAGGTTTATGTAAAACATAAACATAAAGTGAAACAGACAGACAAAAAAGAAAAGAAAAAATAAGTGAACAGATAAAAATGTAATACAGTGAAAGACATGTGGAAGGTAGAATGATTGGGGAAAATGTAATTAAAAAAAAAGAGTGAAGTTCAGCATTAAAAAAAAGATTAAATAGATACATGCAGTTGATTCACACACACACATCATTCAAGCTCTCGACTGTTGGCTGCCGTTCTTTCTCTGTCTCTGGACCTTGCAAATGGAATGAACTTCCTCTTTTGCTTCTTCAAGTCTCCACACTCAGCTCTTTCAAATCTGGCCTTAAAACCCACCTCTTCCCAAAATAGCCTCCCTTCCCTGCCTCTTGCTTGTCTTCAGTTTCTCCAGTTTTAGAGTTATGCATGCGTGCGAATGACTGGTGTGAAAGCACTTTGAATTGTCTCTGCACAAGATTCAGCGCATATAAATACCATTATTATTATTATTATTATCATTTGGAATCTACAATAAACTGAGGTCCTGTATGCAACATGCGCCTAGTACACGTTAAAAAGACCCATGGCACCAAAAGAGTTGTCCCTGGCAAAATTCTGCAGAAACACCCACTTTGATAGGAAAACAAATACACGTGGAGACAGGATAAAACAAGTGTCACTCACTGTAGTGATGAGCTCACCCTGGGAAGAGCAGCCCAAATTTCACATAGAGAAATCTGTTGTGACAAAAGAGTAATACAATACAGTGCAGTGCAGTACAGTGCAATACAACACAATACAGTACACAATTCCTCTGCCGCTGTCTCTACCTCTGTATTTCTCTCTCTCTCTCTCGCTCTCTCTCTCGCTCTCTCTCTCGTCTCACTGTCTCTCAGTTGTTATGTCTTTCGTTGTATTTGTTTCTTTAGTCAAAATGGCTGTAAATGCTTTTGACAATTAACCGTCATGTCATGTCATGTCATCAAACACATGCACACATACAGATATGAGCATAAGAACATACAATGACACAGGCACAAACAAAGACATGTTGACAGAGAAATTGATAGACAATAGAATAAACAAATTGATATGGACTGCATATAGCGGCAATAATTTATGGATTCATGCAGTTACCATTTCTCTCCCCTAGGCTTGCTCTTTCATTGCTTGAAGCACATGTAATTATCTTTTAACTAATTTCTATATTTACTTTACTTCGTCACTTCAGATTTAAATTTTACTTTGATTTATTGATCTACTTATCTACTTTTTCTTCAAAACACAAAGGGGTGGAACAATCCATTATTCTCACCTGACTTACATCCATTATCAGCAACCAATAATACAGCCTGTAAATATTTCAAAGTTAACTTATTAACCCCTGGGTACAGAACAAGGGAAAAAAGCCCTCTCCTGTTGCCACCACAACTCATACACCCCTCTCAAACCAGCATGATCCATCAGAGTGTCAACCTGTCTGCCCCAAAATCAATATGCACTGCCAGAAAAGAGAGACCAGCGGTTGGTAGGACTGGCTGTGGGGATATTCCCGGTGATTGCCCAAGGCCTGAGACAGACATGAAACAGCAATGCTGGGTCCTATACCGCTGGCTTGGCCAGGAGAGACCCTGGTCGTTAACTCTCGTTTGTTGTCAATTAATGTCTGGGGAAGGAGGAGGATGAACTGTGGGGGTATTATGTGCCTGTGAGGAGGGACAGACTGTGTCCAGCCTCAGACAGATTCTGCGTGGGAGGGAGCCTGGGTGATGCTGCTGTGTGAAAAGATAAAGGGGAAACACCCAAAACAAAACAAAATCAAACTCTTGCGTACATGTTTGCACAAATGCATGCAAGGGTACACACTTGCACACGCACACACACACACACACACACACACACACACACACACACACACACACACATGCGTGCGTGCGTGCGCGCGCACTCAAACTGGAGGAAATTGTAACAGTCATTAATGTTTGAAACTGTTATCATGCTCTTGAATTCCCATTATCAGTTATCTTTAAGACTGTGTTGCTCTTTATTAAAAAAATTGTTGTTTGTTTTTACCTTACATTTACAAATTCAAATTGTCATTGATTTTTTTTTTTCTTCTTTATTTTTTCTTCGGGAGGGGGCAGACTTGGTCTTCACTTAGGATGAAACAGTCAATAAATCAAAGACACACAGGCACACACACACACTCAATCATACACACACACACACACACACACACACACACACACACACACACACACACACACACACAGAGTAATAATGATAATTATAATCATGATAATAATAATGATAGGAAAGGAAGAAATTCATGAAAACAGTGCACAGAGATGATGATGACCACTGGTTTAGCATTCAAGGATTGAAATGAATGGAAGCAGAAGAGTATTTTGTCCTTTATCAGTGACATTATTGTGGAACATGTGTGTACATGTACACACACACACACACACACACTCTCTCTCTCTCTCTCTCTCTCTCTCTCTCTCTCTCTCTCTCACTCTCACGCACAAAGTGTTGTGTAGTAAGAGCTTGACTTAAATCTGCTTTCAAACAGATTACTTCCAGACATCCAAATCTGATTTGCTCTCTCTGCAACGAAGATCTCAAAAGCTTCCTCTGTCTGCAGGCTGAAGAAGAAAGATGACACAAAGCCATAGACTCCTGAACCTTTTGGCACCCAGCCTTGTGGCCTTCACCTTTGTCTTCCAGTTGACCTCATTATATGT
The DNA here is from genome assembly GCF_041734735.1 of Babylonia areolata. NCBI lineage: Eukaryota > Metazoa > Mollusca > Gastropoda > Neogastropoda > Buccinidae > Babylonia > Babylonia areolata. Next base: position 72,829,720 of record NC_134876.1, on the reverse strand, counting down.
ACTGCTGCTGAACCCTTTGACCTTTGCCTTGACCCCTGACCCTCACCGCTACCATGACTACTGTGTTATTGGTGCTGGCCCAGCTGGGCTACAGATTGGCTACTTTCTGAAGAAAGCCAATCGGGACTATGTTGTTTTTGAGCGCTCTAATGTTTCCGGTAAGTTGGCTGCAACCAGATTGAGAAATAACCCCTTGTTTGTAGCTTGTTCAGAGATTCTCAGTTCAGTCTGTGTTCCTTTACTTTAGATTTTGTCCTAGACATGACTTAAGGTGATGGCATTTGTGTAATTTGATGAATGAATACTGTACTTGTCGTGACCAATGATGTTGTCAAGTTTATGTTATATGCATTAAGATAGAGAAGACAGCAAGAGAAGCACAGTCTGTCGTGAACTAAAAAAGTTAGTCCTGTGCTTGTTTTTGTTTTTGTTTTATGATTTTCTACTCGGGAGAGATTTTTGTTATTGTTGTGTACGTGTCTGTTCTTGTTTTCATCTTTAGTTGATGAAGCTGTGCATCCTCTGCTTACACGTATTTGAACTTTATTGATTTAAGATTTGAGTATCTCTGTCTCTCTCTCTGTCTGTCTGTCTCTAGTCTGTGTCTCTCTTACGATTTTCTGACATCAACAGCTGCGACACAATAGAAGTCAGCGTCTGTTCAAACCTCTCATTTTACCGCAGACTGCATGCTTCCATAATGACAAAGGACTGAAAGGGGTTGAAGAGGGGAGAGAGAGAGAGGAGAGTGAAGATTAATGGGAGTATGGGTAGCAGCGGGTGTTAGGTGAAGGTTGTCACCTGAGAGAGAGGAGGAAAAAACACTCAGCAAACAGGACACTTGCAAATGCACAAGTACACCCCCCACACACAGTCAGCAAACACCACACACACACACATGCACATGCACACACACACACACACTAGCAACTTTATGACAGAAAATGGTTTATCATTATCCCTAGAAAATACAAATACGATGCTATTGAATACAGGATCTGATCCAGAACAGCTCCCTGTGTTTACAATAAATGGTACCATTATAAGTATACACAATCTGTTAAATTTTTGCCTTTAATTTTTTTCACAAACAGATACACACATGCATGCATGCACATACGCACATATGTGTATGTATACACCCAAATACACACCATGACACTCACACTTACGCACGCACACACACACACGCACATTCAGTTCACAAGTATAAATGATCTGTATAGTTATATGTAAAATGATAAATTCTGTTACTTCATTCAATTCTTTTTCCTATTGCATGATTTGACGTTATAGACTAAAGGCTTCTTATATGAAAATATATAGAAGATACAGCTTTTGCTTGTGCTTATAGATATGCATATGCCCTGTTTTTTCAATGCAACACAAGAGACATTTACAAAGGCACATTCACACACACACACACACACACACACACACACACACACACACACACATACACACACACGTCAAGAGTTCCTTCTTTTCTCTGATTTGAAAAGAATTGTATAGTTGACTGACTGCAGCATTGAGAGAGATGAAAAGGCTTGCCATACATGTTCCCTGCTGATAGAAAGAGGCAGAGCTTGTACACAGTTTGTGTGTAGGTGTGTGTGTGCGCAAGAACAAAAAAGGAATGTATGTATGTACATCTATGTGTGTATTGTATGTACATTCATGTGTGAGAGTGCATCGTTCGTTTATTTATTTGTAGTCTGTTCATCTAAGATGACGATAGTAGATTGAAAATAAATGATATTATTATTATCATTTGGATTATTATCATTTCTATCATAATGATGGTTGTTATTATGAAATCGACATTTCTGTATATTCGAATGAAAAGGGGGGCGGTTGAGGTGGAGGGGAGGGCAGGGGAAAGGGGGGGCGGGGAGGAGGGCAAGGGGGAGGGGAATAAGAAAGGAAGAGACAGAGAGAGACAGACAGACAGAGAGAGAGAGAGAACAGAATGTTGAAAAGATAGAGTACAAAATCTAAAATGGAGAGGGTGAGTGTCAGTGATTGGAGAAAGAAAAAACATAATATTGGAAGTGTGTTGTATGTACATTCATGTGTGAGAGCGCATGCATGTGAGAAAGATTTTTTTTTGGTTTTTTGTGTGTGTGTGTGTGTGTGTGTGTGTATGTATGAGAGAGAGAGAGAGAGAGAGAGAGAGAGAGAGAGAGAGAGCATGTCTTCACTTATTTGTTTAACATGCTTTTTAAATTTTGATTTCTGTATCAGGTAACTTTTTTGTGACTTACCCTCGGCATCGAAAACTGATCAGCATTAACAAGCGATACACTGGCAAGACGAACAAAGAGTTCAACTTACGCCATGACTGGAATTCCATCCTGTCAGATGATGAGTCACTGCTGTTTAGGTAAGTCAGGTAGAGATAATTTTTCAAGACTATAAGTGAATGTATATAAAAAATTGTAATAAAATGTGTGTGCATGTGTGTGTGTGTGTGTGTGTTCATGTGTGTGTGTGTGTGTGTGTGAATGCGTAGGTACATATATATGTACATGCATGCATGTGTGTGTGTGAGCGAGTATGGGAATGAGTGAGAGAATGCAATATATGATGTTGGTGGACATCCATTCTGTCTTGTTAACTTCCTTTATTTCATTCTTTCCCTTCATCATTGTTGTTTATCCTGCACCCTCTGTGTTTGATTCTTCTTTCCTTCCACCTTACCTTTCCTTTCTTTCATGCTCCCATTCCCTTGAAAATACTAAGTGACAATTTTTGTGTTACAGACTGTCATGCTCATCCCATGACCTTTAGGCTGATGGACATTAGGCAACTTTTGATAGAGATTTGAATTAGACTGAAAGCTTGAGTATCTCTGGTGTTAGTTTGGTTGTCTGTTGTTTTTCCTCCCTCCAAAAAGAAAACTGGTTTCATATGAATTAATATATACACTTAATATACAGTCTTTGTCTTTATCAAAAGAGCAAAAGTGACTTTCTTGTTTCAAGTACAGTGAATTTAGCTCATGTTAAGTTACACAGGGGCAGAGTAGGTTAGGCACTGGACTTCCGATATAGTATTAACCAGTTATCCAGGTTCGAAGCCCCATTTCAGCATGGTATTGTATCACTGGGAAAGGCACATCACTCTGATTTCCCTCACTCCACCCAGAAGTGAACGGGTACCTGACTTTGGTTGAGGAAGGTTAAAACGGCGAAAGTAGAGGATTTGGCCCTGCCTTCCTATGCTGAGTCCTGGACACAGTGGATATGAATTCACTGCCTTCCTATGCTGAGTCCTGGACACAGTGGATATGAATTCACTGCCTTCCTATGCTGAGTCCTGGACACAGTGGATATGAATTCACTGCCTTCCTATGCTGAGTCCTGGACACAGTGGATATGAATTCACTGCCTTCCTATGCTGAGTCCTGGACACAGTGGATATGAATTCACTGCCTTCCTATTCTGAGTCCTGGACACAGTGGATATGAATTCACTGCCTTCCTATGCTGAGTCCAAGATACATACGATACAAATTCACTGCCATCCTAAGCTGAGTCCTAGACACAGTGGATATGATTTCACTGCCTTCCTATGCTGAATCTTAGACACAGTGAATATGAATTCACTGCCTTCCTTTGCTGAGTCCTAGACACAGTGGATATGAATCCACTGCCCTGATGGCTATAAAAGACTATGGAACCTTTAACCTTAAGTGGAACAAAAAACTCTTTGTATCATTAAGTTTTCTATACATTGTTTTCTGTTGATACTCTGTGACCGGCATGTTTTGAAAGACTGATATGAATAACAACTTTGGCGTTGCAGGGAATACTCCAAAGAAATGTTTCCCCACGCTGACCGCATAGTGGACTACCTCCGTGACTACCAGCAGAAGTTGGGCGTCAATGTGCAGTTCAACACAGAGATCAGCAACATTCACAGCGTCCACAATGCATCTGCACCAGATGGAGTTTTGCACTATATGAATGACCAGAATGGAAACGAGCATTCTTGCAAGTAAGAAGCAGTCAAGAGATGTTTAGATTTTAAAATGTGTGGTTTTGTCTGGTGAACTCACCTGTCTTTGGACACACTCACTCACTTGTGCATAAGCGCGCACAAAACTTTAAAAACTTTATTAATGAATATAAAAAATAACACACACACACACACACACACACACACACACACACACACACCACACACAAGATTTATAACAATATATATGAATTATATGAAAATGCATGGAGAAGAGACAGAATGTTGCAAGAAATGGGCGGAATGTTTTGCTGTGACAGAGTTGGATAAAAAGCTACTTAAGTTGCTTCATGCTTCATTGATCATGTGCAATTTTTTTTTTTTTTTTTACACTAGCCAGTTTGAGTGCTAATTACAGCCTCTGAATTATTTGTGGCTGTGTGCCAGCGAGAAGTGAATAACTCCCTCTATTTTTTCTTATCCAACTGAGAATAATTTTTGGCATCTAGAATGTAATATTTTGTCATTTGTATTATACCATGTCACACATGCTACGAATCCACCATTTTTGGACAATGTTATTTTGACAATGTTATTTGATTTGTGTGTGTGTGTGTGTGTGTGTGTGTGTGTGTGTGTGTGTGTGTTATTTTTGATGTTCAATAATAAAGTTTTTAATGTTTGATTTGTTCTCTTTTTCCATGAAACTGATATTTTGTATGTGTCTTGGGAGGTTTTTGGTGAATGCCATGCTGATATTTGTTTAGTTTTTGTTAAGGGAACTCATGGCCTGACTAAGCACGTTGGGTTACGCTGCTGGTCAGGCATCTGCTTGGCAGATGTGGTGTAGCGTGTATGGATTTGACCGAACGCAGTGATGCCTCCTTGAGCTACTGATACTGATACTGATTCTCAGTTTTGGACCACTGTTACTGTTACACACTGTCAAGGGAAGGGGCAGGAGTCAAGGGGGACAACAATGATTTTTATGATAATGATGGTGATGATGATTTTTGCTTTGTGAAGAATAACTGAACAATAATGCAGTTATCTTTTTCTTTTTCTTAAAATACATAGTTTCCAGTAGACAAGGTAGTGAAGACTTTAAGGCGAACAATGTGTGTGTGTGTGTGTGTGTGTGTGTGTGTGTGTTGTCATGATTCTAGTGACCAGTTGTGTTTACTTGCACGTTGTGGTTCCAGAGTGGTGGTCATGGCGACAGGGATGTGGAAGCCCAATATTCCAGACATGCCGGGCATCGAGCATGCACTGGGCTACGAGACCATGAGCCTCAACCCAGACGACTACGAAGGCAAAACAGTGCTGATTCTGGGTAAACTGAATAGTTTCTTCTCCACACTGGTTTTGTGACTACAACTTCAGTGGGTGGACTGTTGCATGTGTGGCTGTTTATTTTGGTATAGCTGTTTGGAGGGACAGAGGTGGTGTGTGGTGTGTGTGGCTGTTTATTTTGGTATAGCTGTTTGGAAGGACAGAGGTAGTGTGTGGTGTGTGTGGCTGTTTATTTTGGTATAGCTGTTTGGAGGGACAGAGGTAATGTGTGGTGTGTGTGGCTGTTTATTTTGGTATAGCTGTTTGGCGGGACAGAGGTAGTGTGTGCTGGGTGTGGCTGTTTATTTTGGTATAGCTGTTTGGCGGGACAGAGGTAGTGTGTGCTGGGTGTGGCTGTTTATTTTGGTATAGCTGTTTGGAGGGACAGAGGTGGTGTGTGGTGTGTGTGGCTGTTTATTTTGGTATAGCTGTTTGGAAGGACAGAGGTAGTGTGTGGTGTGTGTGGCTGTTTATTTTGGTATAGCTGTTTGGAGGGACAGAGGTAATGTGTGGTGTGTGTGGCTGTTTATTTTGGTATAGCTGTTTGGCGGGACAGAGGTAGTGTGTGCTGGGTGTGGCTGTTTATTTTGGTATAGCTGTTTGGCGGGACAGAGGTAGTGTGTGCTGGGTGTGGCTGTTTATTTTGGTATAGCTGTTTGGAGGGACAGAGGTGGTGTGTGGTGTGTGTGGCTGTTTATTTTGGTATAGCTGTGTAGCGGGGACAGAGGTACTGTGTGCTGGGTGTGGCTGTTTATTTAGGTATAGCTGTTTTGAGGGACAGAGGTGGTGTGTGGTGTGTGTGGCTGTTTATTTTGGTATAGCTGTTTAGAGGGACAGAGGTGGTGTGTGGTGTGTGTGGCTGTTTATTTTGGTATAGCTGTTTGGAGGGACAGAGGTAGTGTGTGGTGTGTGTGGCTGTTTATTTTGGTATAGCTGTGTAGCGGGGACAGAGGTAGTGTGTGGTGTGTGTGGCTGTTTATTTTGGTATAGCTGTGTAGCGGGGACAGAGGTAGTGTGTGGTGTGTGTGGCTGTTTATTTTGGTATAGCTGTGTAGCGGGGACAGAGGTAGTGTGTGGTGTGTGTGGCTGTTTATTTTGGTATAGCTGTGTAGCGGGGACAGAGGTGGTGTGTGTTGTGTATGGCTGTTTATTTTGGTATAGCTGTTTGGAGGGACAGAGGTGGTGTGTGGTGTGTGGTTTGATGTTACCTTAATGCATTGTGTGCTGGTTTAACAGCCTCAGATAACTCTGCCCCAGAGTGTTTTATCCCATGGTCATAAAGGGCAAGCCTCGAAAGAATCCAGCCTAGAATCTTTTTTGGCTTATCAAGATCAACCCCCCATCCCCTTTAGTTGGAAATTACCCCCTGTTTTACTGGTTTAACCAAGGTATTGAAAAGGGTAGGGGAGCTTATATAATTACAAGGATTGTCTGGAGCAACATAAGACAAAATCTGTTCTTTTCAGAAAACAGCAACAGCAGCAACCAACAATTACAAGTGAAAAAAAAAAGAAGCTTATGAGGGCAGTTTTGTTTGTGAATAAAATTGCCAAAATGATTCAGCAGACAGTGTAAGGAAAGCTGTGATAACCAAACTATTTCAGGAGACAGTCAGTTGATTCCTTTTCTCTCTCTGTCTTCAGGTCGTGGTAACTCGGCTTTTGAAGTGGCAGATGGCATATACGGTGTGACAAACTTGATCCACATGGTCAGTCGGTCTCGTGTTCGCCTCTCTTGGGAAACGCACTATGTTGGGGACTTGAGGTAGAGTCCAGATGTGCAATCTTTATGTTGTTCTGTGGTGTGGTGTCAAGTGGCATGTTGTGGTGTGTGGTGTGGTCTGTTTTTTGTAAGATTGTTTTTGAAATATGTTTTGGTAATCATTTTGTTGTGCTGTGGTGTGCTGTGGCATGGTGTAGTGTCGTGTGATGTGACATAGCGTGGTGAGGTTATTCATTCTGCTTTTTGTAAGATTGTTTTTGAAATGTATTTCCTGTATGTATTCATGTGTATGTGTGTTTCAAAGCAGTCAACAATGCATTGCACAGATATACATATGTGTGTGTGTGTGTGTGTGTGTGTGTGTGTGTGTGTGTGTGCATGCCTTTGTTTTAAAACAGTCAGCAATGTGTGTGTGTGTGTGTGTGTGTGCATGCATGCCTGTGTTTTAAAACAGTCAGCAATGCATTGTACAGATATACATGTGTGTGTGTGTGTGTGTGTGTGTGTGTGTGTGTGTGTGTGCACACATGCCCATGTTTCAGAGCGGTCAACAATGCATTGCTGGACACATACCAGCTGAAGTCTTTGGACGGCTTGCTGGAGGCAGGGTTGTCTGAAGTTATGCTACAAAAGCACGGGGACAAGCTGACGGTCGAACCAAAGGACAAGAAGGAAGAAGACTTCTTTATGGTGGACAATTTTGCCATGAGGGAACCCTATGACACAGTCATTCGATGCCTGGGCTTCAAGTTTGACACCTCTGTCTTTGGGTAAGATGTTTGTGCTTATGTGTGTGTGTGTCTGTGTGTGTGTGCCTGTCACTTTGAGTCTTAGTCTGTCTACATTATTGCCTTTTGCTGATTATTTATTTATCTCTGTACTTTCATTGTTGTGTTTGTTGTGATTGCAAAAAAAAAAGAAAAAAAAAAGAAGCTTTTTGAAATGTGCTTTATCTAATTTTTCAAGCGTTTCTGTACGATGTATACTAGTAGTAATTGAATAACAAGAATAAAACATGTTAGAAAAAGGAACATTTAAAAAAACCCAAAAAGACACAGATAGTTCATCATGTCAGTAGCTGAATATTCACGCAAAATTTTGTAATCCTTTTGCAGAAATGAAACAGGGATACAAGTTCAGCATGTCAGTAGCTGAATATTTTCACAAAATGTTATAAATTCTTTTGCAGGAATGAAACGGGGATACATCACGGTCATGGACGCGCCAAGAAGTTCTTGCCAATCAACCACAACTATGAGCTGAAGTCTAAGCCAGGCATCTTCATTGCCGGAACGGCATCGCATTCTCTGGACTTTCGGAAATCAGCTGGGGGATTCATTCACGGCTTCAGATACACAGGTAATACACAAAAACAGTATGTACTTTGAAGTAAAAAATGTTGAAAACAGGACAAAAAATGATCAACACAAGTAATTGTAGACACTTTGAAGTAGAAGCTGATGAAAATTTTAAAAAAACCCATCTTTCACAGGAAATAAAGTATACTTGGGAGTAAAGTTGTGGAAAAAATAGAGGGGGGAAAAGTCACTCACAAAAAACAAAAAAAAAACAAAAAACAAAACAGTAGTGAAATAAACAGATAAGGGAGTGATTTTTTTTAAATAGAAAAAGAATACTTTTATTGGCAACAATATTTTTGGAAGTGAAGGTCTTCAAATGTTAAAAACAAACAACTTATACAAAGTCTGATAGCAGTGGTATAGATGGTTTCTTCAAAAATTGAGGGGTTTCTGAGAGAATGAAATCAAATTGTAAAGCTGAGCTCACCCATATATATATATGTTTAATCCATTCAACCCTGGGTTGTTCACAGACTTGGCAGGCTTCCTTGCCATACTGATGCAGAAAAAACGCAGAAAATACAGTGTTTTTCTTCCAAATTAAGTGTGGACACATCCAGAAATACAGAAGAAGTTAGTGACCTATCTTTGTGGTCTGCATGTGTAACAACATGAAAATCATTTTAATGAGATGAATTTTGACACCAGAGAAAAAAGAGAGAAAGAGAGAGAGAATTGTTGTTATCATCAGCATCATGCAAATCCCAAAATACATTTGCATAGCTTGTGATATATGTTTTGCTAAGAAATTCATATCGCAGTACAGCTCAAAAAAGATTTCTTCACAGTAAGCATGAAACATTTGCAAGCCACGTGCAGAGTAGTTGTGTGCATCGTAAAGGGAAACAATTATACTCTCTTGCAGAGAAGGCTCAATTTGTTTTAGTCATTGAGTAATTTCCCTTGGTATACAGTGACTTTTTTGCATAGTAAATGACTTCACAGGGGTAAGCATTGAACAAGGGTGGTCTGGTGGGCACTCCCATATCGCATGCATAATACCATAACTGTAAATGGGTGGGGAAATGTCAGCCTAGAGCACAGATTTTAAAAGAACTGTGGGTGTGCATTAAGTGATTGGTGAGAAATCCTGTAAGACTTCTTTGTGATCCATATCTCTACCAGAAATCTAATCATCTGGTTCTGGGCCTATAGCTGACACTTGCATAGAATTTTGTTAAAAAACCCAAAAAAACAAACAAACAAAAAACAAAACAAAAAAACGCACAAATAAAAAAAACAAAAAAAAAAGACTGTCTTCAACTTTTTATTGAATTATGCTGACAGATAAAGAAAGAGTGAAAAGGCAGCTTCCTTATGGAAGTAAATGAAATCAGAGTGTGTTGTTCACATCCCAGCCGACTGCGAAGGGGCCATTTCAGGGCTGAATTCCTGTCAGTCTTAAAGCCATTAAAACATAAACCAAAAATAATGTGAACTGGTCAATAAGAATAAATCAGGGTGTGGATGTTGGGTACATACTTGTTTCCATAACCCACCAAACACAGACATGGATTACAGGATCTTTGACACCTTGATACTGAAACTCAGTTCTGCCTTTTCCAGTGATCTGATGTCATCATCGGTCATCATCATCGACATTATCATCATCATCATCATGAGGGAAAAGATCAGTACTCTCTTTTTTCCCCTTGCATTGAAGGTTATATTTTCTCTTCAACATCATCACCATAACATTTTCATATTACAATGAAAATATAACTTATGACACATGTGGTAATTTCAGTACAAACATAGTAAAAATTTGCAAGAATATTTTCAAAAAAGAAAGGAAAGGAAAACAACAACAACAACAGAGCAACAAACAAAAAGGACCACCAAACATTAAAATAACCTCAACGATAAAGGATTATCACTTATGATATGACACCTCAGTTCCTAACTGGCTTTACACATTTGACAGTCACATTACATGGATGACAGGAAACATAAGAGAACTACGACAGCCTCATTGCCACAAAGTTGGTATGTGGTAATGGTGATGTTATAACTGTAATCGGAATCCATCTGTTAGATAATTGTGTCAGGTTATCCTGAACAACACAGTGCAAAGACATATGTTTGTCGGGAACTAATTTTTTTGTTAAATAAAACAAGTATCCAAAAAGAAAAGAAAACGGAGTTAAATAACCTCCTGTTTTGTGTTCAGCCCGCGCCTTGTTCCACTTGCTGCAGTGGCGCTATGAGGGCGTGCCGTGGCCGTCACAGAATCTGCAGGTTCCTGTCACCCAGCTGATGAGTCACCTGCTGAAGAGAATGAACGAAGCGTCAGGACCCTACCAGATGTTCCAGGTGCTGGGTGATGTGGCCGTTTTCTCAGAGTGAGTTCCAAGGTCCACATATACATAACTTAATTACCCGATGCACGCATGTCGTCAGACACTCGTTCAGTACTCCGCCGGTTCTCAGTTAGTTTACTGGTGTCTCCCCAGTATCTCAGCATGCACTGAGATAACGTTTTTTTTGTTTGTTTGTTTGTCTTTGTAGGGATTGAGATGAGATTAAGTTATGGAGAAAAAAGTCATTTGGAGATATGAGAACTGTTAGAGTGTCTTAGAATTTTCAAAAGTCATCTTTTTTTAGTGCGTCAGCCCTAATGATTACAATAAGTTAACCTCATTCTTTTTTTTTTTTTTTAGTATGTCATCCCTGATGCACACATTAAGTTAACCTCATTCTCTCTGCATTAGTGCATCAGCCCTAATTCACACATTAAGATAACCTCATTATGTTTGTTTTAGTGTGTCAGCCCCAATGCACACACCAAATCAACCTCATTATGTTTGTTTTAGTGTGTCAGCCCCAATGCACACACCAAATCAACCTCATTATGTTTGTTTTAGTGTGTCAGCCCCAGTGCACACACCAAATCAACCTCATTATGTTTGTTTTAGTGTGTCAGCCCTAATGGCAAAATTGAATCAACCTCATTATGTTTTGTTTTAGTGCGTCAACCCTAATGCACACATTGAGTTAGCCCCAGTCTGTTTCATTTCATTTCATTCTTTTTACAACGTGATGTATTTACATTTACCTCAACTGCCATCAATCTGCAGGGATGGCAGAACGTTTGACTACTTTGAGGAGTTCCCCATCAACCTGCTGCACGAGTTCTTCACCTACACTGGTCGCCCGGCATCTCGGGTCCTGGTGGCGGTGTTGGAGTACGGGCCAGATTTCTCCGGTCCTGGCAAAGACATCTTCCGCTACGACCGCGCCACCGGGGACCCCTCTGAGGCCCACACGTCCAACTTCCTGCACCCCGTTCTGTACTACTATAAGATGCTGCCAACAGGTGAGTCAAAAAAAAAAAAAAAAAAAAAAAAAAAAAAAAAAGGATAAAAGAATAAAGAAAAAAAGAGAAAAAAAAGTGATTTTATAAAATTTCTGTTTATTTCCATGTTTGTGTTGCAGCTTGGTTAATTGTTGCTGTTTAATAGAAATAGGAAAGGACTTGTAGATTTTTTCTCAGACCTTTTATTGTGCTGTTGGATGTTAGGTGGAAAAGCATGATCATTATAAGGTTTTCGTCATTTTTGAAACTTGCTGTCATGATTTAGACAGAACAAACACAAGAACAAGTAAACAAAAACAGCAGCAACAACAACAACAAACCAGTGTATGCTTCTGCTCATACAAAAAAAGAAACTGTGAAATTACCCTAAAGTTTGAAAGCAGTGTTTTCAGTATTTTACCATTCCCATAGCCTGCCTCACTTGGCTTATATCAGAAATTGACTTAAGCATATAGCTGGGCCAGCAGCAAAGTGAGAGCTGTAAGGTCAATGGTTTTTCCACTGCAGTGGGAATTCTTTTACAGCTTAGTCTTTTGTGAAGGGCTTTCACTCTCAAACTAGTAGGCAAGGTTGCACTGGCTCTTGAGCAGTAGCCTTGGGGGCTTATCGGCCTATGGGGACCATCCCCACCATGACTGCCCTAAAGCCCTCTTGGTTGTGAGAATGGGGATGTAACTTGGGCAACTCACTCTCCACTATTATCAAGATAGTTGGGACAGCAGTTGCCTCCTCTGCTGTTCTGATGGTCATATCAGACGTGGAGTGTTGGCCTTGTGGTAACGTGTCGGCCTAGGAAGCAAGAGAATCTGAGTGCACTTGTACGAATCCCACAGTTGCCAGTATTTTCTTCCCCTCCACTAGACCTTGAGAGGTGGTCTGGACGCTTGTCATTCAGGTGAGACAATAAACTTAGGTCCCGTGTGCACCATGCACTTAGCGCACGTAAAAGAACCCATGCCAAGGGGTTTCTTTCACCAGATTCCTGTAGAAAAATCCATTTTGATTGGAAAACAAATAAAATTGCAGGCAGAATTTTTTTTTTAAAGGATGGAGCTCTCAGTGTAGCAATGTGCACTCTCTGGGCAGAGCAGCCCAAATTTCACACACAGAAATCTGTTGTGGCAAAAAGGGTAATACAATACAATGATTGACTGTCATATATATATATATATATATATATATATATCCATTGCAGAGCGCCAGATGTCACAGCGCACAAGGAAGGAGGTTCTGCCCCGCCCTGATGCCATGCACCACATTGTGGAAGATTTCCTGACATCTTGGGATGGCCCAGAGTCGCATGTGGCGCCGCTCCGCCACTTCCTGGACCATGTTACCTCCCTTGACCTGCGCCAGCGCTTTGCCCAGCCCTGCTTCCTGGAGGCGATGACCCACGGTCAGCCCAGCCCCGCCTGCGTCGATCAGTACATGCAGGGTCAAGGACTGACCGCCACACCAGACATGATCGCTTTGGGACGCAAGTCTGGAACCTATCCTTTCTGAGAGGTGAAAACCTCGAGCTGGTCAGACTGGGAATGAGGGGGGAGGAGGAGGAAAGGGGTGGGAGTTCAGTGTCATCTGTAAGACTGAACAGTGGAAGTTTTTCTGGAGCTGAGAGAGACTGAAATAAAATCTGGGTTTTAATGATGAGGATGGTTGGATCAGGTTTGGAACTGATCAAGGTTGAAATTTGGGTCAGGGTTTGTTTTTGTTTTATCACCGATTAACATTTGGATCAGGTTCTTGAACTGATCGTAATCTGTGTAAAAATATGGGTCAGAGTTTGAATTGATTGGAACAACATAATTAAGCTCCTTAGCTCTGAACATGTCTTTTTTCTCTTTTTTATTATTATTATATTTTTGGGGTATAAAGGGTAAGTTTTTTTTAATAACCAGACCAGCATGATTCACCTCCTTACCTCTCTCTCATTTTTTGTTTTGTTTTTTTGTATGAGGGTAAGTTTCTTTTTCTGATCAGACCAGCATAGCTTTGGTATGGAGGACAGCAACTATAGTACATGTGGGTCTGTGAAGCTGTAACTGGTGTTACTGAATGATAGCTAATTCTGTCTGATTCAGAAGTACTGACAAAGAATGATGTTTGACAAGGTGATGCATTTCTCCTGCATCTTTATCAAAGAGGGAACAAGCCTTTGTTGATGTGCGTAGTCATGAGTAGCACTTAATCGGTTATAATCTTGGTCATGGTTTTAACTGATGTAACTGTTAACCTTTCTGTGACTTGCCGTGACGGGATCAAGGTGTCATGGACACAACAGTCCATGCACATTTCCTCCTAAATGGAGGAACTGAAATCGTTTTGATATTGCCTAGGATCACATGCTTATTTAACTGAACTGGTCACAACTGATTTCCAGTCATGTTTGAAATTGTCAGTTTGGGAAACCTGAGTATGAAAAACAAAAGCTTTAGCAGCATTGTATTTTGCTGTCAAAATTAAAAATTCAGTGTTATCTACAAATCATTGTTATCACTTATAATGGTGTTTGAAATTTGATATTATCACCTACAGTTGTGTTTGAAATAAAGAATATGCATTAGAAAAAAGGAACATGCATTGAAAAAGTATTTTTTAGCTTCTGTAAATTGGTATGATATCCAAAATTGTTATTTAATGTTGTACACAAATTTGATAAGAAAGCTTTTTAAATGGTTGGAATCGTGCATTTGTGTCATGTACAGTTTGGGTGACCACTTTTGAAAGTGATCATGGTTGGGAAATTTTACATTGATCTGACCATGTTCATACACATTTTTCGTTTGTTATCATGGTGACAGATAAAGTATTTTTTAATTTTTATCTTTTTTTTTATATATAAATATTCCTTTGTAAAGGTGGTGGCTTTCTGGTATGCGCACCTTTGATAGTGATCAATGTGCCATTCAGGGTTGGGCTATTTTAAACCAGTCATTGAATGAAAATTATCATATCTTCCTGTATTGGATTGGGATGTTGCATTGTATTGTCTATTGCAACTATTTACAACACAGTGCAGTGCAGTGCAGTGCAGTAAAGGAATTATGACACAAAATACAAAGTTGTACAGAACACCTCTCAGCTTCATACTATTAGACCTGAGAAAAAACTGAGATTTATGTATAAAGCCTATACAAAACACAGCATAATTTACAGGCATATTTCTGTGTGGTAGATGATATGCTATCAATACATTACTTGATAATTTTTGTGTTTATCAGCACAGGGTAAGGGTAAATGATAGTGTCTCTAGAAATACAAGTCAAAGTTGTTCTGTTAAGTCACTGTAAATGTTTATAGATTTCAGTTGTGTCCAGAATATTTCTATTTTCACATCTTAATAATTTCACACACACACACACACACACACACACACACACACACACACAGAGCCGACCCCCATACACACCTCATCTAGATAGATGCAGGCATGTTCTTCCCAAAGTCCAGTTGACTGATTGAAAGACAATGCAAATAGATGCTATAGAAATGTAGGGACCACAATGTACAAATCAGGAGGAAGTTAACTGGGTCATGGAGCTGAAGGAAAACAAATCATCTACTCATCTCTCTCTCCCTCTTTGTTCTGATTACAGACTCCTGTTGTTGTGCTTTGATGTGTACAACAGTACGGCATTGGCTTTCTTGATCAGTGGCATGATGAACAAAATGATGTGTGTACAGTAAATCCAACCTTTGTCATTGTTTTCATGATGCTCTGTGTACTGCAATAAGTGAAGACTTAAATGTGTTGCGCATATTCTTCACAATGATGAAATTCCAATGTGATTGAAAGAGTATTTTAAACTGTTGATTTGTTCATCTGGTATAATCTGGTTTTTTTTGTTTTTGTTTTTATTGATTTGGTATAGATAATGTTCTGGTTGAAGCTGATTATTATTGTTTGTTGGTGGTCCATTTTTCTGTGACTTGAAAGGTACAAGCATAATAAGCTTGTATGCAAACTACATGCCATAATATTGTCTGGTTTTAGGAATAAAAAATTGTTGATTTTATTATTGTATGTATATATTTTTTAAATAGATAGTCATGTGGTGACAGAAAAAAGAGTGTTATAAATAGCCCTAAAGTATCTACCAGAAAAAAGTCTCAGATGGGTAAATGGTTGGACTTCCTGTACATTGTATTTGAGGGGATCCTTTCTTCCTCTTTCACTTGACTGAATGATTTGGTTCTTTACTGAGCTGTGGTGACAGTCAGACAGTGGTGGGTTTGAATCTGATGGCTGCCCCTGCGTGACATGGTCATCGTATTCTTTGATTGCTGCCAAAACAATGTGCCTCTTCTAATTTTTGAAAGACCCAGAGAAAAGCCAGACACACTATCATTGAGTTGTTTGAATTTTCAGTACTCTTTTGTCACACCCCTCTTCAGCCCATCAAAAAAGGGCTATGTTTGTCTGCCTGTCCGCAAAGTGTCAGCTGTCAGTCAGTGATCGGTGTGGAATGGAATCAACATTTTGATAGATAATGGTGAAGAAAAAATTATATATATTCACACTGTATCACTTTCCATGCATTTCTTCAAAAGGTCCTGAAAGTATAAAATACTCATGCAAAATGGCTTTGAAATGTGAAATCAAACGTTATTTAAAAATCATACAAATTATGTTACCGGGCATATTATGCTGATGTAGCCTTTTAACCGCCACCCCCCCAACCCATCCACCCCCCAAAAAAGAAGAAAAAAGACAAACACACACACACAAACACACACACACACTGAAAAAACAAACAAACAAAAAAAACTCCAGGCATTCTCAGCCTGAGCAAATTTCATCTGCTACCATGAAATCTCATTGGAACTGCCTGCTGCGGTGAAAGGGCTGTGATGTTACGATAGTGGTTGAAAGGAAACACAGTGAATAATATCAAAGCTCAGAAAAGTGCTGCTTCAACAGCGTTTTGGGGGATGTAAGTGTTTGTCTGCTCACATCAATTAACAGAATGTGACTTTTAAGGTAGTTGACAAAAATAAAGTGGACATTTGTATTTGTTACCAGCATCTCTGCTGCAGTTCAAAGCTTTTTTGCACCAGAAAACAGTGGGTTTGGGACCTTTAATTT
Organism: Babylonia areolata; assembly: GCF_041734735.1. Taxonomy (NCBI): domain Eukaryota; kingdom Metazoa; phylum Mollusca; class Gastropoda; order Neogastropoda; family Buccinidae; genus Babylonia; species Babylonia areolata. The sequence goes on along the minus strand of NC_134876.1, from coordinate 72,812,944 downwards.
ACTGTTGCCACTGACATCTTTCCCCACGTACCCTTCATCCCCAGTAACAAGCTTCCACACTGAATAGATGATCACAGGAACATGACACAAGAATCTCCACATCAAATGGAATCTCAGCACAAATTGCCTGGATTTGGTTTCTTGAGAATGTTTTGGAAATGGTTATACATTGATTTATATTGCCATAGGTGAACATTGCTTCTCATTTCCTGTTGATTTTACAGTTGTTTTACTTTCAAAAGCCTGCATTTTGGAATGTTGAAACTGATTTTTTGAGACACTGGAGAACACATGTGGTGTGTGTCTCTGTGTGTGTGTGTGTGTGTGTGTGTTTGCATGCATGCGTGCATGCGTGTGTGCGTTTTCAAGCAGGAAACTCATTTTATCCATCGTAACTCTTTTCTGATCAGATTATTTTACCTGCACACAGAACAAGCAAGATTATTTCAGCTCATAGATTTTATTCATTCATTTATTTATCTATTTATTTATCTTTATTAGTGCTCATTTAATGTTGTTTATTGTTTCATCTATTTACATTATCAGTAAATCTGCAGGCTGTGAAGAATATTCAAACTGAATTATTTTGGCATCATACCTATGACTGCAAAAACTTTATTTTTCACTCAGTGCAGACTGATGTACATCTGAATTCCTCCAGATACAGTTTTCCCATTTTATAGAGATGGAACTTTGTTGCAAGCAGAATGGTTGGATTTCATGTTTTCTAAATCCAGGTTAATAATGATGGACAGATGACAGAAAGAGAGCAGTGTTGATGGCCGTTGAAACATAATCAAAGCAAACACACACACACACAAAAAAAAAACCAAAAAAAAAAAAAAGAAACCAAAACAAACAAAAAAAAAACGTGATGTGTCCATAACTGCCCAGACAGAATATTAACATGTTTTGATCACAAGTCTTAACTGCACTGGCTTACTCAAAGCAAGTGCCTGAGAAAATAGCTCAGTTTAGATTGTAACAAAAAGTAAAAATAACAAAGTAATAGGAAGATTAAAAAAAAAAATTGCAAGTAGATAAAACTGACATCAACAAAAAACAACTCAACAAACATACACCTGTATCAGTGGGCCACTATATACAGGCTGGCATTGTTAAACGCCAGCCCAGACAGATAGAAATAAACAAATGATTATATTGCAGGTAGTTATGTACTGACCGCTTACGTAGGTGACAAAACTGACTCCCAAGCCAAAATGGATACATGTTAATGCTAATGTCTTTTACTCATTTGCCCTCTGCGTGTGGAGCAGACACCAAAAGGTGGTGGTATGCAAAGCAACAATGCCCTATTTTACTGGACTCCTGTAATGTGTCACTTTGACTTGCCATATGACTGTGTACATATTCTGTGTCAGAGAATTGCCTGCTTTGTGTATAGACAGTGAATAATGTTTATTTGTTTGTCTGAGGGAGAGAGAGACTGTGTGTGTGTGTGTGTGTGATGGAGAGACTGCCAACAGAAGCTGATCCTTATCTTTTTGTCTGGTATTTCTTGAAATAATTTTTAAAGTGTAAGGTGAAGAGCATTAAAATCAAAAGTTCTAAATTCTACCCTAAGTATGTGTCATACCACATTCAGGACAAAATGGTTCCACTACATGTCAGTCAAGGATAATAATTTCACAATACTTTCTCTGTGTTCTTGTTTATACTGTTTATATACTAGCATGATTAATGTGGCTATGGAGATCAATTTGGTTATCCACACAAAGATTAGATCATGCAGCAATCTAGGGCCATTCTCATGAACACAGATCCTGCTCTTTCAGATTCTTGAAATGAATATTTATGATGTGGATCTTTTCATTTTTTTCCATTTCTTTTGAGAAGTGTATGTCCGTTATAATATGAATATGTATAGCCATATTCTTTGTACATTTTTGTCAGTTTGCAGCTGTATGCTCTAAATATGATGTGTCTACATATTTCTTTGTTACCCGTATGAAAGTTTGAATTTTTTAAAAAGTTGTTAACAAAATTCAATTTCATTCTGTTGAGTAAAGAAATCATGTAACACATCTCCAAGTTGAATACATGTTATTGTTATTGTGGAGCTGAGAAAAAGATTGAGTTGCATAAAATGGATAAATTATGAAGAGAAGGAGTATTGCATAAGCAGAGATCGGTTTGAACAGGCTATGGTTGTATACTTGTTTCAGCAAATGCTGCAGTTGAACGCTGATTTTTCAAGGGCACATTTTGATTTATTTGTGCAGGGTTGAAGACTTAGACCATGTCTTGCGTTCATAAAATGTGTTAACTCTGGGGTTTTTTTGTTTTGTTTTTTTTGTCACCAAGTTAATCTTGATGTGAGTGCATGTGTGAGGGAACTAGCAGCAATAATGTTCTAACATCCGTCATTCATTTTGTGCTGTTAATGTATTACCTGTACAAGGGAATTTGATTGTTGATAGAGGTTGGCAATTTGTTCATCCATTGTTTGTTCATCTACCAGTGATTACACTGTTTCTGTTTAGAATATTTTTGTTCATATACTGTTCATTCTATGATGACAACAATTTTTCCATCAGAAACATATTTTTCGTAATTGTTTATCCTATCCTACTATTGGAAAATATTTTTGTTCATATATTGTTTGTTCTACCAATTATAACTGTTTCCTTGGAAATGCTTTTATTTATGTACTGTTCATTCTACCAATGATAACATTGTATCCATTGGAAACACAAAGCTTCCTACTGCTGACACTGAAGAGAACATTTCACAATGCCGAGACAAGCAGCGTGATTTGAAGAGTCTGTCAAAAGCTATTTTGCGGTCAAGAGTTTTAAAACTATCACTTTGGCTTGGTGCTTTCCCGTCACCCCATATCACGGGAAGAGCTTCACTATGCTACCAAAGAAATCAGAATGCATTTGTTTGTTTCTTTTTGTTGGTGGGCTTCTCTGTTCACACCCCTCCACCCCCTTATCACCCTCCCACCAAACCCCTTTCTTTTTTTTTCACTGCTTCATGAGCTTGATTTTGTTTTAAACAGATTCTTGTTCCAGTATTTCAATGAAAACTCCAAGTTAAAAATCTTCAGTTTGGAAACTCTTGTTTAACATATGGAACAAACATTTATTAAGTTCTGGTTCAAGTCACTTCCGGTTCTGTATTGGGTTGGTGAATTCTGTCTGAAGTTCCAAGTAAAAGATCAAATGAAAGTTCAAATACTTTGAAATGAGTTGCAATGGCTTACAGCTCTGGGGAGACTTCTAACTGTTATGACTATTAAATGCACAGCCCAGCCATAATCATGTTATTGATTTAGGTGGGTTTTTTATGTTTTAGTAATGTGTTGACTTTTGATTTATATTTTATATTTTATATATATATATATATATATATATATATATATATATATATATAAATTATATATACATTCATTAATCAGATTTTTCTGGACAGTTTGTGTTTAGTCTTACTTCAGTCATTTTTATTTATTCTCCAGTTACAGCTACACATACTTGTATGTATTAACAATGTGTACATATATGTAAGATTAGACATACTCCATATGATATGCCTTTGCTGCCTCTTTCTTCAATAAACTTTATGGTGTTGTCATGGCAGGATGATCAGTCTTGTCACAGCATCGGAGTCTGTAATCAGTTTTTGTTGACTTTGCTGGTGTATGGTTTTCTTTTTTTCCCCCTCTGTTCTTTTCTGAAGAGCCTATAAAAAGCTTATTGCTTGG
>NC_134876.1:72791717-72804217 GCF_041734735.1 Babylonia areolata | reverse complement strand
TACCACGGACACACAGACACACACACACACACAGATAACCGAACACCGGGCTAAAACATAGACTCACTTTGTTTACACAAGTGAGTCAAAAATGGGAGGCCGTGTTGTAGTGTAGCGACGCGCTCTCCCTGGGGAGAGCAGCCCGAATTTCACACAGAGAAATCTGTTGTGATAAAAAAAATACAAATACAAATACAACTAACTTTGAAACGCCCAGTAGCCTATCTGGAACCCTACCCCCCATTACGGGTCAAAACTGTGCATATGCTTGTGCATAGCGAAGAATACCATCCCAAACTTCAGGAGGAAATGTGTGCAAAGAGAGGATAGGTGCAAGGTAGTTTACAGGAAATGCTAAAACATTCAGATGCATACACATATTAGATAAACAGATAATTTCAATGCAAGCAGTATTCTGCCACACAAAGAAGAAACATTCTGAAGAAAGACAGACAGAAACAAAGGGACAAACAGAGACAGAGAAGGAACATTCTGAATAATATCATACGAATAAGCTGACGAAAGATGCACTTATATATATATATATATATATATATACGTGTGTGTGTGTGTGTGTATCATTTAACGTGGTGTGGACATTGACAGATGCTGAAATGTCCTTCCAATGCATGTAACCAGAAAAAGTAACGCTAGAGTAGGCCTAACAAAAATCTATGAAGAGGTAGCATTATTTCATGAGCATAGTCATTAATATCAATACGAAACATGCTTGTAACTGATGGTGGACACAGCAACACAAAATGTTAATGATGAAAACTGCTTTGTCATACTTGAATTAAAAGAATTCAGTGGAATAATATTTAATATCGCATTGATTGTATACCTACAAGATACTGCCGAAGGCGTTAATTTCAAAGCACGTCCATGTAGAATTAGGAACGGTTTGACAATAGTTTCATTTCTCATGTCCCAAATAGCGGATGCATTATTTATTTGAGATTTATTGGAAGATTGGATTTTTTTTTTTTTTTTTTTTTTTTTTTACATACGAGAATGGATATGCAAAAGTGTTTCATCTTAGACAACACTAGATCTTGTTAGGGACAGTCTTACGTTTCAACCCCGTATGACCCAGACCATGACAGATTGTTGCCAATGACTCCGCCCTAAACGTTACGAAAATAAAAGGGGAAAAAAGAAAAAAAGGGGAGGGGTTACAGTTAATATGAAAAAAAAACCACAAAAACAACCGGTGTTTACATTCATCCTTCAAAACGTTTATCTACATAGGCAACCGTCGATTGCTTTGAGCTTTACGGAATGGGGGTGATGGGAAGAGAGAGAGAGAGAGAGAGAGAGAGAGGTGGATTAAAAAGAAATGTGACAGCTGAAAAAGAGAGGGGTAAAGGAGAAAGACGGACAAATGACAAATGTTCTACTGAGGGAAGAACGGACAAGCTGAAAGCTTCTTTACACCATACCCTCACACGCAAATACATACATACGTGCAATATATATAATGACATAAAAATGATTAAATAAATGACACAAAACAAATAAAACAAAGGATAATGAATAGGCCAAGATATGCCTAAATGGATGAATCAATGTATACAGTTACGGAAACATGAAAATCGTTACAAAACAATTTGCCACATGAAAATCTTCAAAAACACACGTGCGTGTTCAAACACAGGCGTCATACACATGCACTCAACCACACAAGCACACACACATATATGAAATATGCAAACAGACATACACATGCACACTTACACTGCCCCTTATTCCCTGCTTACACATTGTTGGAGAAAAAGCAATCAGATTATTGCCAGCTCACCAAATTCTCATCATATGTAATGAGTTTGCTAGAACTGATAATATTGTTGCAATAGGTAGCCTATGTTTAGCACTCATTTTTGAATGATGCTATGAAAGATCTATTCTTGAGATAGTCGGAGATTTCATTCCATAGTTTACCTCCAGTGTAAATCAGAGAGGACATGAAACGTTAGTTCTACGGCGAGGGTTAAAAATGGCACACACACACACACACACACACACACACACACACACACACACAGAGAGACAGAGAGACAGAGAGAGAGTCCAACTGAAACTTACGAAATTCTGTTTAAAGGACAAACAAGGAATTTGCCACCCCCACCCCCCATTCTCCTCCTCATGGGGCAATGGAATGCAACTCTGCCTCAAGGATTGCAAAAGAAACAAGATCACCATCGATCAGTTCTGTCCCGCCTCCTTCGTCTTCTCCACCTCTTCCATCACAATGAATTCCGCGATAAAGAGCTGCACAGAGAGGGAAAAATAAGGCAAAATATTCTCTCTGTGCAAAATTGTACAAAAACACAAGGAAACAACAACAACAACAACAACAACAACAAATGTACGGCGCAAGAGGCTTTAGACTGGGTCAGGTCGTTTCGAAGCAATCTGGATAAAGATTGAAATAATAAATGCATTCGTAAACAATTAAATACACGAACATCTGTTAAAAGATGCAAAGTCGTTTAAGAAAAAAAAAAAGAAAGAAGTCTTTTGAAGCAAAGACAGAGACTTACTGAAATGTGTCTTCCTCTCTCTCTCTCTCTCTCTCTCTCTCTCTCTCTCTCTCTCTCTGTGTGTGTGTGTGTGTGTGTGTGTGTGTGTGTTCGTTCGTTCGTTCGTTTTAAGTCTATCCACAAATGTGATCATAGACGAAAATCCATCCTCTTCCCCAACCCACCAATGCCTCATATTGTCTCTCCCTTCCCTATTCATCTCTTTCCCTCCCCCAACTTTGCATTAAAAAATATGAATTAAATAAAACAATCTATCAAGTCAACCAGGAACACTGAAACAGGTAGCCAATTGGACTCCTAATCTAACTCTTAAGTATTTCAAAAATGAGATGATTGTCAAATAAACCGTTTCTAATGGAAGCAGATGGAACTGCAGCTTTTGTAAATGAATGAGGCAAAAATGTTGTTAGCAATTCACGTTCATAGATGGTAAACATATGTGTATTGCATTAACACAGATGCAAGACATTTTGATAGAAAGTTTTATTTTTACAGCACCCAGACGTAGCCTGTAAATGTATTTGACTGGCCTGCCTTCTGTTAGTGTATTGTTTTTTTGTTTTGCTTTTGTTTTTTAAAATAAATTTTTATAGAAGAAAACATATGGTCAGTTCTGCGCGAGCTATATTTAGCATTTTAGCTTCAGTTCATTGACATGGTTCAAGCAAGTTTTCTCCAGTAAAGAATAAACTTTTTGTAATGAAAATGGAATGCGAATTTCTGTAGCATTGTGAATATTCATTGCTGCTTTTTTTTCGCACAGCAAACCATCCCTCATTTCTCACAATGCCTCCTCACGAAAAGTTGATGCTTGTACCGCTAAAAAAACAAACAACAAAAAAACAACAAAACAACAACAACAACAACAACAAAAAACAAAAGAAAAGAATTACATTAATTTTGGTTACGAGTTCTCCTCTTGTTTTTAGATCAAATGACTCTAATGTTGATTTAGAATCGACACAAAACAGCACCTGAAGTATGATCATGGGGAGATTGATTAAATGACTCAGACCTATTAATATATAGTCATAAAGTTCTTCTATGAACAAAGAAAAATCTTTACCAGTATGATAGTACTTCTCTACTCTCTCTCTCTATCTGTGTGTGTGTGTGTGTGTGTGTGTGTGTGTGTGTGTGTGCGTGTCTTGGTAGATATGGGTGTATGTGTGTATGGTGTGTATATGTTTGTCTTTCTATTTACATGCACTACCTATGTATGTGTGTATGAACGTGGCATTATACAGGGTTGCCCTTGGTCAGCCATTGCCTTCACCTTTGACATTGACCCCCGGATCAGATGGATGGAGTGGGTTTTTCCCGCTGTCACTCTGCCAACTCCCTGTCATTCCCATAGGGCCGACGTATGTGCCACAGCTCTCCAAGAAACAGATCTCCAGGATATTCTTCTTTCTTCTGCGTTCACTCGTATGTACACGAGTGGGCTTTTACGTGTATGACCGTTTTTACCCCGCCATGTAGGCAGCCATACTCCGTTTTCGGGGGTGTGCATGCTGGGTATGTTATTGTTTCCATAACCCACCGAACGCTGACATGGATTACAGGATCTTTAACATGCGTATTTGATCTTCCGCTTGCGTATACACACAGAGGGGGTTCAGGCACTAGCAGGTCTGCACATATGTTGACCTGGGAGATCGTAAAAATCTCCACTCTTTACCCACCAGGCGCCGTCACCGTGATTCGAACCCGGGACCCTCAGATTGACAGTCCAACGCTTTAACCACTCGGCTGTTGCGCCCGTCGATCTCTAGGATATGATGCGCAAGACCAAACTTTTCTCCACAACACAAGCATGGGGCTCAAGGCCTATCAATGCCTCAAACCAGATGTCTACCCTTCCGGGAATAACCTCAAAGACCTTGTTATAAAAACTGCCTGTGCATGCGCATGGTTGAATACGGGCTACGTGTTTTGCACATTGAAGGGAAGTTTGGTCGTCAGGCCAATCTGATATTAAAGAGCGGAATCTCTAAGCTTTTTAATTAAAAAAGAGGCATAAAATTAAAATAAAAACCAAACAGTTTGTCAGTGCCAATAGTAAAGAAGACCAATTTCCAACAGGCGATAAATTTGGGAATGAGGGCAGAAAATATTGTTCGTAGGCGACAATTTTTTTTTGGCGCCAAATCAGGCAGACGACAATTTTGGGCGTAACAACGCATGCACGCACGTACCACACGCACACACACACGCACACACACTGCGCGGGCGTACGCACACACACGAGCTCTGGTCACATAGTAACGTTGACGTTGCAAGTTCTCTGTATGTTTCCATACGTGCGTGACTGGGGACATTACAAGGGCAAGTTTGCAAACTTTTTATCGTAAACTCGGTAACTCTGAAATTTATCATCTTGTGAGCAGCACAAAAGGTATGCCAGTGTGTGTGTGTGTGTGTGTGTGTGTGTGTGTGTGTGTGTGTGTGTGTGTGTGTGTTGTTATTGTTGTTTTTTTTAAAGAAACTTTGGTTCTCAAAGGGGATTATCAGCGATCTGGGTTTATGCGAAGATCAGGCAGCTGCCTTTTTATTTACAGCAGATGTGGCGTCCTTGATATGTGAATAAGGAATTTTACATCCATCCCCAAAGGCAGTCTTTGATAAGAGGAAAGCTCCCCAAACTATGACACACTGCCTTTATTCTAATGGATTTAAAGTAGGCTGAAACTTGGTAATTCAACTGGGTTGCTCCCGTAGTTAAAAAACACTATATTGGCTTTGTGAGAGGCAAGGGTAATCCGTTTTCAAAAAATGTGACTCCCAAGATTGTCCAGATCACACTGATATAATCTCCTGATATGATCTTGTGTTCTTTGTTGGGTTGACTTCTTTAACGTTATGTTCATCCCCATGTAAGCATCATCTGCATATTGGAGCGGAACAACTTTTCTAGACATTGTCTAAGAAAGATCTCGAATAAGAATTTTTTGATGGGCGCTATTATTGAACCTTGAGGAATTCCCTAGTCAAGAGGTCAACACTTTCATTGCCATGGGTTCTTTTTCAGTGCGCCAAGTGCGCACTGCACACGGGACCTCGGTTTATCGTCTCATCCGAACGACTAGACGCTCAGTTCGATTTTTCAGTCAAACTTGAGAGAAAGGGCGATAGCGGGATTCGAACCTGGACCATCACGTACTCTGTATTGGCAGATGAGCGTCTTAACCATTCTGCCACCTTCCTCCTTAACTTGAAAGCACAGTACAGTACATACACTAGAATACGATACGATTCAATACAATACAATACAATACATACAATACAGTACAAAGAGAAACCATCAGTCTTCATCAAAACGCGTTCTTCGTATTTCCTCCCGTGCCAGAGCCACATCAACCTATTCTCTGGCAGTGAAGATAAAAATCCCAGAGATCACCAAACCTCAAAGCCCGCAGTCAGTACATATGCATCACCAGTCGCTATATACCTCCACTGGGTTCACTCTGTTGCTCCCCCTCACAGCACAACACACCCCGACCGTCCCAGCTGCCCCTGTCAGCCTACGCTTTCTCGCAGTCCCACGCTTTCTCTCACTTTGAGAAAAATCGTGAGGGCGCCCCCAAGTTTTCTCTCACTTTACGAGAAAGCACAGGCTCGTGAGAAAGCGAGGTCGTTCCCATTCCACATGTGAGAAAGCGTGGTTATCTATTTATCTATCTTTAATCAAAAACATTTCCTTTGTCATCGTGGTTGGTTTCTTAAGAGAAAGCGTGGGAGGGGAACGACCACGTTTTCTTGCAATCCTACGCTTTCTCGTAAAGTGAGAGAAAGCGTGGTGGGCTAACAGCCCCTATCTTCCACATTACTCCTCACCGTCAGCCATTGGGAATGAAATGTGGAGTCGGGTCTATCAGTCTGCTGCTGATATGAAAACAACAACAACAACAAAACGTGTTGATTGTATTGCAACTGTTGTGGGTGATTCTGGCGATTCAGACACAAATGCTCTTTGGAGGTGGCGAGCTTTGTGGCTGACCATACCGCGGGTAGCGGCAAGAAAATGGTGGTTTTGTTCCCCGCTTCCCCGGTTTCCACAAGGCTTGTCAATACGACAAACAATGGAACCAGCATCACGTTTGAATGCGAGCAATAACTGCTCCGCTCAGGCACTGCAGGATTTCTTTCTATCCTCGCCAACGACTTTTCTCGCCGGGTGCTGGAAGAAACTTCGGCTGGCCGTGGAATTTTGCGTCCCGCTGTGTCCGCCCGCGTCTCGCTTGGGCTGCGTTCAAATGCACGATCCATGTACCGCCCTTCTGTGTTCCAGGCAATTTCACAGTGTCTATGCGTCAGGTACGGTCTGAGAGCAAATCTGTGTTTTGTCCGCTTTGCCAAACATCCAGGTAAACATGGAAAGCAGACTTGATAATGTTCTCTTCCGGCTATTCTACAAAAACTGAATTCTTCCCCACCACCAACGCACATATTAAATGCAAAAACAAAGACAGAAAGAACTAAACAAACAAAAAGCAAACCAACCAACTCGCACTTTCCGACGCTGCTTGTTGATGTGAACTGCAGCCCATTCAAAAGAACCGTTCCGTATTAAGTCGTCGCCTTTTGATATTGTGATATTGTTCCTTCGCATGATAAATCAGTGAAAATTATCCCACCGATCCATATGATAATGTTATCCACAACAATAGATAAATAAGCAAGTTAATAATCAAATAAAAACGAATTTATAAACATCTGGTAACGATATTGACTTTCAATCTGGGTGATGGGATCAGTTTAGAAAACTATGTGGTTACTTTTCTTTGTTCTCAGTCGTAATGGATACATGCAGCCTCCCTCGTTATCTACGTACGAAACGTGAGTAAAACAATAATACACATGCATACATATGTAGCCGTGATACGAACCGAGTGGTTTATCATAAAGGGGACGGTGCAATTTTGGATCTATTTTGTAGTGGCTCAAAATCCTGTCGGCGACGCCACTTTCGTAGCCGTGTTACGAACCGAGTGGTTTATCATAAAGGTGGCATCGCCGACATGATTTTGATCCACAACAAAATAGATCCAAAATTATTCCCTTTAATGTTTTCTCTTCTTCTCATCTTTGTTTTCTCTATTCTCATCTTCTTATAACTACTGCAAATAAAACAATAGAAAACCCTTTTGTGACTGGCCTCTACATGTTCCTGGCCTGTGCGGGGATTCTTTTCTATCCTTTAATTAATTCAGTAAATCATAAGTAATTCTTTTGTACCGTCCCCTTTATGATAAACCACTCGGTTCATAACACGGCTACACACACACACACACACACACATATATATATATATATATATATAAAGCACGTGTCATACGGTACTGTCGTATCACAAAACGGTACGGTTGATCGGCCTCTTAACCCTTTGCTGCTGAACCTAGGTGAAGTGAGATAGTGTGGCATGAAAGTGAAGTGCAAGAACTACTCATTGTGTATTTTTATGTAGTGTGATTGACTTGGCAGGACCAAAGTAATGGAGTCCCCAAAGGAAGAAGGCCAGAGAAAGAATTGTGCGACAAGTTAGTGTCCTGACCTGTACACTCAATATTACTTCTTCTTCTTCCGCGTTCCCTGGCCACGCTAGATTTTCAGTCCGGTCAGGACAGCGAAGTCCGCGGTCCGTCGCAGGGACCCCACCGGTCCCTACAGTTTCTCTTCAGTGGAGTCCACCGGGCTGGGCCATGCCTGTCGTCTCAGAGCGTCGAATGTGGGGCAGGACTGCAGGATATGGGAGGGGGTCTGTGGGCCTGTGCCACAAAGGAACTGGTCAGTATTTGATATCTTCAGACGGTAGAGGTGGGAGAGGAGCTGACAGTGCCCCGTTCGCAGTCTGAAGATTGTGACCTGTGCCGTTCTGTCCAGCTCATGGATGCCGTCCTTTTCGTCTTCCGCCCAGAAGTCCAGACGTTGGCACCATGCTTTCCTAAAGCTGTCTCTCAGTATCGTTTTTGCCTCAATATTACTTCAACAAGGCAACAGCCCATCACGAATGAATAAGCTCGTCAGCAGCTGGCATGATGTTACCCGTCCCTGTGCTGAAGGGGAAAACTAAAATTGGTTCAGGAAAATATGAAAAAAAGGATGATTTGATTCCATTTTAATGATGGATAAAAGATTTGGTGGATCTGATTAATCTATCGTCATTTTTGGAAGCATTTCTGAGCACTTGTAGTCGGTTGTATTTTCTACTTCAATTTCTTTTTCTTTCTTTTTTTATTTCGTTGTTATTTTTATTATTTATTTTTTTTTATTTCACTGGCACTTCCGTGAGTATACATTTTCCTGTCGCGTTAAACTAGTACCGCCATGTAAAGGTCGGAAAATAAGTGACTTCAAAAGAGATCAATTTTGAATTTTCACGTATCGCAAACCTCGAGGTACAATCTTTTGATAGTAATGACACAAGAATGTGTACCGAAAAAATCACATTGCCTTCCCTAGAAACGCTTTCAATGAAATACCGATTTTTAACAAACATTTTTTAACTACCCCCCCCTTTTATTTATTTTTTTTTACATATTGCTCACAAGAAAAGATCGTGTTAATGGCTTGAAGAAGAATGTTCGATATTCAGAACAGTAAGATCATTTTGCTTCCTAAGATACCTTGTACTGTCCAGCTCTCCCTGGAGTTTCTTATATCATATATATCTGTATCAAAGTATATTTCGTTTGTATCTGTAAACTTTTGTCTGAATATAAAAAAGAAAATGAAAAAAAAATAGCATTCGTATTTTTGTCCGAGTTATTTGTTGACGTAAGCACGTTTTATTGAGGATAATATGGAACCATCATTATGTTCATGCCTATATTATCATTTGTAGGAGATGTTATCTGTCGCACTTCCCAGCTCCATGTGTCTCCGTCTCTGTCTGTCTGTCTGTCTGTGTGTATCTCTCTCTCTCTCTCCCTCTCGGTCTCTTTCTCGCTTTCGCTCTCTCTCTCTTCCTTTCTTTTCTTTGAACATAGCAACCGGCATCAATCATTGAATGAAAATTTCCTGCAGCCTCCGACTCTCACACGTATACGAAAAGGTCTGAAAGGAGTGGTGGTTCTGAGACAGAACATGCAGTGCGTATATGTGGGTGGGGAAAGGGAGAATGGTGGGCTTTGGGAAGAGTGAAAGGCACTGAGTGAATGTGTGTGTGTGTGTGTGTGTGTGTGTGTGTGTGTGTGTGTGTGTGTGTGTGCGTGAGAGAGAGAGAGAGAGAGAGAGAGGAGGAGGAGGAATAAGATCCCATTTTGCTTCAGCCAAAAAAAAAAAAAAAAAAAAAAAAAGACAAATCGACGATTAAAAACGATATAAAAAGACCATTTTCAACTGTCTGGAAATGACTTGTTTAACAACAACAACAACTACAGCAATAACGATAATGACAAAAAAAAACAAAAACAAAAAAACAACCAGTCAACCCTGGTATATTTTCCATTGATTTTTGTTTCATAACAGTTCCATTTGCCGCGGCGACACAGTCCATAAGACCATGGCACGAGAAGCATTCTTTCCAGAAATAATTACACTCGCCATTTGCATATCTGTCTCCTTGAAGCTGATTGGCTGTGTGGTTTTTCATTACATGGTGAAACGTTTCTCCAGTCCAGAGGAGAAATCCGAGCACGAAGGTATTGAATCTTTGTGTGAACTGACGCGTTTTCTTTTCTTTCTTTTTATATGGGTTGAAATGAGATGACGAATTCTGTGGGAGAACACTGTTGTGTATACACATACAATTTTGAAGTTCTGTTTCTTAACATAGTTGCGGTGATTTATTTTTGATGAGCATATATCATGTGTTTCTCTTTCCATAGCGCTTTGTGGCTCTGAAGAACGGAAGGAAACGAACTGTTGTTCAGAAATCATAAAAGCAAATTTAAAAAGAAGAAGAAGAAGAAGAGAGAGAGAGAGAGAGAGAGAGAGAGAGAGAGATAAACGAAACATTTATTGATGACTTGTGTCCGCTCTCTGCTCTGTCCAACAGTTCAAAAACAACTTATTCCAAGTTTTCTTCAAGGGAACGCGAACAGTTTTATTCTTCTTTAAAAGACTTTGTCTACAAGGTGATATTTATCACGACAGCCTGTAAGGTTTATAGATTCAATATCTCAATGAATGGCACTTAAGTGGTCTTTTCTTCCTTCTGTTGTCTCGTGCGAATGGTTGGAAAATCAAATCCGTATTCGAATGTTTTATTTAAAAGATTGTGTGGAAACTCAGTCACTTGAGGAGAGAGAGAGAGAGGTGGGGGTAAGGGTGATTTTTTGTTCTGTGGTGTCTTGAGTTTTTCTTTTATATTTCCATATTTGTCAGCTGTTGTTAGCATCCAAGTCATTAGGGAGATCCATTTTCAGAAGAAAAAAAGAAGAAGATATATTAAAGGAAATTACTCCCTCGGGGTTTCTCTCGGATTTGTTTTTAAAGTTTTACACATCTCAATGTTCTGGTTGTTTGGAAAACAATTACTGTGAAGATCAGTTTCACTTTTAGTTTCTTAAAGAGGCGTCACTGCGTTCGGACAAATCCATGTAGACCACATTACATCTGCAAGGCAAATGCAGCATAACTCCATGCGCTAGTCAGGGTTTGAGTGCATTCAGACATATTTGTGTACTTATAAGACTTGATTTCTTCTACACAATTTGGACAGAGAACAACACTTGTGTAGTGAAGGATTTTTCTCAGTGCGCCAAGAGAGTGCTGCACACGGGACCTCGGATTGTCGTCTCATCCAAATGACTAGACGTTCAATTTTATTATCCAGTCAAATTTGGGAGAAAGGTTGTGACCCCAGACCCTCAAAGACACTGACTTGGCAGACAAACGTCTTAATTATTCTGCCACCTTCTTCTTGTTAATGTGAAGACCCATCACTGAAGAAAAGAGACCTTTCAAGATCAGACAGAGAAAAGTGACATCACCAAGTTCTAGACATCGCCATGTTCAGAAATTGTTCTCCGTTCATTTCCCTGCTTGTGTTTGTCTGCATCATGCGACGAGGCTTCACAGCAGAAGTTCAAGACAACACGTTCGAGAAGTTCCATCTGTGCTCGGACTCTGTCTCGACCGGTACTGGTATCATCGCTCGTTCTCGAGTGAACTGCGTGAGCCTGTGCTCAGCTGATGCCACGTGCACGGCGTGCAGTTATTTTCCAAACGGCACGTGCAATTTGTATTCAGATGACGTGAACGTGGACACTTGCCAGGTGCCTGAGACCCCTGGAGTGCACTATAAAAAGGTAAGAGAGAAACCAAAGTATCAGTCTTCTTCTGCGTGTATGTGCGTCGCTTTTTTGCTTGATTATTTGTTTGTTTCATTGATTACAAACCGCCGCAGTTCCTTTCCGTTCTGAACACAAAAATGGGTATTCAATGATAATGTTTTAACACAAAAATGGGTATTCAATGATAATGTTTTAACACAAAAATGGGTATTCAATGATAATGTTTTAACACAAAAATGGGTATTCAATGATAATGTTTTAACACAAAATGGGTATTCAATGATAATGTTTTGACACAAAAATGGGTATTCAATGATAAATTTTTATCACAAAATGGGTATTCAATGATAATGTTTTAAAACAAAATGGGTATTCAATGATAATGTTTTAACACAAAAATGGGTATTCAATGATAATGTTTTAACACAAAAATGGGTATTCAATGATAATGTTTTAACACAAAAACATGTAGGCAGCCATACTCCGCTTTCGGGGGTGCGCATGCTGGGTATGTTCTTGTTTCCATAACCCACCGAACGCTGACATGGATTTCAGGATCTTTAACGTGCGTATTTGATCTTCTGCTTGTGTACACACACGAAGGGGGTTCAGGCACTAGCAGGTCTCTACATATGTCGACATGGGAGATTGGAAAAATCTCCACCATTTACCCAATATTCGCCGTCATCGGCGAGATTCGAACCCGGGACCCTCAGAT
>NC_134876.1:72769217-72789217 GCF_041734735.1 Babylonia areolata | reverse complement strand
TGGAGTCTCCCGTCGGACCGACGGATGAGTAGGCAGGCAGGCTTATCTGTCGGTGTGTGTCGTCATAGTGAGCGGTGATGGAGTCTCCCGTCGGACCGACGGATGAGTAGGCAGGCAGGCTTATCGGTGTGTGTCGTCATAGTGAGCGGTGGCCTCGTGGTAATGCGTCCGATTAGGAATTGTACGAGTTCCAGTCCCATAATTTATGTCGACCTTGTTCTTTTACTCCCCCTCCACTGGTCCTTGAATGGTGTTCTAGGTGTTACTCAATCGGATGAGACAATAAACGACTGAGATACCATGTGTTGCAAGCACTTAGCGTATGCATAAGAAGAACTCACAGCAACCAAAGGGCGTCCATGGCACAATTCCGTAGAAATACCCATTTTCGTGAGACGGCAAAACGTTATAATAATTACAGTCATAATGTACAGCGCGAATTTCAACACACACACACACATTGACACACACCCCACCCCACCCCACAGAGAGAGAGAGAGAGAGAGAGAGACAGAGCCATTGCTCGGGGCGCCGACAGCCCAGAAAGTGAATTTATCCTTTAAAGGCCTGATGCCAAGATTGCCACATGGCCAGGGAACGAGGATGTGCACATGGATAATTCATCAACTGCCCCAGAACATGTATACACAGAAATAAAATAATTTCAGCACGCTTCGAATCATGCAACTGATCCCAAAACGAAAGTAATTAGACGTAAGTGATTCTTATAAATACATGCACAGACACGCACGTGCGTGCACACACAGAAACACTACACAAACAGATCGAGACAGACAGAAACAGATCCGTACACGCACAAGCACGCGCGCGCGCACACACACACACGCACAAGCACGCGCGCATGCACACACACACACACACACAACCATAATTTTCGTCTCTCTACTCATTCACACATGTCATGAGGACCTCGTGGCAATGAAATTAAAGTGTCAAAGCGTCAAAAAGCCCCCCGCCCACACACACACACACACGCTCTCTCTCTCTCTCTCTCTCTCTCTCTCTCTCTCTCTCTCTCTCTCACGCACGCATGCACACACACGCGCACACATTCACACATACACTTCGACAAATATCTTTGAATATTAATTAAAAAATTACTCGGGTTTTGGTTGCAGGTACAAACTTCTCGTGTGTGTGTGTGTGTGTGTGTGTGTGTGTGTGTGTGTATGTGTGTGTGTGTGTGTGTGTGTGTGTGTGTGTGTGTGTGTAGGAACGGGGGTGTGAAACTTTATGATACCTATTCGAAATAAAATCTCAAAATGAGGGACATAGAGAAAATCAGACCCGAACACACACACACACACACACACACACACACACACACAGATTGATTGTAGATTGATGGCAGAAGCTGGTCGGCAAGAGGGACAGTGGGAAGGTGGGAAAGGGTACGATGGAAGTGTGGAGTGGGAGTGGGAACGGGAGTGAGGAATTTTCCAGACTTGTGTTCTGGGGACCCGTCTTAGGCAGCGGCACGGAAGGGAGGGAAACACAGGAAAACCCGTCACCAGGTAAATAGGCACGCCACTGGCCCAGCGTGAAACACAGACCAATACAGAAGAAGGGGGTGACCAGGGAAACGCCCCCACAACTTCACCGACGGCGCCCAACACGCTGGAACGGCGACCCGTCTCTTATCAAAGCTTGGCCTCAACAGCCCAGGGGAATCTTTCTGTCCTTACCAGATAGATTCCTGAACTCGCTCAGAGTTAAAAAAAAAAAAAAAAAAAAAAGTTCAGGAGAAGGGACATGCCACACACATATCCCAGATATGCACGTGCAAAAGCATGAAGGAGAGATGGAGGTGAGGGAGAGGGATGGAAAGAGGGGGAGAAGGAGAGAGAGAGAGGGGGGAAAGAAAGGAGAGAGAAAGGGGGAAAAGGGAAGGGAAAAAAAGGTGCAGACAGGCATGCACACAGATCGCCAACGAGCCGTGACACACACACACACACACACACACACACACACACACACGACACACACACACCGAGACACACACACACACACACACACACACACACCATGCACACATCGACAAATAACCTTGAAAGCTGAATTCCTAAACTGAGTCGGGTTTGGGTTGCAGGAGCTAACTTTTAGTTTTTTCCTTTCTTTTGTTTTGAGTATATACGGAAATATAATTTTATCAATACTCGTTTCAAATAAAATCCCAGAGTAAGTACGTAGCATTGCCATTCTACTGTTACGTTGCTGAAGGCCTGATAGAGCGTTAGGTTTATGCGAAGCTACGTTGCTCAAGGCCTGATAGAGCGTCAGGTTTATGCGAAGCTACGTTGCTCAAGGCCTGATAGAGCGTCAGGTTTATGCGAAGCTCAGGCATCTGGTGCTGATTTTGTGTTTTGTCTGAACAGCAGATGTGATGCAATGAATATGGATCTGTCTCATTGAAACTGATACTGAAACTGTTATGGTGCCGCTTAATTTACATAAACAGCAACAGAAAGTGACAAGAGTGCTGAATGTTTATAACGGCCCATTGTTGCAGCCTTCGCAAATAAAGGAGAATAGAACACTTCACCGTAAAGTTTTGCTTGTTTGCTTGTATTTGTTAGTTTGTTGGGGGTTTTTAAACACCACACACACAATCTGATTAATCTTGCGACAGAAATGTAAGTCAGAGCAGAACAACATAACACAGGAACACAGAACAACTCAACAACGACACAGAACAACGTAACACAGGAACACAGAACAACTCAACAACGACACAGAACAACGTAACACAGGAACACAGAACAACATAACACAGGAACACATAACAACTCAACAACGACACAGAACAACGTAACACAGGAACACAGAACAACTCAACAACTACACAGAACAACATAACACATGAACACATAACAACTCAACAACGACACAGAACAACATAACACAGGAACACAGAACAACATAACACAGGAACACAGAACAACTCAACGACACAGAACAACGCAACACAGGAACACATAACAACTCAACAACGACACAGAACAACATAACACAGGAACACAGAACAACATAACACAGGAACACATAACAACTCAACAACGACACAGAACAACATGACACAGGAACACAGAACAACATAACACAGGAACACAGAACAACTCAACGACACAGAACAACGTAACACAGGAACACATAACAACTCAACAACGACACAGAACAACATAACACAGGAACACAGAACAACATAACACAGGAACACAGAACAACTCAACAACGACACAGAACAACGTAACACAGGAACACAGAACAACTCAACAACTACACAGAACAACATAACACAGGAACACAGAACAACTCAACAACGACACAGAACAACGTAACACAGAACAACATAACACAGGAACACAGAACAACTCAACAACGACACAGAACAACATAACACATGAACACAGAACAACTCAACAACGACACAGAACAACATAACACACGAATACAGAACATAACACAGGAACACAGAACAACATAACAAAAGAACACAAAACAACATAACACACGAACACAGAACAACATAACACACGAACACAAAACAACATAACACACGAACACAGAACAACATGACACAGGAACACAAAACAACATAACACACGAACACAGAACATAACACACGAACACACACGAACACAGAACATAACACACGAACACAGAATATAACACACGAACACAAAACAACATAATACACGAACACGGAACATAACACACGAACACAGAACAACATAACACACGAACACAGAACAACATAACACACGAACACAGAACATAACACACGAACACAGAACAACTTGACACAGGAACACAGAACATAACACACGAACACAGAACAACATAACACACGAGCACAGAACATAACACACGAACGTAGAACAACATGACACAGGAACACAGAACAACATAACACACGAACACAGAACATAGCACATGAACACAGAACAATATAACACAGGAACACAGAAAAACAAAACACATGCACACAGAGTAACACAGAAGCACATAATAACACGATACGGCAACACGGAACAACACAGCATGGCAACATAGCACAACACAGAGCGGCACAGTACAGCATGGCACATCGCAAAGTAACACAATGCAATGTAACACACTTACACAGTATACCATATAGCACAACAAAATACCGCACAACACAAAAAACACAGCACAACACATCACAACACAACACAGCAGAGCACAGCACAGCACAGCACAGCACAGCACAGCACAGCACGGCACAGCACAACACAGCACGGCACAGCACAACACAACACAGCACAGCACAGCACAGCACGGCACGGCACAACACAGCACAGCACGGCAGAGCACAACATAGAACAGCACAGCACGGCACGGCACGGCACGGCACGGCACGGCACGGCACGGCACAGCACATCACAGCACGGCACAGCACAACACAGCATGGCACAGCACAGCACAGCACGGCACGGCACAGAACAACATAGCACAGCACGGCACAGCACAGCACAGCACAGCACAACATAGCACAGCACAGCACAGCAGAGCACGGCACTGCACAGCACGGCACAGCACAGCACGGCACAGCAGAGCACAACACAGCACAGCACGGCACAGCACAACATAGCACAGCACGGCACAGCAATGCACAACATAGCACAGCACAGCACGGCACAGCACAGCACAACACAGCACAGCATGAACACAGCTGCACAGCACGGTACACTACACAGCAATACAATACAATACAAAACAATGTGATTCCTCTTTCAATACATTTTTTTTTCAGACTGCACAGAAGGACTGCATTCAGGACACTACACAGCCATGGCTGGCTACTACCTGGCCAAACCTACCCTGGCCACACACCCCGTTACCGTCCGCTGCAGCTCTTCGGTGAGTGTTTGGGATGGGGTGGGGGTACTGAGGGTTTGGGGTTGTGTCGGGTATCTTTGCCTTGTCTGGGGAAGGAATCGGTGGGGTGTAGGGTGATGGTGTGTGGTGGGGTGGAGTGTGATGTGGTGAGGTGGAGTGTGGTGTGGGGCGGTGAGAACTGGGGAGGAGGAGATATGGGGGGGGTGATGGAACTGGGTTGTGTGGTGTGGGTCAGGTTAGATTGTGTGGGTTGGGATTGGGTTGTGTGGTGTAGGTCGGGTTAGATAGTGTGGGTTGGGATTGGGTTGTGTGGTGTGGATCAGGTTAGACTGTGTGGGTTGGGATTGGGTTGTGTGGTGTGGGTCAGGTTAGATTGTGTGGGTTGGGATTGGGTTGTGTGGTGTGGGTCAGGTTAGATTGTGTGGGTTGGGATTGGGTGTGGTGTGGGTCAGGTTAGATTGTGTGGGTTGGGATTGGGTTGTGTGGGTCAGGTTAGATTGTGTGGGTTGGGATTGGGTTGTGTGGTGTAGGTCAGGTTAGATTGTGTGGGTTGGGATTGGGTTGTGTGGTGTGGGTCAGGTTAGATTGTATAGGTTGGGATTGGGTTGTGTGGTGTGGGTCAGGTTAGATTGTGTGGGTTGGAATTGGGTGTGGTATGGGTCAGGTTAGATTGTGTGGGTTGGGATTGGGTGTGGTATGGGTCAGGTTAGATTGTGTGGGTTGGGATTGGGTGTGGTATGGGTCAGGTTAGATTGTGTGGGTTGGGATTGGGTGTGGTTGGGTGGAGTTGGGTGTGTATTGTGGGGAGCTGTATGTGTAGCTGGATGGTGTGTTGCAGTGTGATGCGGGGTGGTGTGGAGTGGAGTGGGATGTATTTGGGTGGTTCGTTATGTGGTTGTGTGGTATGATGTGGCGTTTTTTTTTTGTTTTTGTTTTTTTGTTGTTGTTGTTGTCGGGTGGCTTGGTGGAGTGATTCGTACTGTTCCTACTGTACTCCGTTATACAGTTTTTTCGATTCATCGCATGGCTACCCATTTGCTTTGTATCAAGTTATACTGCGATGTATTCCATTGTATTGCCTTGCTTTATATTTCACATGACACGTTTTCAACATACACAGTCTCAGCCTAAAGGGATATGCACAGCACAAGCAGCAGCATCTTCATGCTTATCCGTCCCCAAACCAAAACTCAAATCGCTTGAAATAACATAGTTCGTCGTGCCCTGCGCCGATCGTCACATCTCTTTGACACTCTCTTTCCCAGACCCATAACCCTGCTGACCTTTATCAGTTTCTTCCATGTCAGCCGTTTCATTATTTGTATTGTCTGTTCGTATTATTACTATTTGTCACTGCAGATCTGTGTGTGTGAAATTCGGGCTGCTCTACCCAGGGGGATCGCATCGTTACAGTGTGCGTGCAGCACCACTCATTCTCCTATTCTTCTTTTTCTGGATGCAAGTGTATTAATTTTGTTTTCAAATCAAAGTGGATTTTTCCACAGAAATTTGCCAGGGACAGTCCTTTTGTTGCCGTGGATTCTGACGTGCGCAAAGTCAGTGCATGCCACACACGGGACCTTGATTTATCGTCTCATCCGGATGACTAGCTTCCAGACCACCACTCAATGTCTAGTGGAGGGGGAGAAAACGCTGGCCAGTGAAGGGATTACCACAGTGTAACTTCTCCATCCTCCTCCTCACCCCCCTCTCTCTCTCTCTCTTCAGGTGCACCAAATTGTGCTTTTCTGCTGGGTGGACCTCCGGCCTTTCGCCCCTTCTCCATCCTCCTTTTCTATTCGCTTTTCTCCCCCCTCAGGTGCATCAGTTTGCACTTTTCCGCTGGAAGGCTGACACAGAGTTCAACGTCAGCAAGGCCAGTTACATCAACGGCTTCGGGTCACCCACGACAGATTACTGGGCTGGGTTGGAGACACTGCACCTCATCACCAGCAACCCTCATGAGTACACCCTTGCGGTGCAGGTACTTTGTGTGTGTGTGTGGAGGGGAGTGAGGAGTGAGGAAACGGTTGGGGAAGGGGTGAGGGTGGAGGGCTGAGGGGAAGGGTGGTAGAGGTTCACTTTTACTTTCTTTTATAAAAAAAAGACTTTCACACAAAACAGTGGACGGTTGGCCATTAACGTTGCTGTCATTCGAACGAACCACAGGTCCTGTTAAGACTGACCTTTACTGACCTTGAACTACTACTTAACCTGCACTGGTTGGACGAAAACTGGGCTTCATCTTCAAAAAATGACCTTCACACAAAACAGCGGACGGTTGGCCATTAACGTTGCTATCATTTGAACGAATCACAGGTCAGCAACACCAGCATCCAGTCCATCTACCAGCTGTACTACCAAGGGTTCCAGGTCAAGGCTGCTGCCCAAGGTTACGCCATGACCTTCACCTCTTACTATGATGTCACGGGCGTGTTCTTGCCCATGGGAGACTGCTTCAGTGCACTCAGGGTGGGTTGTGGTGTGGGTTTGGCATGGTGTGTAGTGGGCTGGGTGGTGTGGTGTGGTGAGGTGTGTAGTGGGGTGGTGTGGTGTGGTGAGGTGTGTAGTGGGGTGGGGTTGTGTGATGAGGTGCATAGTGGGGTGGGGGTGGGGGTGTTGTGGTGTGGTAAGGCGTGTAGTGTGGTTTTGTATGGGGTGGTGTGGTGTCCCGGTGAGGTGTGGGATAGTGTGGTGTCAGTAGTATGGCGTGGGTGGTGTGAAGTGTGGTGTGGTGAAGTATGGTGTGGAAAAGACACACGTGTGCACATACACATGTGTGGATCGTCCGCCGGGATCGACGAGGACCATCTAGTCACCCTGGGAGTGGGTGGGTTGGGCTCTGTGGGTGCGCAGATGACTGGTCAGGCCAATCCACGCCCGGAAGGTTCTGACGCAGTGTGGACAGGGGATGGTGGCGGCTGTCGGGGACTTGCTGGCACTGCTTTTCCTGGCCTGTATGCGTTGCTCTGCTGCAGCGATTCTGTTGGCCTCACCGGATTTGGCGCCTTTGTGGATAGCTGAACGCCACTTTGGTCTGTCCACTGCATTCAGCTCCCATGTGTCGTGGCTGATGTTGAAGGCCTTCAGAGAAGCTTTCAGAGTGTCTTTGAAGTGCTTCTTTTGGCCTCGATGGGAGCGCTTGCCATGTTGGAGTTCGCCGTACAGCAGTTTCTTGGGGAGCCGGTGGTCTGGCATGCGAACTACATGGCCTGCCCAGCGCAGCTGGGCCTGCATCAAGATGGTGTAGATGCTGGGCAAGTTTGCACGAGTGAGCACCTCTGTGTCAGGGATCTTCTCTTGCCACTTTATGCCGAGAAGTTTTCTTAGGCTGGTGGTGTGGAAGTGGTTCAGCTTTTTGGCGTGGCGTTTATAGACCGTCCATGATTCACATCCATAGAGCAGTGTGGTGAGAACTATGGCCTTGTATACTTTGAGCTTCGTCTCCAGGGTGATTCCTCTCCTGTTCCAAACGTTCTTATGGAGTCTGCCGAAGGCAGCGCTGGCTTTGGCGAATCTGGCATTCATCTGTGCGAGATAGTGTACTGCCCAGGTATGTGAACTTGTCCACCGCGTTCAGTCGTTGCCCGTTGATGAAGATGTTTGGTTCAACGTAAGGCTTTCCTGGAGCTGGCTGGTGCATCACCTCAGTCTTCTTTGTGCTGATTGTGAGGCCAAAATTGTCACAGGCAGTAGAGAACTTGTCGACGCTGTGTTGCATGTCAGCTTCAGAGGCAGCGTTGAGAGCGCAGTCATCAGCAAACAGGAAGTCGTTGACGGTGTCTGTCCTCACCTTGGTTTTTGCTTGAAGCCTCCTGAGGTTGAAGAGTGAGCCATCTGTGCAGTACCTGATGCCAATGCCTACGTCAGCGTCTCTGAAGGCATCTGTCAGCATGGCTGAAAACATGAGACTGAACAGGGTGGGGGCAAGAACACACCCTTGCTTGACTCCGTTGGAGACAGGGAATGGTTCTGAAGTCTCTCCGTTGTCTTGGACTCGGGCCAGCATCCCATCGTGTAGTTGCCGTATGATGGTGATGAACTTTCTGGGACATCCATACTTCGCCATGATTCTCCAAAGGCCATCTCTGCTAACAGTATCGAAGGCCTTGGTCAGATCGACATAGGTGGAGTAAAGGTCGGCGTTCTGTTCCTGACACTTCTCCTGGAGCTGCCTGGCAGCAAACACCATGTCGATAGTCCAGCGTTCTTTCCGGAAGCCACACTGGCTCTCTGGTAGGAGACCTTGCTCAAGAATGAGACGGTTGAGTAGCACTCTGGCCAGAGTCTTGCCTGCGACGGACAGCAGGGATATTCGACGATGGTTGTCACAGGCCTGACGATTTCCTTTGCGCTTGTACAGGTGTATGATGGAAGCGTCTTTGAAGTCCCGTGGAACTGCCTCATGCTGCTAGATGAGCTGGAACAGCTGATGAAGCTTCTCAGTCAGTGCCATACCACCTTCTTTGTAGACCTCAACTGGGATGGAGTCTGAGCCAGGGGCTTTGCCATTGGATAGCAGACGGATAGCTTTCTGGGTCTCCTCCAAAGTTGGAATGGCATCCAACGACTCACTGACTGGCACCTGGGGGAGTCGGTCGATGGCTTCATAATTGATGGTGGAAGGGCGGTTCAGTACGCTGTCAAAGTGTTCAGCCCATCTCTCAAGGATCCCGTCCTTGTCAGTGATTAGGGTAGAACCACCAGCACTGAGGAGTGGAGCAGATCTGGAGGTGGTGGGACCATAGACTTCTTTCAGGCCGTTATAGAAGTTCTTCATGTCGTTCCTGTCTGCAAAGCCCTGGATCTCATCAGCTTTGTTGCTCAACCAGGAATCCTGCATCTGCCGCAGCTTCAGCTGGATGGTGCTGTGTGCGCTCTTCGGTATGTCTTTCTTTGACTGTGACTTGGGATCTTCAGTGTGGGCTCTGTAGGCTTGGTGTTTGTCTTCCAGCAGCTGCTTGATCTCAGTGCAGTTCTCATCAAACCAGTCTTTGTGCTTCCTGGCAGAAGGCCCCAGGCACTCCGTGGCAGTGTTGTACACCGTCTCATGCAGTGCGCCCCATGCTGCCTCCACATTCTGGTTGTCCAGCACGGTGGACTCAAGGCGTTCCTCCAGGGTGTCAGCAAAGCTGTGCTTGATGTTGCCTAGCTCCAGCTTGTTGACATTGAGGCGTTTGGGTGCTTTCATTCCCTGAGGCTGTCTCTTGGGCTGGATGCGGAGGTTAAGTTTGGAGACGATAAGGCGGTGGTCTGTCCAGCACTCGGCGCCGCACATGGCCCTCGTGACTCGTACGTCCTGCCTGTCCCTCTTCCTGACGATGACAAATCGACGAGATGCCAATGCCCAGAGTGAGGATGCATCCATGACGTCCTGTTACGGGTAGGGAGGCAGGAGACGGTGTTTGTGATAAGAAGGTCGTGCTCGGCACATGTCTGGAGAAGTAGTTGACCATTGCTGTTACAGTTACCAACCCCATGCTTCCCAGTCACGCCTTCCCAGGAGATGCTGTCACAGCCAACTCTCGCGTTAAAGTCACCAAGAATGATGAGCTTGTCTGCGTTGGGAACAGTGGTGATGACAGCGTTCAGGTCCTCGTAGAACTTGTCCTTGATCTCATCCGGGTTGGTCATGGTGGGCGCGTAGGCGCTGACAATGGTGGTAAACTTCTTCCCGTTGCATATAGGGAGTTTCATCGTCATCAGGCGATCGTTCACTCCTTTCGGGGGGCCAGCCAGCTTGCCAACGAGGGTTGTCTTCACTGCAAAGCCAACGTCTCTCTTCAGGTCTGCGACCACTCCAAAAGAAGGTGTAGCCTGCGCCTTGCTCACAAAGTTCGCCTCCTTCTGCCAGTCTGGTCTCACTTAAGGCAGCGATGTCGATGTTGTACCTGGCTACTTCACTCGCAATGAGCGCTGTGCGTCTCTGTGGTCTGTCTAAGTCGCCTCTGTCCAGAAGCGCACGCACGTTCCATTTGGCAATGGTCAATGGGGTGCTCCTTATTTTCTTCTTTCTTTCCTTTGTGTGTCGACCGCTTGAGTAGGGTCCCGGTCAGCCACGGTATGCTGACTAGGGTGGTGTGGAGCAGGCAATGTGTAGGGCACCTTTTCTAGCCCCTTCCTCATGCCATGGAGGTGAGCAGTGCTGTCCTGAACGACTGCCAGTGTACCCATACCTGTCGCTTTGTCGCTCACCTGTCGCCACAGGGCTTGGGGAAAATGATGGTATGGGATGAAGGATGACTGATGACTTGCGCGATAACTTTGTTTATAGTGAGGAGGAGTTGCACACCGTCGACCTCACTCTCTTGTCCGAGACCGTCTGTATCCAGTGGCAAGACGAGGTCAAGACGACACACACACACACACACACACACACACACACACACACACACACACACACACACACACACACACACACACACACAGTACCAGAACAAACAATGAAAACATACTCTCCACATTCCAAATCCCCTCACTCTCTATTCCCTAACAAAACAAAACAAAACCACACACAGACACACAGACGCGCACAGATACAGACACAGACACATTACACAGACACAGACATAGACACAGACACACACACACACGCACACACACGAACCACCACAACCCCCCTCCCCCCTCCCCCGTTCCCCCTATCCACTCCCTTCGCAGTCCAAACACACACACTCTCCTCTCTCCCTCTCTTCCACAGGACATTCCCTTCTCTGCCTACGACGACGACAACGACGGCAACTCCAGCAGGAACTGCGCAGCAGACTACGGAGGTGGATGGTGGTTCAACGCCAACTGCAGCGACTGCAACCTGGTCGGAAAGCTCCGTCGTGGGCAGCAGACACGGGCCCCAGGGGCTGTGGACGAGGTCTTCTGGCTGCCTGGCCTTCCGGACGACTTCTCGCCCGAAAACGTGGCCATGTTCCTCTTCCGATGAGCAGGAAGGGGGAGGAGGAAGAGGAGGATTAGGAAGAGGTGGCGGAGGTGGAAGAGTTAGTAAAGGAAGGGTTGTGGTGATGGAGAACGAAGAATTAGGAGAGGAGGAAGAGATATGAGGAGAAAGAAGTAGGAGAGGAATGGGGATGGTGGAGGACGGAGAGTTAGGAGAGGGAGAAGAGGAGGAAGAGGAATGAGGAGGAAGAGGTAAAAGAGGAAGGAGGAGGATGGGGGAGGAGTCTTGCTGACCGTTTTCCGCTCCTGATGGGTGTGGCCGAGTTTCTCCTTTTTACGATTAGCAAGAAGGGTAGAAGAGGAGGTAGGGGGAAGGGGAAAGGAAGAGGAGGAGGAGGTGGAGTGGGAGGAGAAGTGCTCATTATTTAGAAATTATGACGGTTATGATGATAATGACAACAACAACAACAAAACAATCCTCCTCCTCCTCCTGCTCCTCCTCCTCCTCCTCCTCCTCATCATCATCATCAACAGCAAATAACTGGAATGATATTGAGTACCACTGATACTAGCCAGTACATGGCAGAGGGGTAGACGCAGGAAGCAGGGGCTGTAAACGAGGTCTTTTGGCTGGCTGGACTCACGGCTTGCTTCTCGCCCGAAAAAGTGGCCATGTTCCACTTCCGCTGTGGGAGGAAGAAGAGGAAGAGGAGGATGAGGAGAAGGAAGAGGAATGAGGAGAAGGAAGAGGATTGAGGGGAAATACGTAGAAGGGGACGAGGAGGTAGGAGAGGAAGAGGGGAAGGGAGAGGAATGAGAAGGATGAGGTAGGAGAGGTAGAGGAGGATGAGGAGAAGGAAGAGGAATGAGGGGAAATAAGTTGGAGAAGAGGAGGAGGCAGGAGAGGAAGAGGAGGAGGAATAGGAATGAGGAGAAATGAGCAGAAAAGGAGGAAGAGGTGGGAGAGAGGAGGAGGAGGAGGCAGGAGAGGAAGAGGAATGAGGAGAAATAAGTCGAAGAGGAGGAGAAGGCAGAAAAAAAATGAAGATAGAGGAACAGAAATGAGGAGAAATAAGTAGAAGAGGAGGACGAGGTAGGAGAGACGAGGAGGAGGCAGGAGAGGAAGAGGAGGAGAAATATGAATGAGGAGAAATGAGCAGAAAAGGAGGAAGAGGTAGGAGAGGCGAGGAGGAGGCAGGAGAGGAAGAGGAGGAGAAATATGAATGAGGAGAAATGAGCAGAAAAGGAGGAAGAGGTAGGAGAGGGGAGGAGAAGGCAGGAGGTAGGAGAGGAAGAGGAGGAGGAGGTAGAGAAATGAGGAGAAATAAGTCGAAGAGGAGGATGAGGTAGGAGAGGAAGAAGAATGAGGAAAAATAAGTAGAAGAGGAGGCAGGAGAGGAAGAGGAGGAAGAGGAATGAGGAGAAGTAAGTCGAAAAGGAGGAGGAGGTATGAGAGGAAGAGGGAGAGGGATGAGGAGAAATAAGTAGAAGAGGAGGCAGGAGAGGAAGAGAAGGAGGAAGAGGAATGAAGAGAAATAAGTAGAAGAGGAGGAGGAAGCAGGAGAGGAAGAGGAGGAGGAAGAGAAATGAGGAGAAATATTCGAAGAGGTGTAAGAGGTAGGAGACAGGAGGAGGCAGGAGAGGAAGAGGAGGAGGAAGAAGAAGAGAAATGAGAAGAAATAAGCAGAAGAGGAGGAAGAGATAGCAAGAGGAGGAGGAAGAAAAACGAGGAGAAATAAGTAGAAGAGGAGAAGGGGGCATTAGAGGAAGAGGAGGAGGAAGAGGAAGAAGGAGAAATAAGTAGAAGAGGAGAAGGGGGCATTAGAGGAAGAGGAGGAGGAAGAGGAAGGAGGAGAAATAAGTAGAAGAGGAGAAGGGGGCATTAGAGGAAGAGGGGAAGGGAGAGGAATGAGGAGAAATAAGTAGAAGAGGAGGAGGAAGAGGAATTAGGAGGAATAAGTTGGAGAGGAGGAGGAAGAAGAGGTGGAGGAGGGAGAGAGGGAGGAGGAAGGAGGAGGATGACTCTTACTGACCTTTTCCGCGTCAAACTGATGAGGAGCTATGTACCTGCTTTACGATGAGCAAAAAGGGATCAAGACTGAAGGTGGGAAGGAGCAGAAGAGAGGAGGTGAGGGAAAGGGGTGAAAAGGACGGGGCTTTGATAGGAACGAAGGCATTGCTGATAATCAATGTAACAGTAAAAAAATTTTTTAATGATAGTCGTGATAACGGTGATGATGATGATGATGATGATAATGACAACGACAACAACATTAGTAATGATGATGATGACGACGATGATTATAACAGTGAGTATGATTTTTAGTAGTAATGACATCAACTTACCACAACATCAATAACAACAATTATCATTATCATCATTGTCACCATAAACATCATCATTAACAACTGATAATTGTAATGATATTGAGCAGCTTTGACACGAGTTATCAGCGATGACACCTGAGGTCTCATCATTGTGTTTGATATTTGTGCAGGTCAAGCATCTGCCCAATTCTATTCACGTATGTATGTATATATATATATATATATATATATATATATATATATATATATATATATATATATATATATATATATATGTGTGTGTGTGTGTGTGTGTGTGCGCGCGCGCTTTTTATTCTTGTCATTGTAAGGGCTTGTATAACTACTTGGATATCAATAGTGTTTCCATTATCTATATTATGGACAAATTATTTTCATCTTCTCTTTTATTCCCTATTCATGCATGGACTCATAACACGTTCATTATAGTTGCTTGGTTTCATTAGCTGAAGGACATGGAAGATTAATTCAAAGGGTATACAAGTTTTGACAGTGTTACAGATTTCAGTTTTGCCGAGGGTCAAACATTCTTGATCTTTAAAAAAAGATATGATATTCTGATAACTTATTTGTTGTGTTGATTTCACTTATGTTTAACAAATCTTTCATTTGATTTCAGTCAGGTTTGACAAAATCTTTCATGACAAAACAATACAAGTTTATATTTAGGATAGAGCGAGATGGATCGAGGGGAAGATGGGCATTTTATTTGTCATGGTAAATGTATGCAGAGACGTTTTCTTCTGTCCAAACAAAGTACTGACATTTTTTTCCCATTATTAAGATATACTAATTAGAATTCCTCAAAGCATTTTAGTGTTCCCAGAAACTTTTCAGGATTCCTTGACTTCAGCAGTGACCTTTTTTTTTTTTTTTTTTTTTTTTTGCTGGATCATTAGTAAAGTGACCATTTTTAACAATGTATCAAGAATGGTGATTCTTTGTTTCTTTCAAATCTTTTATTTCGCATGTTACAGTTTCCGAACGCAACACGAATAAACAAGGTGAAATTGGATTTACATTATCAACATGCTTTTTTGCATTTCAAGGCTTTCGGCCATGGACATATTTCCCATTTACTGTTGCACCTATTTTTGCACAAGCCCCAAATTTTGTTGATTTGTAACATTAACCCACAAGTTAGTTTTCCTCTCTTTTTTTTTTTTTTTTTTTTTCAAATTGTTCAAATGAGGGAAGGAAGGATGTCTGGAAAGAATTGGAAAACCATTGAAATGGTAAAGGTTATAAAGTGAAGTGACAGTGTGTTTGTACAGTACAATAACCATTTATCATAAGATTTACGAAATATACATACACTCTCAGTTTTACTGACGTTATTTCATATTTTGTCGTTATTTCAAGAGTGTTAATGGCTATGAGGTTTTATTTTGATTATGAAAATAGGACTGTTTTGATTTAACAAGGGTAAAACGGTTATATTTTTTTCATTTTTTCCCCCTCCTTTTTGTGTGAATCATGTGTAAAGTCTATTCTCGTTTCATGGCGTGTCCCAATAAAACAGACCAATATCTACCCTCGGCTGTGTTCGTGCCGAGCGTGTAAGAATGTGTGATTGTGGTGTGTGTGTGTGTGTGTGTGTGTGTGTGTGTGTGTGTGTGTGTGTGTGTGTGTGTGTGTGTGTACGCACACGTACGAGCGTTTGTGTTTGTGTTTTTGGTGCAGTTGCTTTTGTTCGTGCGTATACGTTAATACGTTCGCACGAGCGTGAGCGCGTGAATCTGTGCGTTGCGGCATGTCTGTGAGCGTTCGTGTGTGTGTGTTGTGTGAGTGTGTGTGTGTGTGTGTGTGTGTGTGTGTGTGTGTGTGTGTGTGTGTGTGTGAGAGAGAGAGTGTATGTGTGTGTGTGTGTGTGTGTGTGTGTGTGTGTGTGTGTGTGTGTGTGTGTGTGTGTGTGCGTGTGAGCCCCCATTTCCAAGCTGAATAACCATAATATCTAGAAATGCAACAAGCGACAGAAAGGCCGCTCATCGTGATGCATGGAATTCTCCCGCATTCTCAAACACAATGACACAGAACAGTGTCACATCTGCCATTGCGATATTGCCCTTCGTTTTGATTGCCTGGGGGAAAATGCCATGTGCTGATCTTGAATGATTGATATTCTCTTCAATCAACATCAACATCAACACGGCGACGGGCCAAAACAAGATGAGGATGAATGTTGCAAACGAAAGGCCTGGGAAACGAACTGATTGTTTTCTTTTTTAGGAATGTCTCTTTTTTTCACGCTCATTTGTTTGATCGCTTCTTTAATTAAACGTCGTTCCACTTAAATTGATGATACGAACTGGTTTTGTGTCTTAACGGTGGTACGTGCATGCGTGTGTGCGTGCATATGTGTATGTGTGTGTGCGTGTACATGGGGGTAGGGGCAGACACAAGCACACACACAAACTCACACACACTCACAAATGCAGGCGCGCATACAGACACACACACACACACGCACGCACACACACACGCACACACACACATTTACCAGGAAAGTGAGAGAGGCCTATCCCCCTAACCGCAATATACTTTAAAAGATCAATCTTCACCCTCACAGAACCTCTGCAAAGAAAACCCCACTCCAGAACAGATCAGTTTCAGTTTCAGTAGCTCAAGGAGGCGTCACTGCGTTCGGACAAAAAGTCATCACTTACGACCCCGACGAGATTCGAACTCGCAATCTTCTGATTCGAAGTCAGACGCCATATCCATTAGGCCACGGGGCCTGTACGAGAACAGAACAGCACCGAACAAACAGTATCACGGGATCGCCCATCACTCTGCTGACATCCGTTGTCTTCAGATTGTCAGAAACGAGGGGAGTCTGGATCCGACTGACTAATAAACCACACATCATGAACAAAAAACGGATGCATGAACAGCAAGACGGGCGTGAATCTTACAAAAAACAGCAACAAAAACCACCCCCCAGATTGATATATACAATAGAAGACTTGTCTGTTTTGGTTTCATGAAAAATTAATGAATGAAGCGGATTGGCAGTTGTCTCTTAATTGAGTTTTGTTTTCGCTAAATGTATTCAGCTGTTTGTGTGTGTGTGTGTGTGTGTGTGTGTGTGTGTGTGTGTGTGTGTGTGTGTGTTTGTGTGTGTGTGTGTGTGTGTGTGTGTGTGTGTGTGTGTGTGTGAGAGAGAGAGAGAGAGAGAGAGAGAGTCAGCGATTTTGTGAAATGTTCACTCGTGTTCTTTCGAGTGTGTTTGTGTGTTGAAAGAGAGAGAGAGGGGGGGGGTATGGGGGGGAAGGAGTCACACACACACACACACACACACACACACACACACACACACACACACACACAGAAAGAGAGAGAGAGAGAGAGAAATCGTATGAACATATTTAGGAAATGTGCACTCATGTTCTTGCGGGCGTGATTTTGTGTGTTGAAAGTGAGAGGAAGGGAATGAGAGAGGGGGGGGGAAGAGAGAAAGAGAGAGAGAGAGAGTGTGTGTGTGTGTGTGTGCGCGCACGCGCGTGCGCGTGAGCATGCGCACATTGGCGAGCTGACGCACGCGTGTGTGAGTGCGTTGTGTGCGTGTGCGTGCATATGTGTGTGTGTGTATGTGCGTGTGTGCATGCATGCATGCGTGTGAACGTGTGTATGTGTGAATATTACTGGACGAGTGTGTTCGCGGCGTATGGTGAACGCGGTCAACTGGATCATTTGCTTTCAAAGGCAGTGCTTAATATCACTGAGTGCCTTGATTGCTGAAACATTGGACAAGGTCACGTGTTTGAAAACACCTCCCCGGGGCTTTTGTCGCTTCGTCGCTCCTCCCGCACCCCCCTCCCCCCCCCCCCCCTCCCCGCCCACTCCTCTACCCCCTCCCGCACCCATTGTGCCCATCCCCCACCCCTATATTTTCTCTGGGTGGTAGCATACATTATTAATACAGTCGAGATGTTCCCACGTTTCCGTTGAATGTTTCACATGATAGATCAACCCATACGGCTGATTTCATGCTCTTGCGTCGATGCATGGATTTGAATGAAAAAGCGTGATGTGAAAATCACCCTCTTGTTTTTTTGTTTTTTTTTCCTGGTTTTGTCAGTGGTCGCTCTGTCTCTTATCTCCATGTCTGTCTGTCTCTGTCTGTGTCTGTGTGTCTGTCTGTCTCTGTCTCTCTCTGTCTTTGTCTCTCTCTATCTCTCTATCTCTGTCTCTGTCTGTCTGTCTGTCTGTCTCTCTGTGTCTCGACCTCAGAACAGTCCATTTCAAATTGTAGTCTTCCGTCGCCTCATGAACGCCCTTTTTACGGACCTCGGGGCAGTGATTTCAAGTCCACTGTGTCCAGGATTCGGCATAGAAGGCGAAGGCAAATGCTCTCCTTCTGCCGTTTTAACATCCCCCAACTGAAGTCAGGTACCAGGCGGCATGTATTGTCGCCGGGCAAAATATGATTATTGTCGCCGGCGACAAAATATTGTCGACGTTCACGGCACATGTTATTGTCACGCTTCAGTACATTTATGTGGGATGTGTCACTAACCCCCACCCAATCCCCAATCCCCCACCCCAAAAACAACAAGAACAACAACAACAACAACAAAACAAAACAAACAAACAAACAAAAAAAAACCCAGCTGAACTGGCAGCAACAATATATGCCAGAGATAATAATATGTGCTCTGAGCTGAATTGTTACTCTGAAGACTGGCAACAAAATTTGTGCCGTAAGTCTCAGCAAACATTGCCACTGACGACAATAATGTGCAACAATCGGGGATCTAGGGGGATCTAGGTGGGTGGGGTAAGGAAGCGGGGGCACATGAGGAGGAGAGGGGGTTGCGATGGTGTGGGGTGTTGGGGTGTGGAGGTGTGGGGTGTGGGGGTGGGGGTGTTGGGTGTGGAGTGTGGTGTGTGGGTGTGGGGTGTGGTGGTGGGGTGTAGGGGTGTGGGGTGCGTGGTGTTGGGTGTGGGGTGTTGGGGTGTGGGGTGTGGTGTGGTGTGGGGTGTGTGGGGTGTGGGGTATTGGGTGTGGGGTGTTGGGGTGTGGGAGTGGGGTGCTGGAGTGTTGGGGTGTGGGGGTGTGGGGTGTGGGGGTGTGGTGGTGGATGTTGTGGTGTGGGGGTGTGGGTGTGGGGGTGGGGTGTGGGTGTGGGGTGTGGGGGTGGGTGTGGGGTGTTGGAGTGTGGGTTGTGGGGGTGGGGTGTGGGTTGTTGGGGTTTGGATGAGTTTTCAGAACATGACGACAAACAAGTAATGAACAAACATGGGAGTTTGGGGTTTCATACATCGGTAGATCAGGTGGCAGTAAAAAGCAGTGGAGAGTGGGAGGGGAGGGGGGTGTTGCTGCTTAAACTGTCGCCGGGCACAGGCCTATGTTGTTGCCGGCGACAGTGAGTGCTGACGGTCACGACACGTCTTGTCGCACTTTGGCGCATACTGTATGCCGGGAGTGTCACTGCAAAGAATCAATTGCACCGACAACAATAAATGCCTGTGATAATATGCTGTGAGTTTGCTCTCAAGAGGGGACAAAATGTGCCGTAAGTCTCATCACCTATTTTTGCCGGCGCGACAACATGAGCAGGAGTTCATTACACAATAAATGCCGTAACAGAGAAGGTGGGGGTAGGAAGGAGGGGGAAGGGCTTGGGGGTGGCACGAAGGAAGGGAAGGGGGGTGCGGGGCAATGGGTGGGCGGGGTGATGAGTGTTCAGTGTGTGGGGAAAAAGAAGTTACGAGCAACCTGGGATTTTCGGGCTGTGAAAGTGAGCATGCTTATCATGTCTGGAAAGATCAGGCGGCAGCAGAGAAAACCGCCAGGGGGATTTGAGAGGGGGAGGTGTAGGCGGACACAGGGGGTGGGAAGTGGAGGTGAAAGGGGTGTCTGTGGGGCGGGGGTGGGG
>NC_134876.1:72751717-72754217 GCF_041734735.1 Babylonia areolata | reverse complement strand
TGAAGACATGATAATTCCAACAAAACAATTGAACTTTTTTCCAGCAACACACCATGGATCTCACAGTCTCTCAAAAAACATTTTAAACGAGAAAAAAGCGTTTCAGTCAGGATACAAGAAGGATAGAAAACTGGTTCAAAAGAAGCTTAGAAGGGAGTTACGGAAGGGACAGAGGGAATTCAAATCAAAAGTAGAGCAGCAGTTTCAGACAGGAAGAATGACGGATGCATGGGATGGGGTAAAAACTATCACTGGAGAAACGAAAAGGGAAAGCAATCGCCTGTGAAATGAAATGAGATGTACAGGTCGATTTTTCAAACAAGCTTATCGATATCTACTGTCGCTTTGAAAGGAATGATCTGGGAGGGGAACTGGGTAGTGTTATGTCACAGCTGCTGGAAAATATCAAAGAAAAAAAACGCGGGTCAGGACTTTGAAATCGATGCAAAAAGTTGTTGAACCTTTATTTTAAAAACTCAACTTCTAGAGGGCAATAGGAAATATTCAACTTGTCTCTCAAGGATTTCTCTGTCCCCAACATTTGGAGAGAAAAAAAGAAGGGAAAAAACTCTACCATCTGTCATATTCCCAAGAAAAAGAACCCAGTTGCGCTGTACGATTGCCACCCTGTTGCCATGACTTGATTAGTAATGAAATGCTTGGAATAAATTGTTCTTTTTTTGTTCTTTTTTTTTTTTAATCTTTCGCTAAACGACACCTGGACCCTCTTCAGTTTGCTGACAAACCACACAGAAGTATAGACGATTCTTTTTCAACTCTCCTTCACAATGTCTTCCTTCATTTGAATGATCTTTTGTTCGTATTCTCTTTGTTGACTTCTCTTCCGCTATTAACACAGTACAGTCTCATCTCCTTGCCTTCAAACTGCTGGGCATAGATGTTGATCCTAAGTTCATATTTTGGATAGTGAGCTTTCTTCACAATGGAACTCAGACTGTCCGTTTTCATTATGTCCATTCTTAAAGATCTACTGGCGCACCTCAAAGCACGTTGCTGTCCCCCTGTCCAGTTTACACTGTTCACGAATGACTGCATAGGCACGGAAGAACCCATATCATAAAACATTCTGACGACTCAGCTATTGAAGACCTGTCCAACTCTGATGCTGTTTACTTTAGTGAAGTTGAAATGTTCAGTTCCTGGTGTGAGAAAAACTATTTGGAGCCAAACGTTTAGAAAACAAAAGAAATATAATAGATTTTCGGAAAGACCCCTTGCCTGTAGCTAACCTCGTCACAGATGATCAATCAGTGAAAGAGAATGAATATAGACGCATAGGGATCATAGACAATAAACTGACATTTTGCAGGGATGTTGTTTCTATTCTCAAGAAATGTCAGTCTGGAATATGTTGTTTGCAGAAATTAATAAATATTGGTATACGTTCCGAGATTCTCCAAAGCTACTACCAATGTCGTATTGAGTCTGTGCTTACAGTTTCATTTATGTGAAAGTATTGAAGTTTGGGAGTTAGGTGTAAGCGTGTTTTGAATGATGCCATGAACAGTTGCAGTAAAGTTGTGGGAGTGAAGCAAGCTAGTATGCAAGAGCTGTGTGAGAGGCGAGTGGTTCAGAAGGCCGGGCAGATAGCGACTGACGACACCCATATTTTAGCAAAGTACCACTAGCTGCTGCCATCTAGCCGACACTAGAGAGCTTTTATCCCTATACTTTGCAGCTTTTTCTTCAAAAGCGTGTCCACATATGCCAACTTTTACATTAGTAAAACTTCAAAGCAATGGTTAGTAAATTTGAAAAATCACAGAAAACAATGAATCAGATGTCGATCAAATTTTCCACAAGACATTTCAAGTACATATGAATTGATTTCCAGGCGTCAGTTTGTATGCTGGTCATTTTTGTGATTGACCACAGTGGTCATTTATCAACACTCAGTAGCAAAATAGTGGTCATATTATAAATTGAGGACCCAAAGTTGGCAAAATGAGTAAGGATAGATGAAATTTGTGCTAAACCATTGGGAAATGGCCAGGTGACATTTTGATAATAAAATCAAGAAAAAATCATTAAAAAGTTCTCCCTATGGAATCCTGGCCATACAGGTAAACTGAACATTCGGGCATTGTTTGTGGAACTAAGCAATGGTAAGAAAAAGAAGGAATATGTATAGAAAAAATATAAGACTTGAATTACATGTCAGATTTTCATGAACTTTTTATACATATGTTTAAAATCATATATGCAGTGCTCTGCAGTAGTCAGATCATGCCTGGAAATCTTGCCATCTGACCAGTGGTCAGTTACCTATATGTACCTATGAAAATACAGGTATGTGACTGAATTCGTTCAGAAAGGAGGCAGAAAACAACAGTGAAACAGTACAAGGCACTAGAAGATGGTAAGATGGCCAGAAACGACCATTATAATGATGGCTCTGCTGCTGACCACTGGGTGTGAAGGGTCACTGTAATTTCGATGATTTTTGGGGGTAAGCTGAAAGAGGGGTTATGAAATAAAT
>NC_134876.1:72729217-72736717 GCF_041734735.1 Babylonia areolata | reverse complement strand
CACATACACACACGCGCGCGCAAGCATACACATCCACACAGACGCTCTCAAACCACAGAGATTGGCAAAAAGAAAACAAGAGCAATAGAGACAGATATCATCTCGTAGCCAAGGCAGAAAAAAGGAAGGCGAAAGAGAGAGAGAGAGAGTGAGAGAGACAGACAGACAGAGACAGAGACGGAGAGGCAAAGAGACAGAGAAGGATGAGAGGCAGAAAAAAGGGTGTAGGTCTTCTTGAAAAGGAAAGCTTTTAGCTTGTCATGAGGACGAAGGACAGGGTGGGTTATGTCTGAAAAATTTTTTAACTCACTCAGTACGGCCAGTCCTCTCTTCTCCTCTACACAGACTCCTCGGATGTCCAGTGGGTGTCTGAATGACCCAACCTTTAGCTTCCGTCGTCAGAATTGTGGTATTCTTTGTCAACATTCACCTCTTCAGTATAAGAGCCTTCCGCTTGCAATATTTTGATGATGGTAATTGGGGTGAAACGCTGTTAACGTCGTCTCTTTCGCCGTTCGTATGGAGAGAGTTAAAAAGGAGAAAAGAAACTTGTGATCCTTGTGGGCGGTCCAGAGGTCTAAAAAACCAAACACAAGCTCTCGGTTTCCAAACGACACACCGTTGTGTAGCCCACGTGCTTTGACCGTCTCCATATGCACATTTTTTTCAACGAGTAGCCTACTACAGGCATGGCCTAGACCCTCTCCGCATGCATGCATATATCATGTGATATCTATATGAATTGATATGGATAGTTAAAAAGCACCGACCCTCGGTCACAGACATATTTTTGAGCGCTCTACAAATACATAGTCTTTTGCACAACATGCTGCCTGCACGGGTATATATGATAGTCAGTCGTGTCCGACTATGACCATCAGAACAGCAGAGGAGGCAACTGCTGTTCCGACTATTTGGGCTAGAATTTGATTATAGTGGAGAGTGTCTTGCCCAAGTACATTCCCGCTCTCTCGGCCAAGGACAGTCGGCGTTCGGATGGTTCCCAAAGGCCCACTAGCCCACAAGGCTGCAGCACTAAGAGTCAGTGCAATTTTGCCTCCAAGTTTGAGAGTCATAGTCCTTCACAAAAGACTAAGCTGTAAATGGTTTCCCATTGACTGGAGAAACCATTGATAATACAGCTCTCACTTTGCTGTTGGCCCAAATGTAAACTTACGTCAATCTGTGATATAAGCCGAGTGTTGCACGGGTAGAGCCGACCGAGAACGCTTTTCATTCATTTCCTGTGTGATTCAGGTAAGATTCAGTCACACACACACACACGTACGCATACACACACACTCACACACACACACACACACGTACGCATGTACACACACACACACACACACACACACACACAATATATATATATATATATATATATATATATATATATATATATATATATTGAATTATTTGAGTTTTTGTGAAAAATGCGTAAACTAAAGAACGTACTTGCATGATTATAGTTCACTCACTAGATCAGCTATGGGTCCATCTATGAGTTATATTACAATAAGGATTTTGCCGTTTGTTGCGATTACAATTTTTTTAAGGAAGATAATGACGCTCGGTTTTATAACATGAAATGAATGTGTGTGTATGTGCTTTACAGTGAAAGCGGATTTCTTTACAGAAGTTTGCCATGGACAGCCGTGAGTTATTTTAATTGCGCTTGGTTGATACTAAACACATGATCTCTGTCGTTCAATCATAAAGACAAGCACCCACACCACCAACCATCATCCAGTGGAAGATAGGGGAACGCCTGGCCCATACACTGAAGTCTTGGACACTCGCTTAAAAAGTCGGACGCAATACCACAAGACAACCACTCCACCCAATGATAGTTTTACACACACACACGCACACACACACACACACACACACACACACACACACACACACACACACACACACACACACACACCGTGTC
The DNA here is from genome assembly GCF_041734735.1 of Babylonia areolata. Lineage (NCBI taxonomy): Eukaryota > Metazoa > Mollusca > Gastropoda > Neogastropoda > Buccinidae > Babylonia > Babylonia areolata. The sequence goes on along the minus strand of NC_134876.1, from coordinate 72,734,778 downwards.
ATTGCACAGACTCTCTGTGTTTACTTATTTACGAACATGAGTCGAAAGAAAAAACGACACCAAAATTTCATTCGCATACCATGTGATCAAAAAACAAACAAACAAGCAAACAAACAAAAACACACACACAAAAATACAAAAAACCCGAAATAAAAAGGTCAGCATGAGTCAGTGCAAGTGCCGTAACTCATTACCCTGATGGACCGGACACCCAGTCAACCACCCACCCACCCTTCCACCTACCCAGCCATCTCATTGTCTGCGCCTTCTCCCCCAACCTCCCCCTCCCCCTCCTGCTCCCCTACCACCTACCCCCGCCCCCCGCTCCCCCACGCCCCCATCCTCCCACCATCACCACCATCGTACCCACTTTCCCACCGCCATCCCCTTAGGACCGAAAGAGCTGAAGTCAGTGAATTAAATATGATGGTCAGGAAACGCATTCGCTCTGATTAAAAGGACCCCCCGCCAGCAGCCGTCCACGCACACACCGAGAGGACAGGTTGTGAAACTCTTGTCCCCCTGTCCCCTGCGTGTTGAGCTGTGTGTCGGGGCCACGGAGCGTTTGACTGTGAATTTTGCATCACCCCGCTGGGTCTCTTTGTTTGTTTGCTGTTGCTTGTTGTTTGTTTGTTGTTGTTGTTGTTGAGTTGTTGTTTTTTTGCTGATACCATCTCTCTGACGTGGAGAGATTTGGTGGGTTACGGCACACACAACAGGATAGGATCCCGTGAAGTTTTTTTTTTGTTGTTTTTTTTGTTTTTTTTGCTGATACTATCTCTCAGATTTAAAGAGGTTTGATGGTCATTTGTTTGTTTGTTTGTTTTATGTCGGGTTATTGCACAACAGCAAAGCATTCCGTGATGATGTTGTTTTGCGCTGAAATAATGAAGAAGGTGGTAGAATGGTTAAGACGCATATCTGCCAGTACAGTGTCCGTGAGGGTCTGCGTTCAAATCTCAGTCTCGCCCATTTTCGCAAGTTTGACTCGAAATAAAATCTGGCGTCTAGTCATGCGGGTGAGATGATAAACCGAGGTCTCGTGTGCAGCACGCACTTGGCGCACTGAAAAAGTACCATGGCAACATAAATGTTGTCCTCTTGTCCACTGTGACAGGAACACAATATATATGCATACACTCCAGGCCTGACTAAACGTGCTGGGTTCTGCTGCTGGTCAGGTATCTGCTCAATAGATGTGGTGTAGCATATATGGATTTGTCCGAACGCAGTGACGCCTCCTTGAGAACTTGAAACTGAAACTGAAATAGAGAGAGACTGCATTCTAGGAATAGAACATAAAAGCATTTAAGTTATACATATGTTGGGGGTGCGGGGAGAAAACAAAGCACAAATAAAAGTAACGGCACCAACAACAACAAAAACTTAAGTAGCATCACGTTGATCCAGCACCCAGATATGGGGAAAGGTAGGAAAAAGGACTGAAGGAAGGAAGGAAGGAATGACTGAAGGAAGGACTGAAGGAAGGAAGGAAGGAAGGAATGGAATGAGTGGTGGGAGGAACAGCAATGAAACTCGGATCCACTCTGTTGTTGTTGTTTTTTTTCTTGTTATCTAAGAATAAAAACAGGGACGAGGTTTACCTTCTTTTTCTTTCTTTTTTTTTTTTAAGAATTAAAGAACTAAAATTGCAGTCGTTGTTTTTTGGTTTTGTTGTTGTCAATCGGGTCAACGTGGTGTTCACTGCTGAGACTTTGGAAACATTATACCTTGAGCAACATTTCGGGAAATTAAAATGTTTCGTTTTACATTATACTGAACTGGAATCTCTCCTCGCAAGCATATATATTCCTTGTAGCCCTTGTACATTTGACAAGAAAGATATATTCCATTCAATTCGAAACCATACTGATATGAGAAAGGATGATAATACTGGTGTGCTAGCAAGCCATACCAGACATCCTATCAGAAATATTTAGCAAAACAAAGCACTGGAAAATACACACCGATGGATCATTACTTGAAAATAGAGAAAACAAACCATTTCAACTGCTGACATTTTCGCCATTCTGGTGGATTTAATCACATTAAAAAAAAACACTTTCGCAGGATTGCATTACAGTTCTTCTCTTTGTTCATTCTAAATCAATACGTCAAGCAGCTTAAACGACTGAATTACAAAGACGTTCAGAAATGGCAACATTAACTGACCATTTAACTCATTAACTCTCAATGAGAGACTGTTTTCTGTTGACACCTTCTGAATGAGAAGGTTGACAAAAGAAAGGCAAAGAGCTTATCAGAACTTAATGACATACACCTTACTGTTTTGTTTTGTTTTGTCTCGTTTATTTTTTTTATTGTTGTATTCTTAATACAAGAATGCTGTGCTCTTTTGCTGAAGGCGTTTCTTGGCAGAAGCTCAACCAATACTTCATATAAAAATCATACAGATTTGGACTTCAGATAAGGAAAACAGAAGCCAACAAATTATTTAAAGAATCCCAATATTGCGGCCTTTGGCCTTTGGCCTTCATCTGCGGATTTTAATGAAGAAATCGAATTCTAGTCAACACTGTGTGAGTAAAAAGTCAAAAGTAAAGCAGAGCTCTCTCTCTCTCTCTCTCTCTCTCTCTCTCTATATATATATATATATATATATATATATATATATATATATCATACTATTATATGCATATGTATATATAATATATATGCATCTCTCTCTCTCTATCTCTATCTCTCTCTCGCTCTCTCTTCTCCCATCTTTTGAAAAAGAGACATCAAAAAGATCTCTTTAGCATGTTAACATCAGAAGATCACGAGGTGATAAACTTGATGGTAGAATTTATACCAGATGCAATGAAAAATAGAAGGGGAAAAAAAAACACCACTCACAGTTGCAAACTGCGTGGTAAGATAGATTTTGACATTTTCTTTTGTAACCACTTGACGGAGTCTGGATCACTACCGGATGAAGGAACGGGGTTATCATAATGTGGTGGATTGCATGTTGGTTACTACCACTTTTTCTTCAAGGAAATAACGTGTTTTTGTTTGTTTTTTTTTGTTTCGACATTTGCTTTAACCATTATTCATTCCTTGATTCTAATGCTTTGCTATGCAACGGAAATATATTGACTCATTCGCCTATGCCGTAGGGACGTCGTGGCCAATGACATTAACTCACTCAGTACGGCCAGTCCTCTCTTCTCCTCTACACAGACCCCTCGGATGTCCAGTGGGTGTCTGAATGACCCAACCTTTAGCTTCCGTCGTCAGAATTGTGGTATTCTTTGTCAACATTCACCTCTTCAGTATAAGAGCGTTCCGCTTGCAATATTTTGATGATGGAAATTGGGTTGAAACGCTGTTAACGTCGTCTCTTTCGCCGTTCGTATGGAAAGAGTTAAAGTGTCAAAGCGTCTCTTTTCCCATCCGTTTGCCTCTCATATCCCTGTCTGTCTTGCCCAGCCCCTCTCCAAAATTCTCTCTTTCTGCATTTCTTGGAGGGAGTCCCCCCCCCCCCCCCTTTTCTTTTAGTTCATATGTTTCAATTGTCTGTTTGTTTGTTCTCCGTTTGTTTGTTGTTGGTTTTGTTTGTTTATAATTGGAATCTTTCTTCATTTCTTGTGTCTGTGTGAAATAAACCGTTTGTTTAGTTTTCTTCCCATTGTTGTGACTTTTGTTTCGTCGTTTTTCTTCCTTTATTCATACACTTATGCATTTCAAAACCCACACTCTCTTCCATCCGCCTCTATTATTTCTACATCTTTTCGTTTGTGTGACTGTCTCTGTCTCTTCTCTGTCTCCCTCCCTTCATCCCTCCTTCCTTCTCTCTCTCTCTCTCTCTCTCTCTCTCTCTCTCTCTCTCTCTCTCTCTCTCTCTCTCTCTCCCTCCAGGCCGAAGTATTGTCACTCTTGTTCGGACTTGTACCTTTGTTTCTTTTTCAATGAACGAAAAATGAACGAATCCATTGTTCAGTTGTTTTCTAAATCAATGATCCTTGTAGTTTTAAGTTATTACGTGTAACGACTCTGCTGACATTTGTTGAGATTATGGTACAGCTTCCTTCGGGGTTTGTGAACGGATACAGAAGCCTACAAGAAAACATCCAGTGACACAGGAGCAATGATCGAAGATTAGCAAAAATATCACAGAGAAACAAACAAAATCAAATTAGAGGTAGAGCGGTATAGGGGAAACGCGAAAGGAAAGGTGAAGCAAGAAAAAAAAGGGAGAAATGATCAGAAATAGAAAACAAAAGGTGTGTGTGTGTGTGTGTGTGTGTGTGTGTGTGTGTGTGTGTGTGTGTGTGTGTGTGTGTTTAAGACTTTCTTCAGTGAAATCGTGTTTTGGTGCTAAAAGGGTTGAAGGATATTGCCTTCTTCTGTCTGAACGTGCCAGGGAGAAAGAACGTTATCAAAGGTCTTTGTCTTTTAGCGTGCCGAGTGCAGTGGTCTCTGGTGATTGGCCTCCAGGCAGTCTGTGTGTGTGTGCCTCCAGGCAGCCTGTGTGTGTGTGTGTGTGTGTGTGTGTGTGTGTGTGTGTGTGTGTGTGTGTGTGCGCGCGCGCCAGAATTTGGGACGTTCCTTTATCTACAGTTGAATGACGATGAATGATACTGGGGTAAAAGCGATGCTGCTATGGGGGCGGGCCCATTTAGGTTTTTGGACAACGTGAAAAAGCTGTTCACTCATAATATATCCCAGCATCAACCAGGCTGAGGGATGCAGACACCGGCAGTGATGGTCAAGAGCAACACTGGCAAAGACGACGTGTGTGAATTGGACGACTCTCGACTGTCTGGTCTCAGTCTTCCCAGTCGAGCCCGTAGCACACTAAACTCTGGGTAAGAGCCAGCCGCGGACCGAAAAAAGAATCTGACGGGGCTTGAACCCGCTGTCCTCCCACTTCTCAGTCCGCTACGCTAACCACTTCGCCAAGACGGGCGGTGCTTCAGAACAGTCTACTGTCGATAACTTTTCTTTAGATGGCTGGCATCTGGATGGGGACAGGGTCTCCACTAGTGTGGGTGGCCTCAACGCAATCTACAAGGTTCACAAAAAGTCCAAGACCGCTTGGAAACTTTCACAGTATTCTTCATAGGGCCACAGTAAAATGATGCTGAAACGTTAAAAGTATTGTTCATAGGGCCACAGTGAAATGAAGCTGAAACGTTCACAGTATTGTTCATAGGGCCACAGTGAAATGATGCTGAAACGTTCACAGTATTGTTCATAGGGCCACAGTGAAATGAAGCTGAAACGTTCACAGTATTGTTCATAGGGCCACAGTGAAATGATGCTGAAACGTTCACAGTATTCTTCATAGGGCCACAGTGAAATGATGCTGAAACGTTCACAGTATTGTTCATAGGGCCACAGTGAAATGATGCTGAAACGTTCACAGTATTGTTCATAGGGCCACAGTGAAATGATGCTGAAACGTTCACAGTATTGTTCATAAGGCCACAGTGAAATGATGCTGAAACGTTCACAGTATTATTCATAGGGCCACAGTGAAATGATGCTGAAACGTTCACAGTATTGTTCATAGGGCCACAGTGAAATGATGCTGAAACGTTCACAGTATTCTT
>NC_134876.1:72719217-72721717 GCF_041734735.1 Babylonia areolata | reverse complement strand
GAAAAATGCATGATTAAGTGAGGGACAATCACCCCTGACGATTATGACAGCCACGGCTGTGGCTGATTCTCTGGCAGTTCCCCATGTCATGGCTAACAAAGCGCACACACTGTTTGAAGTCCCCGTGAAGCTGGAAGCGTGGTTGGTGTGTGGGGGGTGGCGCGGTGGGGGGGGGGGCGGAACAATGTTAGTCAGTGCAGGAGTTCTGAACATTGTCAGGTCACTTCACGTCACGGGTGAAGTGGTCAAGATGAGCATCATTGAAAACAAAATTATATTAAGAAGTGCGATAGGGTCTCTAGTCGTCATTGGATGGATTACAGATCCAACGCCTGCGTTGCAAAACAAAATCCAAAAACAACAAACAAACAACAGCAACAACAATAAAAGAAAGAAGACAAGGGTGGTGGATGTAATTTGTGCCACAATCCACGTGAACAAGAAACCCCGAACAGAAGAATTAACCCCTTGACTGCTTGAAATGAACATCAGCATGTTCGTCAGTGAACCATGCCAAAACGGGGCCTCGAACGCCGGCCTCTGGTGAAGCCCAATGCCCAACAGATAAAGACTACAGCGCCTCTCTGTTACATCCAAGTTTCAAGTTTTAATTATCCTTTCACTCATACTGGAGTATGGAGGATTACTGCAAAATAATATTTTTGTGCCCAGAACAAACATTTCCAAATACACAACAATGTCACATAAAAGTTCAGAAACCACAAATGTTTTTAAACTCCAAAAATATAGCTAGGCAACATTTGCAAATCTAATCATCTGACTTACAGCTAAAATGACTTCTTTTTTTTTCTTTCTTTTTTTTTTTTTTTGCCTCCTTTGAGCATATTACATACATTAAAAACCGATTTTGGAGACAAATATTTTTAGGAACATATCTATTTCGTAACTGACATATACTCTTGATAGGGGGGGGGGGGGGGGGGGAATCAAGGTTGAAAACTGGGTGCAGGACAAGACAGTTCTAAGAGCTTTCATGACGATGCAGGTTCTGTGATCAGTCTCCAGCATTTCTCAGTTCTTAGAAAAGTTAATCAAACACACTTCTTGCTTCTTCCCCTTCGTCAGGCATTAAGGCCCATAGTTGTTGGGTTTTTTTTCTCTGTCTCTGTCTCTGTCTCTCTCTCTCTCCCTCCCAATCTCTATCCAAATATCACTATTCACATCCACATTAAGAACAACACAATGTGGTAGAGGAGTGTGTGTGTGTGTGTGTGTGCGTGTACGTATGTGGTGTGTGTGTGGGGGGGGGGGCGAGGGTGGGGGAGGGGGGGGCGTGGGGGGGTTGGGGGTAAGCGTGCGTGCGCTCGCTATTAATGAAGACGATGTAATCACTGTTTTCTGTACAGGTGACGGGCTGATCAGTGCCTCGGAAGTCCTTCCTCCTGTCCGGCGGAGACGACGCTGAAGAGGACACGTTAATCTTTCAGTAACCAGGCCTTTCTGCCCAGAGCTATTATCCCACGCCACTCCCCCGTTCCCTCCCCGCAATCCCCCCCACCCCAACCATCACCCCCCTCCCTACCCCCAACCATCACCCCCTCCCTCCCCGCAACCATCACCCCCTCCCTCCCCGCAACCATCACCACCCTCCCTCCCCCCCACCATCACCCCCTCCCTCCCCGCAACCATCACCCCCCCCTCCCTGCCCCCAACCATCACCCCCTCCCTCCCCCCAACCATCACCACCCTCCCTCCCCGCAACCATCACCCCCCTCCCTGCCCCCAATCATCACCACCTCCCTACCCCCAACCATCACCCCCCTCCCTCCCCCCAACCGCACTCTGATGCTGGACTGTTCGTGTGTCCCCGCTCACAAAGATAAATAAATATTGTCTGGTCAAAATAGCTTCGTGGTGTTTTTGACTCACTTGTGTAAACAAAGTGAGTCTATGTTTTAACCCGGTGTTCGGTTGTCTGTGTGTGTGTGTCTGTGTGTGTGTGTCTGTGTGTCCGTGGTAAACTTTAACACTGACATTTTCTCTGCAAATACTTTGTCAGTTGGCACCAAATTAGGCATAAAAATAGGAAAAATTAAGTTCTTTGCAGTCATCTTGTTTAAAACAATATTGCACCTCTGGGATGGGCACAAAAAAAATGAAGCCTAATTATATGCAAACTGCATTTACTGTTATATTTTTTTTATACTGTTTATATTTTTTGTATTCTCTAAACTTGGCACTTTGATCTGATATTCTGACACAACAACAAGGGCAGTCATTATTATCATTTTTTGTTCAAACAGGAACTTCTTTTGCTAAGCATGGAAGTTTTATTTATTTTGCAAACGTTTTGGTGCAGATAGTAAAAAAGGGAAATTACTCTGTAATTAATGCTAGGGGACTTAATTTGCTTTAAACTGATCTTTCTCATCTTAAACATTACATTTTGAAATTATACTCAATACATAAAAAGCTTGTGTGTTTTACTCTCAGTGTACAGGGCTTTCACTATGTTCATTCGCCCAAGTGGTCTTTTTCG
>NC_134876.1:72711717-72714217 GCF_041734735.1 Babylonia areolata | reverse complement strand
CATGAAGTGGTCAGGTGACGGTCCATTACCATGAAGTGGTCAGGTGACGATACATTGCCATGTAGTGGTCAGGTGAGGATACATTACCATGAAGTGGTCAGGTGACGATACATTGCCATGTAGTGGTCAGGTGAGGATACATTACCATGTAGTGGTCAGGTGAGGATACATTGCCATGTAGTGGTCAGGTGACGATCCATTACCATGAAGTGGTCAGGTAACGATACATTGCCATGTAGTGGTCAGGTAACGATACATTACCATGAAGTGGTCAGGTGACGATACATTGCCATGTAGTGGTCAGGTAACGATACATTACCATGTAGTGGTCAGGTAACGATACATTACCATGAAGTGGTCAGGTGACGATACATTACCATGAAGTGGTCAGGTGACGATCCATTACCATGAAGTGGTCAGGTGACGATCCATTACCATGAAGTGGTCAGGTGACGACCCATTACCATGAAGTGGTCAGGTGACGATCCATTACCATGAAGTGGTCAGGTGACGATACATTACCATGAAGTGGTCAGGTGACGATCCATTACCATGAAGTGGTCAGGTGACGATACATTACCAGGATGTGGTCAGGTGACGATCCATTACCAGGATGTGGTCAGGTGACGACCAATTACCATGAAGTGGTCAGGTGACGGTCCATTACCATGAAGTGGTCAGGTGACGATACATTACCATGAAGTGGTCAGGTGACGATCCATTACCATGAAGTGGTCAGGTGACGGTCCATTACCATGAAGTGGTCAGGTGACGATCCATTACCATGAAGTGGTCAGGTGACGATCCATTACCATGAAGTGGTCAGGTGACGATACATTACCATGAAGTGGTCAGGTGACGATCCCTCATGATGTAATGGGATAAACGTTTTCTTTCATTTCATTGCATCACTATCTGTTGACTGACCACACTGGACAGTGAAATGCACTCTTTCTCTGTGTTCGACCCCCCTTTTTCTCTCCTTCCTGTCGGACTCTCTGTCTCTGTCTCTGTTTCTGCCTCTCTCTCTCTCTGTCTCTGTCTCTCTCTCTCACTCTCTCTCTCTTTCTCTCTCCCTCTGCTTCTAAGACGAGACGAAGGTATTTAAGGGTGATCCCGAAACAAAGCCAAATTCTGCAGTCTGGGTCTTGCCATATGAGAATCCACCTGTAAAATCTTAAAGATCCAGGAATGCGGGCAAACAAACGGTGCTTATTTCTTTTCGAAATCCGGCAATATATCCACCACACCACGTCCAGACAGAAAGACAATGATATCAAAACAGAATGCCAAGCATTGACCGCAGAGTCTTTGAGGCATGGTGCAGACAGTGTCCTCACAGTGGAACCCAGAGTCTCCTGCTGCATCATGACAATGCCAGTGCACACTCTGCAGCAACAACTGTTGACCTGGTGGAATGTAGTTCACAGCTGGTCACATACCACCCATATTTTCTCGATTGATTTCCGTGTGGTTACTTCCTGTTCCTATGAGACAGGTGACAGCTGAGAGGAAGGCAGTTCCGGAGTGCTGAGGATGTTGGAGATTTCTTCAATGGCGTTTTTTTGTTGTTTTTTTTTTGGGGGGGGGGGGGGATATACTTACTCAGCGCGATCAGGTGTCATGAACACGTGGTTTAAAAGAATGGGAAAATGCCTGAAAACTGAAGGAGATACATCAGTAAGTCATTTCTTCTGCTTCTTCTTCTGCGTTCACTCGTATGCACACGAGTGGGGTTTTACGTGTATGACCGTTTTTACCCCGCCATGTAGGCAGCCATACTCCGTTTTCGGGGGTGTGCATGCAGGGTATGTTCATGTTTCCATAACCCACCGAACGCTGACATGGATTACAGGATCTTTAACGTGCGTATTTGATCTTCTGCTTGCATATACACACGAAGGGGGTTCAGGCACTAGCAGGTCTGCACATATGTTGACCTGGGAGATCGTAAAAATCTCCACCCTTTACCCACCAGGCGCCGTCACCGTGATTCGAACCCAGGACCCTCAGATTGAACGTCCAACGCTTTAAACACTCGGCTATTGCGCCCGTCAGTAAGTCATTTTATGTGTAAGTAAGCCCACATGGCTGAATTCAGATATCTGTCGAGCGCCCCACGCATTATGTGTACACAAGAAATAGGCACATTGCATAAGTATTAAGTATCTACTGACTTTAGACAGCAATTAGTTTTATCTTGTGCGAGAATATATGAACCTGTCTGACGATGTTCCTTTTCGTTTTTGTTTAACAAACAATTTCCAACTTATGTAAGACTATCATTTGAAACCTTGCCATTTTGCAGGTATAATTTCCTGGCTTTGCTCCACATACTTGTCGTAGTATATGATAGCCCTATTGCTCAGATAAAGGAACGTGCAATTTGTGATTTCCTGCACGTGTCTTGCAATTTTTGTCAGCCCTGTCAGCCCATTCATTGTGTGGACTACCAAGACGTCAGGGAACCCAGCAAAACTAATCTATATTCCTCTAAATA
>NC_134876.1:72694217-72696717 GCF_041734735.1 Babylonia areolata | reverse complement strand
CCGTGTGTGTGTGTGTGTGTGTGTGTGTGTGTGTGTGTGTGTGTGTGTGTGTGTGTGTGAAATATACATCACTCTAGGGGGACCGCCACATACATCACTCTGGGGGGACTGAAACATACATCACTCTGGGGGGACTGAAACATACATCACTCTATGGGACTGAAACATACATCACTCTATGGGACTGAAACATACATCACTCTAGGGGGTGAAACATACATCACTCTATGGGGACTGAAACATACATCACTCTGGGGACTGAAACATACATCACTCTAGGGAGACTGAAACATACATCACTCCTTGGGACTGAAACATACATCACTCAGGGTGGGTGGGGGGGCTGAAACATACATCACTCTGGGGGGCTGAAACATACATCACTCTGAGGGACTGGAGCATATATCACTATAGTGGACTGAAACATACATCATTCTGGGGGACTGAAACATATATCACTCGGCAAACATCACTCTGGGGGACTGAAACATACATCACTCTATGGGACTAAAACATACATCACTCTGGGGATTGAAACATACATCACTGTAGGGGGCTGAAACATACATCACTCCTTGGGACTGAAACATACATCATTCTGGGGGACTGAAACAGACATCACTATGGGGAACTGAAGCATATATCACTCTGGGGGGGCTGAAACATATGTCACTCTGGGGGGGCTGAAACATACGTCACTTTGGGGGACTGAAGCATACGTCACTCTGGGGGACTGAAATATACGTGACTGAAACATACGTCACTCTGGGGGATTGTAACATACGTCACTCTGAGGGCTGAAACATACGTCATTCTAGGGGGTGAAACATACATCACTCTAGGGGGCTGAAACATACGTCACTCTGGGGAACTGAAACATACATCACTCTAGGGGGCTGGAACATACATTACTGTAGGGGGACTGAAACATACATCACTCTACGGGCTGAAGCATACATCACTCTAGGGGGACTGAAACATACATCTCTCTAGGGGGCTGAAACATACGTCACTCTGGGTGCTGAAACATACGTCACTCTAGGGGGACTGAAACATACATCACTCTAGGGGGCTGAAACATACGTCACTCTAGGGGAACTGAAACATGCATCACTCTAGGGGGCTGAAACATACGTCACTCTGGGGGGCTGAAACATACATCACTCTAGGGGGACTGAAACATACATCACTCTAGGGGGCTGAAACATACGTCACTCTGGGGGGCTGAAACCTACATCACTCCAGTGGCCTGAAATATATGTCACTATGGGGGGACTGAAACCTACATCATTCTAGGGGGCTGAACACATACATCACTCTAGGGGACTGACACATACATCACTCTAGGGGACTGAAACATACGCCATCACTCTAAGGGGCTGAGGCATACATCACTCTGGGGACTTTACACTGGCATTTGCTTTAGCGAGGCTGGAGCCTGAGCATTGACGTTTTCCCCTCTCCCATTCAATAAACACGCCTCCTCCTTCACCTGGAATGTCTGTATTCCTGTGACCCCTCGAGCAAATTGATCACATGAGAATGAAGATCCTTTCTTCCCGCCTTTTGCTTTCCTTACCTGCAAAAGGCTCAGATTACTGATAATAACATTATCGCCTGAACAGAAGAAAAACAAAACAACTGTTCTCAACCTTTAATACAGACCGTAAGTTAAAAAAAAAGAAGAAGAAGAAGAAGAAAATGTATTTCCCTGCTCCCAACACCTGAGTTCTGAGTTAAATGAGAGTGAGTGGAGGCTGAGTGTGAGAAGGAGAGAGGGTAGGAGGAAGGAGGAGGAAAAACAAGAGATAGGAGACACAGTGAGAGAGAGAGAGAGAGAGAGAATGAGAGAAAGAGACAAAGTGTCAGGCAGATAGAACAATTAAACACTTTAGTACCTAAAGAGTTACAAGAATACCTACGGAAAACGCACATAACTCACGATGAATGCGGGCACGTGGACGCGTGGACGGTATAAAAGTACATCAATGTGAGCATAGAATAAAGAAAAACAGTCATGATATAAATGTACGGGGGCTATTGCACTTCATTCGTCAAACATAATTCTTTTGAAATGTTCTTGAACTTTAATAGAAAACAGCAGTTTGGGTTTTTCCCCGTTTTATTGGCTATTTTGTAAAAAGGCTATTCATCTATCATTCGTAATTACAATGTTCTTTGATTCTATGAATGGAAGTGTGTGTGTGTACATTTATGAAAATTTAGTTTGTGTTGCCGGGGGGGTTTCGTTTGTTTTGTTTTGTTTTTTGCTATTTGTGTGCGCTTCCCCCTTATTTTGTTGATGTTGTTGTTATTTTTGTGTGCTGTTATCTTTCTCTTGGGTACATGTTTAAAATGAATAAAGATCTGTGCTGTTTTCTGGTTTTTGAGGAACACAAAGCACAACAAAAAACAACCGATTCATTTAAAGAACACACACACACACACACACACACACACACACACACACACACACACACACTCACACACACACACACAC
>NC_134876.1:72674217-72686717 GCF_041734735.1 Babylonia areolata | reverse complement strand
CTCTCTCTCTCTCTTTCTCTCGATCCATCGATCGCTCGATCGACTACCCTCATTTTATATTTCCCCCTCTTTTAATCTCATTCTTTTTTTCTTTCTTTCTGTTCACAATGTCCTTGTTTTGAAGATCGCTAAATCGATGTCCAGTCTATAAAACGCGAGTTTACCAATTATTCGGTCAGCAACATGCTGCAGTTCAGAAAGAGCCTTTTCAATAATTATGTCCCTCAAGACACATATACAGATTTTGCAGACATTCACAAACGCCACATCACATCACACAGACTCATCTCTGTTACTCACAAAAACATCACATCACACCAAATAACACTCTCCGCATGCACACACGCACATACACACACTCACACTCATACACACATACGTGTGCGTGCGCATGCGCATGCGCATGCACACGCACGTACACACACACACACACACACACACACACATACACATGCAAACACTCGTGCACATTCTCTCTCTCTCTCCCTCTCTCTCTCTCTCCAAGAAAGGAAATGATTGGTTAGATGAAGAGTGTCAAAGATACGAATTGTAATGAAACCGAAAAAAAAGTCAAACGATGAAACTGAGAAAAATCTGCATTCGCATGTGCTCGTGCATACTCGCAGGCGCGCGCGCGCGCGTGTGTGTGTGTATGTGTGTGTGTGTGTGTGTGTGCGTGCGTACGTACGTGGATGTGTGTGTGTGTGTTTGTGTGCGCGCGTGTATGCGTGCGTACGTGTGTGTGTCTGTGTGTGTGTCTGTGCGAATGGGAGTTAGACATGATATTGACCTGTATAGAAACTCGACTGAACTCACTCATGAGTAAATTTGCACGGCCATTGGCCGCTATACATCAAGCAATCTGAAGCAATTAGAAGAATGCTTATTGACTTTGTTCTTAAATAGTTTTATTGGCTTTGTGTGTGCGCGTGTGTGTGTGTATGCATGTGTGGATTCATGTGCGTGTAAAGACAGAGGCGTGATGATAATTATAACAACCTACCTCCCCCCTCCCACCCTCATCCCCCCCTCACCCCACTCACCTCCCCCCCCCACCCACCCCACCCCCCCGCAACCCCCACAGAGAGAGACAGACAGACAGACAGACACAGACAGATACAAATAGACACAGACACAGATAAGAGACAAAGAGACACAGAGAAAGTGCCTGTTCGCGAAGCAAAAACCAACTGAACACTTTTACCCTCATCATCACACCCATACCACCAGTTTCCACACACGCGCAAAATCCTAGCGCCGCCAGTTTTCCCTATTCGCCCCACACTGACAGCTGAGGACATCCCATCCTATCCCACCCACCATCACCACGCGGCCACAGCCTGCAGCCGTCTTCTCCGGACCCGTCCTTCGTGACGTCAGGTTTTCATCCGCCACTTAATAAAATCTCATCCATCCTTTCTTCCGTCTCTCTCTCTCTCTGTCTCTCCGTCTTTGCTGCAGCTTCTGTTGCTGCTGCTGCTGTTGTTGCTGCCTGGCCAGCCTCTGAAACGTCCAACATCCTTGGTCCTCCTGCATTGCATCTGCGCTGCGCTGCTTGCTGCCAGACGACAGACAACTTGGGTAGGACCGTCTCGGTTGATTTGACTTCTGGGTCTGCTTTAGGTTTCGCTTGAGTGAAGTTTTTATTTTGTTTGTTGGTTTGTTGGTTGGGGCTTCTTTTTTTTTTGTCTGAGGAAAAGTTAACAGTCTGTCTTAGGTTAGGGTTGAGTTGGGTTGAGTTTGGAGAGCTTCCCAGCGAGGAACCACTAAGCGTGACGGTGCCAGGTGAGGTGTGTGTGTGTGTGTGTGTGTGTGTGTGTGTGTGGTATATGATTATGTTTGTATCCATTATTCTCGGTCTGTTCCCGATGTTTGCTATTTTTGGTATTTCCTTTTTTTCTTGTTTATCATTATCTATGTTCGTTCTTCCTGATGTAAGCATCAAATTGTGTTTCTCTCTTTTTTTTCTTCTTTTTTTTTTCTTTTAAACAACCAGTTAGTTAATCCCACGGTTACTCAGATGTCAAATGATCGGTATAAGGACAGGCCCAGCGCTTCCTTTTTAGAGGAAGTGTCTGGGTTTGTTCCAATGTACCTTTTATTTACCTGTGTGCTAGCTGAATCGGTAGCGTAAGCAGCACTGACTTGAAGTTGTGTACCTTGTGAATGGAGAGAGTTACCACCACTCTTTACTGTTTGTTACTCATTTCACCTCCTGGCCTCAGTATTTGTTAATTTGAGATGGATATTACTTGTTAGTCGGTCAGTGAGACAGCTAGGTACTGATCAGTTCGTTTCCTCTTGAACGTCAAGGGGTGCGTGTAAAGGACACATTCCCAGGGGAAAGTTGTGAATGAAATAATGGAATAGACGAAATTTGTCCTTAATCGGTACACACAAACTGCAAATGGACTGCCAATGAAAAAGGGGTAAATATTCAATGAGGATTAAAAAGACGAAGATTACCCTCAAATCCTAAAGAATCAGCCTTCTTTAGAAAAAAAAAAAAAAAGAAAAAAAAATCCCTGACGACTCAATGTCTGGTCGTGAGTCAGAAGGTTTCTCTGAATTATGTTGGACATGCAAAAAACAAAAACAACCCGAAACACACGCAATTTTTTTTTCTTGGAAACATATCTCACGTGGCCTATTTGGGCCAATAACGAGGGATGATAATCTATGGAGGATTCGAACAATAATCTTATCATATATATTACATGTGTGTGTGTGTGTGTGTGTGTGTGTGTGTGTGTGTGTGTGTGTGTGTGTGTGTGTCTTACAATTGATTAAAAACCGGACTCTGTGCAGAAGGCATTAATTAAAACCTGGATATAATCTTGCTTCTTTTTTTTTTTTACCTGGCCGGCACCCTCAAACGAGCTCTCTGGCATTGCGGTGCTGTGAGATTAACAAACTATTGGCATTGCGGTGCTGTGAGATTAACAAACTATTGGCATTGCGGTGCTGTGAGATTAACAAACTATTGGCATTGCGGTGCTGTGAGATTAACAAACTATTGGCATTGCGGTGCTGTGAGATTAACAAACTATTGGCATTGCGGTGCTGTGAGATTAACAAACTATTGGCATTGCGGTGCTGCGAGATTAACAAACTATTGGCATTGCGGTGCTGTGAGATTAACTATTGGCATTGCGGTGCTGCGAGATTAACAAACTATTGGCATTGCGGTGCTGCGAGATTAACAAACTATTGGCATTGCGGTGCTGTGAGATTAACAAACTATTGGCATTGCGGTGCTGTGAGATTAACAAACTATTGGCATTGCGGTGCTGTGAGATTAACAAACTATTGGCATTGCCGTGCTGCGAGATTAACAAACTATTGGCATTGCGGTGCTGTGAGATTAACAAACTATTGGCATTGCGGTGCTGTGAGATTAACAAACTATTGGCATTGCGGTGCTGTGAGATTAACAAACTATTGGCATTGCGGTGCTGCGAGATTAACAAACTATTGGCATTGCGGTGCTGTGAGATTAACAAACTATTGGCATTGCGGTGCTGTGAGATTAACAAACTATTGGCAGAACCCGTAAAGGTTAATCTGGGTTTGGGTCTTCTCTTTTTTTTTTTTTTTCTTTTTTTCTTCTTTTTTTTTTCCTTTTTACCATGGGAATCGTTTCATATGAACACTAATATTATATCAAAATGCGCGTGGCCAAATCTCTGGACTTCTGATCCAGTTTTGACATCGTCTTCTTGTGTGTCCTTGGGAAAGGAAAGTTTTACTCCCATTTTCCTCACTCCACCCAGGTGTGAATGGGTGGGTACCTGACTTCGGTCGGAGAAGGTAAGGCTGAATCGGTTCGATGATGATGATTGGGTCCCGCCCTCTTCTTCCCAACCCTTGACACAGCAACATGATATGTAATCACTGACTCCACGGCCGTAATAGACTGCAGGACTTTTAATCTTTCTACAATTATTCTGACCGAAATTACACACACACACACACACACACACACATATATATATATATATATATATATATATCGAGAGAGAGAGAGAGGGAGAACACTGAACACTGAAATGTTCAATGTTATTAGCTGTAAAGCTCTAGTGACAAAGTAGGTACATATCAGAACAAAAATGGTGCAAAACGGAACAGAAAAAAAAAGAATTGAAGCAAAATAAACAACAAAGGGATAAGCGACACTTTGGTACTTTGTCATTAGCTTAAAAAATCCATGGAGAGAGAGAGAGAGAGAGAGAGACAGACAGACAGACAGAGATAGGTAGGTAGGTAGGTAGGTAGATCGACTATTCCTGACCTTATATAGCAGCATTCAGCTTGTGAAGTCGTTTGTAGCTTCCTTGCCTCTTCGTTCAGCCATGACGACTCGCTCTTGCGTCATTTCTAGTTTTACGTCATCACGTCTTTTACGTCATAGAATGTTCACTGCTTTTTCCTCTTTGTCACAGAAGAAGACCTGTGTTTTCCAAGTTTATAGCACTTAGTTGTGTTGTTAAATGTTAATCTTTGGAAAACACAACTAAGTGCTATAAACGTTGAAAGCACATGTCTTCTTCCACGCACTTTGCTCAGAAAGCCACGCAGGACTAGCTCCAGACAGACTGTGTCATGATTGTTTTCTCTTATGTCCGAGCTGTTGACCACTCGTGTGGAATGCTGGCCTTGTGGTAACACGTCCGTCTAGAGCGCCAAAGAACATAAGCGCGCGGGATTGAAACCCATACTCACCAATATTTTCTTCGCCCCCCTAGCCCCCCCCTCTCCCCCTCCACTAGACATTGAGTGGTGGTCTGGACGCTAGTCATTCGGATGAGACGATAAACTGAATTCCCGTATGTGGCATGCACTTTGCGCACGTAAAAGAACCCACGACAATAAAAGGGTTTTGCTTGGTAAAAATTCTTCGCGAAAAATCCACTTTGGTTGGAAAGCAAATACACTTGCAGTCAGAGAAAACAAAAAGGTTGGTGCTGCAGCACAGCAACGCGCTCTGCCATGAGGAGAACGACCCGAATTTGACACAGAGAAATCTGTCGTGACAACGAGGAATGCAACACACTTTGGCGTCTGTTTCCTCAAACATGTAATGTTAATGAGTTGGGCACACGGTGGCCGCTTGTCACCATTTTGTTGCTGCTGTGAATGGAATATGTTGCTTTCTCAGAAGGTCTGGCAAGTAAATAATTTTCAATCAGTTTGAAATGGTGGTTAAAGAAAAAGGGCACAGAGAGAGAGAGAGAGAGAGAGAGAGAGAGAGAGAGAGATGATGATGATGATGATGATAATTATAAGATAGAAGGAACAGAAAGGGATATTCAAAGATGGAAGGAAGGAAGAAAGAAAGAAAGAAAGAAAGAAAAAAAGAGAGATATGAAGAAGGGGGCAGATGGATGAAATAAGGAAAGAAAGAAAGGCAGTATCAATGAATCAATGAATAGATTAATGAATGAAAGGAAAAGAAAGAAAACGAAAAAAAGAAACATTAAAAAAGGAAGGGGGGATTAAAAAAAAAAAAAAGAAGAAGAAGAAGAATAGCAGTCAGTCTTTTCGTCTTTTTAAAAAAAATATTTTACATGAATAAGAAATTGGCGTTACTATTTGACTATCAATATTCGGCCATAAAAGAAATAATCACGCATCTTTCCGGCTCTCAATGTCTCATAGTGTTGATGGGCGCTATTGTCCGCAAATTTTCTCCATTGACCATTCGAGCGATTGTCCACAAACAACAGAGAAATCACCTGCATAGCGATCACCTTGCTTCCTCGTCGTCGTTTTCTGGGGGGGTTTTTGTTGGGTTTTTTCTCCTCCCCCTCCTATTTCTCTTTCTTCAAATCAAATCAGGCATCTACTGACTTGATATGGCTGTGGACGGGGGTGAGGGAGGGGCGAGAAAGAATTATTACTGAAACTGCGCGGATGATGCAGTAGAAAAAGAAATCTTCTGCGGGTGATGGAGTAGGAAACAAAATTTGATGTACGGATGACAACCTTCTGCAATCGTTTCGTACAAACAAAACTTTTGTTTTCCTGACTTGATCTTGAACTAATTCTATCATCTATAGAAACTTCGTCTTCTCTGTATTCGAAATCTGCAACTCCAAAGTTTCATTTTATCTTTCAGAAGGCTTTTGAAGCGTCATTTATTCAGCCGTACTCCGTTTTCAGAGATAGATGAATATTGGATGTGTTTGTGTTCCCATTACCTGCCAGTCATTTGGGTTACATGTTTAAGTCTTTAAGGTGCGCATTTCACTTTCTAGGTATCTGTGTGATTATCAGTATCATCGATACTTGAACTGCGCCTGTCTTCAGTCAAAGACCAAGCTCTTAGCGTTTTTCAAACACGGAATCATTTGCACATCAGGCTGCCTACCTGGGTAGAGCCGACTGATTCATTGCACACGTTACAGATTCCATGATACAGGTCAGATTTATTTTGGAATACAGCTGTATGAATGGCTGGGTAAAATTATCTTTTTATTTTTAATTTACAATTTTTATTTTATTTCAAGCACACGTAAAAAATGTGGACGAAGGTACAAAGTTGAAGAATCTGCCGCATGTCTCTGTCATCTGACGTTACATCACATCTGCGTGTTCGGTTTCTTCAAATTCAAATGACAGATATACTCTCTCTCTTTTTTCTCTTTTTTTTTTCTTTTTTTTTTTTGTACAAGGCACAAATGCTAGATTTAAGATCCCTTTGAAGTTGAACGACGATCAAGATGAAATAACGAATTGCTCAGAGCCACCAGCCTGATCTGCCCCCAAAATTACAGTTTGGATGCCAAGGTTGTTGTGTTTGTTTTTGGGGGTGGGAAGGGGTTATGTCGGGGGCGGGGGGGGGGGTTAACTCAAGATAATGAATATGTGCATGAGAGAGAGCGAGAGAGAAAGAGAGAGAGAGAGAGAGAGATAGAGAGAGAGATCTTCAGTTTAACGTTTATTCACTAGAAGTGTTATTAGACAGTGTGTGTGTGTGTGTGTGTGTGTGTGTGTGTGTGTGTGTGTGTGTGTGTGTGTGTGTGTGTGTGTGTGTGTGTGTTACATCTGTAACTGTTTGTTTTACCAGTTTCTGGTCAAATTGTAGCTGTGTCTGTTCAATGATTCTGGCGTTCGGAGTCAGTGAGTACACGCTCAAAATGCTCCGTTTGTCTACTCTCGGCTCTCCCTCCCACCCTTCATCCATTCTCCATTCCTTCTTCCCAACAACCTCTCTCTCTCTCTCTCTCTCTCTCTCTCTCTCTCTCTCTCTCTCTCTCTCTTTCTCTCGATAGAAAATACATAATTGCTTATCTATTCGACTGTCCTAAAAAAATTTTTTTTTAAAGAGGAATTTTGCCATCCCCCCTCCCTCTCTCTCTCAAAGCAATGTCGTCAATCAGCTTTCAACGTTATTGCTGCTCATTTTCGCTTTTTTAGCTTTATTCCCTCTTTAGGGCGAGGGCTGGATGTAAAAAAGCATGTTACTTGCTTATCTATTACCCTCGTCAATAAAGATTTTGTCTTGTCTTCTCTCTCTCTCTCTCTCTCTCTCTCTCTCTCTCTCTCTCTCATTCTGGTTTTTGTTTGGCTGTATTTCCCTCTTATCTTTTTCGGCCACTTTGATATGCTTCAAGATCTGTGGTATTCCTTCATCAGAACAAAGCAATGTCGTCAATCAGCCTTCAACGTTATTGCTGCAGTCTCAACGTGGTCGATAAACTCACCCACAGCATGTTCGGAAGAAGGAATAAAACAAGGGTGATCCAAGTTCAGAGTACTTCGACGAAGAGATTAAAGAGGGCAGGCGTAGTCTCTGTGTGTGTGTGTGTGTGTGTGTGTGTGTGTGTGTGTGTGTGTGTGTGTGTGTGTGTGTGTGTGTGTGTGTGTGTGTGTGTGTGTGTGTGTGTGACAGCTGTTAAGATTGCTTTTTTTTTATAATATTCTTCCCGTTTTGTTCTTTAAAGATGTCTGTGCGCTCCGTGCATCCAAACTGTATGCAATGAAATCCTTGAGTACTCGAGTCTTTGCCGTTTATCTATGTAGTCATCATTGTTTATTGCTTACGTGTTTATCAATGATTCTTTCTTTTTATGGGTTTACTGATTGAGTACTTTGTTTGGATATTTGTTTATTTATGTCGCTTCAGGGAAAACATATATTTTCTTTCTTCTTTCTCGTACCATCTGACTTTAGTGCGCTAGAGTTAATGACCTGAGCTGCTGTCCAATGTCTTGGCCAGAACAAAGAACATGACAGTACTGGAATCAAAAACATGTCACGTTTCATCTGGCACTTTCTGCGCTCTGATTCTGGGGTCAATATTCAATTTCGAGGAAAGCTAGAACTTCATTCTGCATGTGTCCTTCGCCTTTTCAGTCCCCAAAGAGGTACCGCGAAGGTCAAGAACCAGCCATCGATTTTTTTTTTTTTTTTTTTTTTTTTTTTGTCGGGGTGGTTTCCTAGGGGTCGGGGCTAATGTTTGTCCGCACATTTATCGCTGGAAGTGCCCTCTCAGTTATCGGTCACTCAGCAAAAGATGAAATGTCGTTCAGCCAACGCCAGCAACAATCTGAAGAGCTATTTGTTTTTCCTACTTTTAAGAGTGGTGCAGTATATAATATGGTAATGTATAATACTGTATAACATGGAAACCCTGACGGAGGCGTCGTGGCAGAGCCTGTTCGGCGTTGAGCAAGTAATGAAGCGCTCAGCAGTCATCAGGGCTCCAGGCCCCATTTCGGCCTTCCTGTGTCGAGCCCTAAGGCCGTAACAGTTTATGGGACCTTGAACACGCTGCAAAATGTCGGACAGTGCAACACGGAGGAGCAATGATAGCTCAGTTGTGTCCCTGTCCGCAGCTTGCTTCATTGAAGCGTGGTATTTATGGACATCACTGTAGAGTGTTCAGCTGACAGGAATCACTCTGCACGCAGTATGATGGCTGGTTTTGATCAGTTACTATTGTAATGGGGTCCGTGCCGAGCAAAAGAATCGTTGATGGCGACGCGCTATATAAATACTTCTTTAAAAAAAAAATTTTTATATATAAAAAAAAAAATTAAAAAACGGTGCATTTGCCTCTAAAGATATCCACTATCACATTCAGCGGACAATGTAGGGAAAAGTCCCGGTATTTTTCCAACGCAGCAATCGTATGAACGCATCTTAGGTTTTGACTTGGCATGTCTTTAAGCTACGGGAACCAATGATATCGTTAGCGTCTGCACAACAGTGGCTGTTTTGAAGTTTACCAAAGTTCGAAACGCATAGTTCTTCATAACAATGGGAATATGGGTTTATAGGGACCCTGACGTAAGCCACTGAACCTGAAATAGGTTTCCTTGATAAGGTTAAAATAGATGTTGACATCAGAATAGTCCGTTTGATATCAGCACTCTGTAATGTCTTATCTCAAAGAAAAACAAAAGTCTGTCTGAAACACAAGGTACGAAATGGCTAACGAAGGAAAGAAAATGTACCATAACAAACTGTGCGATTATTTTTTATATACACAGTTATCAGAACAGAACCAGTCTATTACATATTCCCATTGGTATTATGAAGCAATCACAACATTAGGTACATGACTCCATGACTCAAATTAATAAGTTTGAGATAGTTAAATCTCAATGCGATATCAACGCTTTCGTCGCACACGTGATTCAGAAACAGAAGATTTGCTCCTCGAGTTCTTCGACGCCTGTTTAGTTGAACTTAGTTCAACAAACTGCTACCAGTTCAGACTTCTTTTCCAAATAGATAAGCAAATAAATAGTTATATAAAGTATATAACATGACTGACCTTACGAGATGTTTTTCTTTACTTAAAATATATACAACGAATTTGTCTGTTGTATATACATCAACATACTCTCTACAGGTTACCAGCTATTTCCAGATGATGGCCAGCTTTACAGATCAAACTCTCTGAAAAATGCACCATGCATAGTACATGACGTGCCAGCATACGATTAAATTGTGGAAACATGGACAAACAACAAGCAGCTGAAGTTTAAAGAGGACGGAAATGGAGCAGCGCTATTCTCAGTGCTCTCATTATTGACTTTTTTCTGACGTGTTACTGTGTATGACAGATTTCGCCCCGTCGTTTATATGCAGCCGTACTTGTTCTTGTAGTTCTTGTTTTGTTGTTTTTGTTGTTGTTTCTTTGAATAACAAAGTACAAACATACGACCATATACCAAGAGATACACTTCAGCACCAGTACACGTTCCTGATATTTACACCTATACATACATGTGTGCCCGCAAAAATACATAAAAGCCTACGAACATACGGAGATACATACGTGTTTGCAAACAGATGTACTTAGAAACAGACAGGCAAACAGACAGACACTGAGACACAACAAACAAATAATGAGAGCTCCTCAAAGGTTGTGAACTCATTCCTGAGTATCAATTAAGAATGAAAAACCTGATTTATGCCTGGATTTTCTAGTCAGATTTAATCATTCTTACCTGCAACAGAATGTAATCAAAATAATTGATGTATTACCTTTGTGTGTGTGTTCTCTGTCTCTGTGTCTGTCTCTCTCTCTAGTTCTCTCTCTCTCTCTCTCCTCTCTCTCTCTCTCTCTAGATCTCTCTTTCCTCTGTGTGTGTGTGTGTGTGTGTGTGTGTGTGTGTGTGTGTGTGTGTGTGTGTGTGTGTGTGTGTTTATATTCTTCGTTTGCCGTCTGTTTACATTGCGGGTTTTCGAGAGAGAGAAAGAGGAGAGAGAGAGAGAGTGTGTGTGTGTGTGTGTGTGTGTGTGTGTGTGTGTGTTCGTGCGTGTGAGTGTGAGTGTGTGTGTGTGTATGTATGTGTGTGTGTGTGTTCGTGTTTGTGTGTGTGTGTGTGTGTGCGTGCGTGCGTATGTGTGTGCGCGCGCGCGAGTGTGTGTGTGTGTGTGTGTGTGTGTGTGTGTGTGATCTCTCCAAACGGTCGTTTCAATGGCGTCGCTCCCACGCTCCTCCGCCCCAATTCCCCATCCACATCCCAAAAAACCAGGCTCGTATTGCAGCGACCCAAAACGCCGGCAGTCCACAGGGGGCGCTGTAGGGGTCTGGTCGCCGTGAGGACACACGCCAGGGCATATTGCATGTCTGCTGTCCCGGACAACATGGACAAAGGGGGCATGCCAACATGTTTCTTTACCAGATCTTCTTGTTTCACGCTGCTTGTGCAATTGTCAGCGTGTCAGTGTTTGCTGTGTATCCAGTGGTCAAACCGGCTTAATATAGGGCGAGTGTTCCGATTCTGGTTTCTATGTAATTGCACTTTATGTGATGACCTGCGACGTGACATGCGGTCTAACCCAGGTCACCAAGCAAGGGTCGCGGCATTCTGTGTCACCCTATAGGACTAACAAGAGCACCGCAGGTTTCCACACATGCGCTGTCTTTTATCACAGTCACGGTTATATCCCTGGCTGGTATTCTGATAATGACAGCAGATTAGGGTTTTCCATCTTGCTATTCGGATGATAAAAAAAACAAGTTATGATGTTCTATCTCGCCCAGTTATATCCCTGATTGTTATTCGAATAACGAAAGCAGGTTAGGATTTTTCATTTTGCCCAGTCATACCTTGGTTGTTATTCAGATCATGAAAGCTGGTTAGGCTTTTCGGTCTCGCCCAGTTGTACCCCTATGATGGCTATATAGTTGTTATTCTGATGACGGAAGCTTGTTAAGATTTTCCATCTTGCCCATGGTAGCTTACTCTCTCATTATTAGACATGGTTTGAAGCTTCACGACAGGTTGGTTTTGAAGACGTTCTTTTTCCACATGGCCACCTTCGGGTACATTGTGTCCTTTTTCACATGACAGAAATGATGGGAAAGAAGAAGGAGAGCAATACAAGAGAGCACAGTTTAAACGAAAATTCCCAGGCGGTGATATTCATAACTTGATATTTATAACTTCCATGTTCGTATCTCTGATCTCTTTCTTCTTCTTCTTCTGCGTTCACTCGTATGCACACGAGTGGGCTTTTACGTGTATGACCGTTTTTACCCCGCCATGTAGGCAGCCATACTCCGTTTTCGGGGGGGTGCATGCTGGGTATGTTCTTGTTTCCATAAGCCACCGAACGCTGACATGGATTACAGGATCTTTTAACGTGCGTATTTGATCTTCTGCTTGCATATACACACGAAGGGGGTTCAGGCACTAGCAGGTCTGCACATATGTTGACCTGGGAGATCGTAAAAATCTCCACCCTTTACCCACCAGGCGCCGTCACCGTGATTCGAACCCGGGACCCTCAGATTGACAGTCCAACGCTTTAACCACTCGGCTATTGCGCCCGTCTCTGATCTCTTTCATGTCTTTAACCCTGCCAAACAACTCCGCTCTTCTTCCGACAACGCAACCTTCGGTATACCTCCAGCAAAAACAAACACCTATGGCAACCGGTTTTCCTCTCGTTTTGCAACAACTGTTTGCAACCAGCTACCACTCACGACCCGCCATTCTGAAACCCCCTCACATCAAAACTGCCCTCAAGACACA
>NC_134876.1:72666717-72669217 GCF_041734735.1 Babylonia areolata | reverse complement strand
TCTCTTCATAATGCATGCCAAGATTTCGTAACAAAAGACGCTTACGTTCAGCACTCTGACTGCTTCTGGTGCCTTATTATTTTGGCGAAATTCAAATGGACCCGTTTCTTAACGACGATTAAAAGTGTACTAAAAAAAAGATATCTGCCGCTGGCAGCTTTGAAGTGCCACAGCTGTCTATTACCTTGGGGGGGCGAGGGGGGGGCAGCAACAGCTTATTAGCCCCAGAGTCGAATCCAGGAGAACAAACTTTCAGGTCATGTGGACATGGGTTATTTTTGTCATTGTTTTCGAATATGTGGGGAGGGCGGAAATATTTTTTTTTTTAATTATTTCTTTTACTATCATGAACTCTTAGGCATGTTTACTTTAATTTGGAATAGATTTCAAAATCAGGGAAGATAGGATGCGGGGGCTGTTCTCTCTATGAATCTCAAACAAATGAACAACTTGTGTTTTGTTGTTTTTTCCGCCATGCCGTCTTTTTCCTATCATACTGCATGCACATAGCTCTGGCGGTTCAGGACAGGATCCGCCATTTTCGTTCACATTCTGCTGACCGGTTTGACTTACAGGATTATAGCCGTGTTGTCCTGTTGGAGATAGAACAGATGATGATCATGATCATGATGATATGGATACTTATATAGCGCCTACCCTCGGTCAGAGACCAATCTCTAAGCACTTTGCAAACACGGGGTCATTTACAGGCTGTCTGCATTGGGTAGAGCCAGCTTAGAGCTGCCTTTGGGCACGCGCGCTCACACGGGCATATAACGTTTTACGTGTATGACCATTTGGTTTATTTACCGCGCCACGTAGGCAGTCATAAGCCGTTTTCGGGTGATCTTCTGTGTGCGTATACACACGAATGGAGTTTAGACACTAGCAGGTCTGCACATATGTTGACCTGGGAGATCGACAAATATCTCCACCCGTAACCAAACATGTGCGACGGGGATCGAACTCAAGCAAATCAGGCGAGAATCCAGCGGTCTAGCAATGACCACCGTAGATAGTCCTATCGAAAAAATAAAATAAAATAAAAATGCTCACCAAAAAAACGAGTATTTGTCGAACCGAAAGTTATGTGCTAGAAACAGAAATATCCATCTCGCTAAATCAGCCCACGTCGATCGGCATCAAAATCTTCATCACGATTTTCCGACTTCGATAAATTGTATCAAACCCGTGAAACAAATTTTAGGGCGCTATGAGTATCACTCAAGTCAGGTTCGTTCGTCAAAATTATGATTGGCACTTGAACGCGGTCTCAAACATACTGTAGATAGATCTTGATCAAAGTTTCAAATTTCTCCTGTCTTCATTACGGCTTTCCGGTTTCAATACATTGTAGAAAAAAAATGTGAAAAAAAAACTACTACAACAACAAAAACCACTCCAATCCAATCAAAAACCGATTTACGGTAATCTTCTATTTTAGAGTTATTTTCTTTCGTATCGACAATTCATGTACTGCAATTAGACGAATTGTCAGCTATACATAATTTTAATTCCTACTGTCAATGAACGATTTTTTTGCAGATATGTTGAAACGTTGTGCTAGTTTTTAGTGGACAGTCTTATCTACGTCAGACCCAAGCTAAGGAAAGGCTTTTATATCATACGTGGTGGAGGTACACAAAAAAAATAACAAGTTTTTATCCAAACAACAAATAGCAGTTGTTAACGCACATGGGCAGCTGGCCTGTAAGCCCACGATTTCTCGCAATCCCACAATTTCTCTTAAAGTGACGCTCCCCTCTCATGTTTTCTCTCAATGTGTGAGAAATCGTGGGAAGTCCCCCCTATTTTTATCCAAATATATATATATATATTTCTTCCATCATCGGAGTTAGTTTCTTGTCTTTTCCCAATGCGAAACTCAGAGAAAAGTGAGAGAGAAAAGGAAAAGGGAAAAAGGGGGACGACTTAACAAAGATCATGGTAACGACAGTGGCGTTAGTGAAGACATGAACAGCAATGATACTGAAACCCAACTATTGGTTGTATTTTACATAAGCTGGATTACTGCAATGCATCGACCTCAAATTCAACATCGGAACTCAATTGCAAACAATGAAATTCAGGCAATGTGTATGATGAAACAGAAATATAATATAATATGATATAATATAATATAATGTGCCTTTCACCGATTCTTTCCTGGATGTTGGGAATAACATCAAAGTGATTCAACTTTATACATAAATGTGACAGCAAAAAAGGGTGTTTCACAATGCTTTACCCTCACGTATGATTCACATCCTACATGAGGGTAAAGCATTGTGATTCATGGACGGTCTACAAACGCCACGCCAAAAAGCTGAACCACTTCCACACCACCAGCCTCAGAAAACTTCTCGGCATAAAGTGGCAAGAGAAGATCCCTGACACAGAGGTGCTCACTCGTGCAAACTTGCCCAGCATCTACACCATCTTGATGCAGGCCCAGCTGCGCTGGGCAGGCCATATAGTTCGCATGCCAGACCACCGGCTC
>NC_134876.1:72649217-72659217 GCF_041734735.1 Babylonia areolata | reverse complement strand
TGCCGCAGGGCATGGGCAAGCGGCAGTACACCAGCTCCCCACAGGTGCACAGCTTCAACACCCGCCTCCAGCTGATACCTCTTCGTGCAGGCAACGGCCCTCCTCATGGGGACGCTACTGGTCGTCCGGGCAACAGCCATAAAGGTCTTGGTGACTATGCGTATCATCTTCGCAACGTCTATTACCGCCTGAACAAAAGGAGAGTCGCTCACGGAATGGGAAACCCGCTTCGTCCAAGTCTAGACACCATCCAGCAGCCTTCGGACAGTGTTCAGAAGCATCCAGACAGCATCCACCAGCATCCAGGCAGCATGTACAATCCGGACAGCATCCGCCACAGAGGCAGTCAGCAAGGCGAGGAGGAGGTAGGGGATGAACGATACGTGTCGCTGTACCCGCAGGTACCCGTCAAGCGTGGGTGGTCGGGGTGGATGACGAGGGTTCGCCACGACAAGGGGAAGGGAGGCAGGGGCTGGGCCCTGGGCAGCAAGAGGCAGGCGGTGCTGGACCGTATGCCCCTCAGCTACGGGAAGAAGAGGCAGGACTCGGACATGCTGGCCGAGGAACAGCATCTGACGTCTAACGGGCACGTTCTGGAACACGTTCCTGTTTCTGGTGGCGAGGAAGGAGGAACCGTCTTGACAAGCATGTGAAGGCCGCTGGAACAGGCTGGTAAACGATGTCAGGTGTCGTTCTTTGTGCTGTTTTACAGCTGTCCCTCGGTTGGGTTTTGTTGTTGTTGTTCTTGTTGTTGTTGATGTTGTTGCTGCTGCTGCTGCTGATGATGATGATGAATATGATGTTCTGATTTCGATTTGTTTTCTGTCGTTGGTCGCTTTTTTTTTGGGGGGGGGGGGGGGTATCAATGCGTGCGTATAGGCCTACTAAATATGAAATGACTATATTCAAATCCGCCTAGAAGTTAATGATTTCAGATTTCTTTCTCCTTTTTTTTTTTCTTTTCTTTTCTTTTTTTTTTTTTTTTTTTTTTTTTTTTTTGTATGTCAGCTGAATTACACACATAAATCTGCGAGCGCCTTTTCCTGAAATGTTGTGGAAGGATGTGCTTTGAACCAGGACCAGTCAGTTAGCAGTTGAAGGTGACTGGTATCGGTGACCGGATCTAGGGAAAATTCCCAAACAGATTCTTTATTGTAGGGAAACCAGGGCACAAAGTAACAGTTGACCTGATGTCTCGAGAAAACCTTGGAGGATTTTCGTGAAATTTCGTGAAATGTTTGGTGCAAGGAATATGAATGTATCAAGACTTTTGTAGCGATCGTTTCCTGGTTCTGATATATGATTTTTGTCTTTGAAAAATATTCTATTTGATATGACATTTGAGCGTTGGTGTGGATATACGCTGTGTGCAATGCCCTCTAGCTTTTACTTAGTGCCCTCCCTTGGCATGGACTGAGACAGAGAAAGACCTGGTTAGGTTCAAATAACAAGAAGGTGATCCCAAAAGTGATCAAAGAAAATTGCATCGTACAATCATGATGAACCGATCAAATGCTCTACGTTTACTGATTTATTCATTTGTGTATTTAATCGTGTAGTTAGTTAGTTATTTAGTTAGTTGGTTGGTTGGTTGGTTGGTTGGCTAACTTTGATCCGTACGATTTGGAAGTCAGAACATTAGCATTTGACATTTTGCTGTTAAATTTTTGGCGCTTTCGATAGCTTACTTCTTTGTGTATTTATTTGTTTATTTTATTTGTTTATTGATCTATTCACCTACGCACTTATTCATCCGTTCCTCATTTTATTTTCAATTATGCAATATACAAATTCCTGTTGTTGTTGGGTTGGGGTTTTTTTGTTGTTGTTGTTGTTTTTGTTTTTGTTGTGGTTTGTTTGCTTTTTTTTTTGGGGGGGGGGGGGTGTTTGTTTTTTGGTTGTTGTTGTTTTTTTCTTGTTGTTGTTTTGTTGTTGTTGTTGTTATTTTGTTGTTTGTTTGTTTTTTGTTGTTGGGTTTTTTGGGGTTTTTGGGGGTTTTTTTTTTTTGCTTTTTGGGTTTGTTTGGGGTTGTTTTTTTGTTTTTGTTTTTTTGTGGGTTTTTGTGGGTTTTTTTGTGTTGTTGTTGTTGTTGTTTGTTTTGGGGGTTGTTTTTTTGGTCGTTTCTTCTTCTTCTTCTTCTTCTTCTTCTTCTTCTTCTTCTTCTTCTTCTTCTTCTTCTTCTTCTTCTCCTCCTCCTCCTCCTCCTCCTCCTCCTCCTCCTTCTCCTTCTTCTTCTTCTTATTGGGAGTAGTAGAAATGTTAATCTGCGGCTCTTCTGTGAAGTCTTTACCCCACAAACTTATTATTCTCACGTCTTTCTCTCTGTGAGGGGGAGGATGTTCAGGAATCGAATGTACGAGAGTGAGTTGCTAGAATCGAGCCTTGAACTAAGGTTGCGTGTGATACATAAAGAAAGCTTCAGTGCGTAGGTCACCGTCACCGTAGACAGTCATGATTTGCAGGGAGGGGTGGAATAAGGGAAGTAACTGCATCTCATCCTGTTGCCCTTTGGACAGAAACGAAAACAGTGACAGGTTGTTCACCTTGTGTGTGTGTGTGTGTGTGTGTGTGTGTGTGTGCGCGCGCGCGCGCGCATGTGTGTCTGTGTGTGTGTGTGCGTGTGTGTCCCCTTGTGTGTGTGTGTGTGTGTGTGTGTGTGTGTGCTCGCGCGCGCGCGCGCGTGTGTGTGTGTGTGTGTCTGTCTATGTGTCTGTGTGTGTCTGTCGGTCGGTCTGTCGGTCGGTCGGTCGGTCTGCGTGTGTTTGTGTCTGTGTCCGTGTGTCTCTGTGTGTGGTTCGGTTCTTTTGGGTGCGTTCGTGCGCGCGTGCGCGCGCGTGTGTCCGTGTGTGTGTACGTGTGTGTGTGTGTGTGTGTGTTCGCGCGTGTGTGAGCGTGCGCACGCGCGCATGAGTGAATAAGCGCGGCGCCCGCGCTGAAACAATAATGTGGGGTCTTGAACAAACAGACTGACTTCCGCGACTCAAAAGGAGGAGGAGGAGGAGGGGGCAGGTGATGGGGGGGGGGGGAGAGAAAAGAGGGAAGACAGGGGGCAGAGGAATGGAAGCTGGGAGTATCGGAAGGAGAGTGAGCAAGGGGTACGTATCAAAGCTTCTGAACAGAGGATGAGGCGGAAGAAGGGAGTGGCACGTGGGTGAGGGGGGAGGGGAGGGGATTGTGGGGGGGGGGGGGCGGGGAGGGGCAGCCGGGTGGTGAGGCTGTGTGGGAGGGAGCAGAGTGGATAGCTTTGTCAATGCGGAACGCCAACCGGTGCTGTCCTGTACCTGTTTTTTAGGGGAGACTTCAGCATGTGCTGTGTTGGCCTTTACGCTACCTTTGAAGCTCTTTGGGGGCGTTGAGGGGGGAGGGGGGGGGGTCTTCATTGCATTGTTTTACCAACATAGTACGCCATAGAGGACAAAAACAAGAACAGGCAACAACAACAACAACAACAACAACACACACACACACACACACACACACACACACACACACACACACACACAGACACAGAACCTAGAGATATTGTTATCTTCACTCGTGCGCTGGTATCTGGATCTCATGGATGTGCGTCTGTAAGCACTTTCGCGTATCGGGTGCATATATATATATATATATATATGTGTGTGTGTGTGTGTGTGTGTGTGTGTGCACCTGTGGATATTAAGTGTATGTTTTTGAACATAAATGAATATTAAAGTCCGTGCATGTCACTTGCGTTTTCATAATATAGGCCCATGTATTATTCAAACACATCTTGAGTCATCACTCACGTATCCTTTGCCGCTGCCCCCCCCCCCCCCCCCACCCCCACCCCCACCCCCTCCTCCCAAATGTGTTTCTTTGTACTTGTCATGCGTGCGCTGAGAAAAGTTCATGAAAACTTTACTGCAATTTGTGCTTTCAGATAAGGAAGCGAGCTTGATATCCACGTTCTGTGTCATCACCAGTGACAGCCGAAAAGGATCTGAAGAGAAAGTATCTTCCCGGGCGGACCACAAGATTATCATCACTATTTTTTTATCATCAACGTTACTTTTTTTTTATGTACTACTATTTCTATTGATATCAACTGTATCACCAGTAGTAGTAGTAGTAATACAATTATTGAGGATTCGTAAAAACTTACAGTTCGGCCAACAGCAAAGTGAGGGCGAAGTGTGATCGTGGGTTTTTTTGGGGGGTTTCCCCATTACAATGGGAATTTCTTCACAGCTCAGTCTTTTGTAATATACTTTTAAACTAGGAGTCAAGACCCTTCGTGCTGCAGTCTTGGGGGCTAGTTGGCCTTTGGGGGACCATCCCCACGCCAACTGTCCTGAATCCATTCTCCGCTATACTGAAACTCCAATAGCCCAGATAGTCGGGACAACAGTTGCGTCCTCTGTTGTTATGATAGTCATGGTCGGGCACGACTATCATACCATAGCATTTTATATGCATTAGTATTAGTATTGTTATCCATTATTCTTTCATTATTTATTATTATTATTATTATTATTATCATCATCATCATTATCATTATTATTGTTATTATTATCGTTATTATTATCATTATCAACACAAGTATGATCATCGTTTACGCTGGATGAAAAAATAAAAGGTTCCCGATCATTTGGAACGGAAACCGGACGAAGAGACAAACAGAACAGTACATAAAACTATTTAGAGGCTTTCTTCTCTCCACCCCATCCCCCCACCCCACCCCCACCCCTCCGATTCTGAACACAGTGTCCTTGTTTCGATGTCATGATGATGATGGATACGATGCGATGGTGATGATGATGGTGATGGTGATAGTGGCGGTGATGTTGATGATGATGTTAATGAGGACGAGGATGGATAAGAGCCATGGCTTTATCAGCATTATTTGACCGATTCATAAATAAAGATCTTGAAAACGATTTCGTTTGGAATATGTGTGAGTAAACCAGCTGTGTGCACCTAAGAATGCGTGCGTGCGTGCGTACGTGCGTGTATGTGTTTGTGTGTGGTGTGTGTGTGTGTGTGTGTGTGTGTGTGTGTGTGTGTGTGTGTGTGTGTGTTTCAGCTAATGTCTGTGTGTGTCTGTGTTTCTTTGTATCTCTGTGGGGTGTGGCTTGAATGTGTTGGCGGGCAATTACGCAAACTAATACGTGTGTGCGTGGGTACACCCACGTGTGCATATTACTTACATGCGGGTCTTTATTCACGCAATATCCTGTCATGCTGACTATGGGCATTGTAATGCAACCCGATGCAATGTAATGGAATCCAATGCAGTACAATACAATACAATGCAACACAATACGACACAATACAACACAATGCAATGTCAATACAATGCAACACAATACGACACAATACAACACAATGCAATGTCAATACAATGCAACACAATACAACACAATGCAATGTAATGTAACACAGCTTCAGTTTCAAGAAGGTATCAGAGCACGCGGAGCGATCCATATACGCTACACCACCTCTTTTTAAAGTAATACGAGCAAATGCCTTTCCTAGATATAAACCCAATCCGTTGTTCAGGCTTTCAGAGACTACCTTAAGTTTGTATAGAACATTAACATCAAATGAGATTACCAGTACATACATAACGGGGGTGGGGGCAGGGGGTTGAGGGGTACATAACGACACAACACAACACAGAGCTTCCTTAAAGAACACACACACACACACACACACACACACACACACACACACACACACACACACACACACACACACACACACACACACACACACACAAAGAGATAACAACAATTTCACCATAAATCCACTAACAGAAGAAAAAACACTACAACTACTAACTAAAAAATTCTCTTTGGAACTGAACAGGTTTCGTTCCTTCCACGATCGATAACATAAAAAATGAAAATAAAAACACGATGAGGACAGTCATTACGAAAAGTGCTTCGTTCCCAAAGAGAGGGGGGGGGAAAATGTGTGCTTGGCCATTTACTACATGTAAATCTGGTCTGAATTATGCACCTCTGGTTGCACAGCTGGATGATTTTGTCGCTGTTTGATTCCTCCCAGAACTAAAGGGCTGGAGGTTGGCAAACTGGTGATGGATCGGACGGAACAAGGGTGGGAGAGAGACAGAGAGAGAGATAAAAGAGTGCATAGTTCGCTGAACACAAGTCGGGGTGTTAAGTGTTTTATTTATTGATCACGTAAGTATCATTCAGCTGAAACAGAGGCCCGGATTTTCACACAAAGAGTGCGTAGGGTTGGGGGTGGGGTGAAGGGGGGGGGAGAGAGAGGTCTGGTGGGAGAGAGGTGGGTTGTGGGGGTGTGGGGGTGGTGGCGGTGGTGGGGGGATGCTTTTAACTCTCTCCATACGAACGGCGAAAGAGACGACGTTAACAGCGTTTCACCCCAATTACCATCATCAAAATATTGCAAGCGGAAGGCTCTTATACTGAAGAGGTGAATGTTGACAAAGAATACCACAATACTGACGACGGAAGCTAAAGGTTGGGTCATTCAGACACCCACTGGACATCCGAGGGGTCTGTGTAGAGGAGAAGAGAGGGAGAGGACTGGCCGTACTGAGTGAGTTAAAGAGTTGGTTGTTGGTGGTTTGTGTCTGTTCGCTGTCTCTCTCTCTCTCCCTATCTCTCTCTCTCTCTTTCTCTCTCTCTCTCTCCCTCTCGTCCTCTCTCTCCCTCTCTCTCTCTCTCTCCCTCCCATCACTTTCTTTTTCCTCTCTCTCTCCCTCCCTCTATATCTCCTTTCTCCATCCCTCCCTCTTTCTCCCCCCTCCCCCCCTCTCTCTCTCTCTCTGTCTCCCTCCCAACTTCTTCGATCCCTTCATCCTCCATCATCTGTGTGTCTTCACAGTAGTGCAGAGAGGAACATTTGCATCGAAGTCTATGTGATCCAAATCAGATGTTCAGTGGTTTGTGAAAGCAAGAAAATGTTTATTTTTAAGTGCAGAGTCCCATACGAAACTGGAATGTAGATGTCTAGATGGTGATATAAAACGACAATGCACATGCAGTGTCATTCGTGTGACTGTAGCCGACGACCACAGAACAATACTAGACCAGAATAGACTAGATAAGACTGCTCCACACCAACCACTCTCCACTCTACTCTGCCGTTCTCTCTTCTACCCTACTCTGCCCTGCTGTGTCATGTCAAAGTATAGGCCTATTAAGTAACTTTTGCTATGCCATGTTATGCTGTTCTATGCTCTACCCCACTTTGCTATACTAGACTAGACTAGACAGTAAACTCCTAACCTCTAAAAACTTACACAGGCGAAGATGAACGGAAAACAAAAGAGGTAAGACCTCCAAAACTCACGTGTGATACCCACTTTAATCCAAGAAAGGTATCATGAAAAGAAAATAGAAAATAAAAATCGACACTGTAAAGAAGGTTATATGGCAAAAAGACACTCACCTTGATGTGGCCTTGACCTCTAAATTGACAAAGTGTTGATGTTTCGGCCAGAACAAATCACTGTACCATGTTTTCGAAAACTGGATTTTAAAAAGATGTAATACAAAATTCTAAAATTTGTATCATGCTTTTACATTTCCCCCGATACGCCAGGTTGTGACCTTGATCTCTGATATCTAACCTGCGCTGAAGGGACTGAATGGATGAAACAGGCAAACCAGACAATAGAGAGTTACAGTAGTCAAGGCGACAGAGAATGAGAGAAACGACAAGTCTAGATGTTGCGTCAATAGACAGATATTTCCGGGTGGAACTGATGCGCCGCAATTGACAGTAGCAGGATTGACATGGCTGACTGATAAATTTTTGCATGGACAGTGTGTTGTCAAGGACAACGCCGAGGTTCCTGACTGAACTGGAAAGAGAGATGGATGTGCTGCCAAGTTTGATTGTTTTGTATAGTTTTGTGTTGCGGTGTATTGTTTCGAATTGTGTTGTGTTTGATAAACTGAATACTCTCGTATTGTATTAGAATGTTTCGGATTGGAGTACAATTTTTCATTTGATTGTTTTGTATAAAATTAATATTTTCGTGTACTAATTCAATGTTCTCAATGGGAGTACATTCATGTATTGTGTCGCGTTGTATCGCGTTGTGTTGTGTTGTGTTGTAGCATAGTGTAGTGTAGTGTTGTGCAGTGTACCTCAGATGGAGATCAATCAGGACCTTGATAACCTCCCCACAGATGAGGAAGTCAGAAAAACCACCAAGCAACTACCCTGTAGCAAAACACCAGAATCAGAGGCAATCCCTTCTTAAGTTTACAAAGTAAGAGGTCCACTCATTATGCAGAAGCTGACTGAGCTTTTCCAGCTCATATGAAACGAAGGGACTGTTCCACAATAGTTGAAAGATGCCAACATGGTCCACGTCTGCAAGACAAAAGACAACCATCAGTCATGTGATACATCGAGGCATCTCCCTCCTGCCCTTAGCTGGGAAGATCTGAGCTCGCGTTCTGCTCAGTCGCCTTCTCCAACACTTCGATCAAGGTCTCCTCCCAGGAAACCAGTGTGGTTTCCGTGCCAACAGCAACACAGCAACCTCTTCATGACTTTCTGACCAAGGTGTCTTCAGCATGGTCTTCTCTGCCATGCTGAATGATGCCTTCCGCGGCTGCCAGCATGTATACACATCAGATAAAGGACTGATGA
This sequence comes from Babylonia areolata, assembly GCF_041734735.1. Taxonomy (NCBI): domain Eukaryota; kingdom Metazoa; phylum Mollusca; class Gastropoda; order Neogastropoda; family Buccinidae; genus Babylonia; species Babylonia areolata. The sequence goes on along the minus strand of NC_134876.1, from coordinate 72,650,595 downwards.
TGGGGTATTCAACCTCCGGCGCCCTTAACTTCATCAGAGCAGAGAAATGCGCGAGAAATGGATTACTTCTTACGAGCGTGCGACAAATTTGGTCTCACAATCGGCACCAAAAAGACCGAAGTTATGTATCAGCCAGCACCCGGAAAGCCTTTTCAGAAATTACACGTCACACTAAATGGGCGGAACCTACAGGCAGTTGACAGCTTTACCCATCACGAGCGGTGAACATTGCATATCGATGCAGAGATCAGCAACAGAATTACAAAAAGTCAGTGAGTGCCTTTCGGAGACTCAACAAAGATGTATGGGAGCGAAGAGGACTCCACCTTATCACCAAGCTGAAGGTCTACTGAACAGTGGTACTCACCACCGTTCCCTTTACCAGCAAGACCTGGTCTCCCTACAGCAGACACGCTTAACAGCTCAACCACATCCGCTTGGGCTGCCTCTATCGACTTACCCACATGCGATGGCAGGACAAAGTCCCAGACACGGATGTCCTGGAACGGGCTAGAATCCGCAACGTCTACACCCTCCTATTGAAGGCCCAAGCCGTACAAGCCACTCCTCCTACAGTAAGCCTATGCCATGGGCTGGCCATGCAGTCAGGATGTCTGACAGTCGACTACCAAAGCAGATGCTGTATGGAAAGCTGATCCAGAGCAAGCGCTCAGTTGCGGAGGGGGTAGGGGCAGAAGAAACGTTTCAACGACTGCCTCAAAGTATCCCTCAAAGTTCTCGTCATCAATCCTGGTAGCCGGAAAGCAAGACCAGTTCAGGAGCGCACGCAGCAGAAAACAGACACGCCTCAGAGGCTCAGAGGAAACGCGCTGCGCGCAAGGCACGAGCTACCTCAACATCCACTGCAGCGTCACCTACCTGCATACATGTCGGGGGGACACAGATCCTCCATCTGACACTGAAGTCGTGGTCATCTTTGACTTCGAAGGACGAACAACATCATCAAAGTAGTACCGTTAAGTGTAGTGCGTAGTGTGGCGTAGTAGTGTAGTGTAGTGTAGTGTAGTAGTGTAGTGTAGTGTAGTTGTAGTGTAGTAGTGTAGTGTAGTAGTGTAGTGTAGTGTAGTTGTAGTGTAGTAGTGTAGTGTAGTATAGTATAGTGTAGTGTAGTATAGTTTAGCCTCAGCGCATCTCTCTGCGGAGTGCATCGAATTCAGGCTGCTCAACCCGAGGACAGCCTGTCGCTCAAATCCGGCGCCACCCATTTTTTAATGCCTGAAAGTGCATGTGTCCTACTACCAATGTTAATAATTCTTTCTACAGAATTTTGCAACAGATAATTTTCGTGTTGCCGTGGGTTCTTTTACGTGTGCTTACTTAGTGCATACTGCACACAGGACTTCAGTTTTTCGTCTCA
>NC_134876.1:72634217-72646717 GCF_041734735.1 Babylonia areolata | reverse complement strand
ACACACCAGAAGAGGTCCTGCGCTGCTGCTGAGCCACTTCGGTGAATAATCAATCTCGAGTCTTTGGTTTGTTTTTGTTTGTCTGTGTCTGTCTGTCTGTCTGTCTGCCTGTCTGCCTGCCTGCTTGCCTCTCTCTCTCTCTCTCTCTCTCTCTCTCTCTCTCTCTGTGGTATCGACACAAAGAAAACGAACACACATTTTTTTTCCTGAATGGAAATAGTTTGCTTTTTTCTCTTTATCACATTCAACAATTTCTCTGCTGAAAACCACAATGATTAAACATGAAGAAACCCCATCGGCTCAGCCAAAGAAGAATGCTTTAAATTTAAAAAGGCACACAACTTGTTAAATCATTGAAGCTTACGTTTATCAAACACACGCGATAACCAAAGAGCTTGAAAATAACATCGCGGATTTTTGCAGGAGGTAAAATACATCCGTCTGATGTGATCAAACGATTGGGTTTTTAACAACATCAAATTGATACGCTAAAGAAAGCTATCATCTGTTTTGTCCGAATGCTGCTGCTCTACAGATCGAAAATCCCAAACAAACGCAATATGAAACATGACAGAATACAAACATACACAGACAGACTGGGTTTTTTACAATGTAAAGACAAAAGTAAATTATATGGTCCTTTTTTTTTTTTTTTTTTTTTTTGCTGTCGAGGAATAAACAGTTACTTTAAATACAAATACGACACCATCATTTTTTTTTTTTTACATATATGTCAGAAAAAAAGTAAAAAGAGGAGGGAGAGCAGGTAAGTAGAAAGAAAGTATATGACAGAGTAAAAGAAAAAAGAAAGAAAAACAGAGTGAGAAAACAATTGTTCAGATAGAAAAAAAAAAATCATACATAACAAGAAGCCACATCGCCAGACACTGTATCGCAATCTTAGAACACACACACACACACACACACACACACACACACACACACACACACGTCTAAACACATACACATGAACGCGCATGTGCATGCAGACATAAACATATCTGTGTGTGTACATGCGTGGGAACTTGCATGAATGGGAATAGTGAAAATCTGTTGTTGTTGTTGTTGTTTTTGTTGTTTATGCTATCATAATAGTAGATTATTTCTATTGCGCCTTTCATTGAAATACAATAATGCTCCAAGCATATCACATGAGTAAAATATTTCATAAAGAAAACGTGCTGTTGTTGTTTCTTTTTAAATCGCAACCACAGATAAAAGTCTTCAAAACCATCCTATGCAAACAACGTACAAAACAATGAACTGAAACAACCATTATCATCCACACAGTCCTAACAACAAGCGCCAACGCACGCACAGTCAGAAACACACACACACACACACACACACACACACACACACACACACACACACACACACACACACACACACACACACACACACACTCACACATGCAGACATACGTACACACATGTACGCATGTATATACACATTCACAATGTATACACACATATATACATGCAAACATATACATACACATATGCATAAACAGAGAGAGAGTGAGATGATGAGCGCGGTTGTCTGGAAGACGTGTAGGTAGACAGAGGTAAGGTCATGGATGTAAGCAGGGGATGAACCAGAGAAAAAAAATGTGAAAACGTGATAGAGCATTGCAAGCCTACATTTGTATTTGTATTTCTTTTTATCACAACAGATTTCTCTGTGTGAAATTCGAGCTGCTCTCTCCAGGGAGAGCGCGTCGCTACACTACAGCGCCACCCATTTTTTCGTATTTTTTTCCTGAGTGCAGTTTTATTTGTTTTTCCTATCGAAGTAGATTTTTCTACAGAATTTTACCAGGAACAACCCTTTTGTTGCCGAGGGTTCTTTCACGTGCGCTAAGTGCATGCTGCACACGGGACCTCGGTTTATCGTCTCATCCGAATGACTAGCGTCCAGACCACCACTCTAGGTCTAGTGGAGGGGGAGAAAAATATCGGCGGCTGAGCCGTGATTCGAACCAGCACGCTCAGATTCTTTCGCTTCCTAGGCAGACGCGTTACCTCTAGGCCATCACTCGACTTTGACCCGTGCTTGGACTGTGAGCCTGTGATGTGCTTGGAGGAGTGGTTAAGCATGATCATATCTTTTCGCTCGAACATGGAGCCTTGCTGCAGAATGTTGTACCTTTTGAAACTCATAAAGAATGTACTGTGGATAGCTAGAAATAAGCGCATTGCAATTGTCCAGTTTCAACAATACAGAGGCACAGGCAAGGGGTTGTTGTTTATTCATGACATTGATCACATTCAACTGTTTGTCATTTCTTTATACCTCATTGATAAAAACATTAAGACACGTCATCAAGTCAGTTAAAGAAAAACACCTTAAAAGTCACAACATCGTGAGTTAATGCACTTAAAATCTAAACGCAAGCGATGACGAAAGAGCTTGTTAAGTAATACCACTCACAACTGATAAAATATAACTGCTCAGTGTGGTAAGATACCGCTTTTTATCAACACCAAGTTGACAAACTGTTAGAAAATGCCATCAGTATCAGGATGCTGCTGACTTAAAAGAAGAAAAGAAAAAGAAAAAAAACAGAATACGTAACATCGCAGAGGTTATGTAATGCTTACAAGGACAGACTGCTTTGACAATAGTTAAATTATTATTCCCGTTGATATAATGATCTTCGTGCCTGGCGAATAAACAATACACTTTAGATATGTAGTTTTAAAAAAAAGAAGTTTAGGAATACGACACCATCTGAAAGTTTTATAAGTGGATGACACAAAAATAAGCATTTATTCAGAAACAAACAAGCAAATAAGTAAATGAAAGACAATGAATATAATGAAAGACAACAGAGAAGAAAGGAAGAAAAGAAAGAAAGAAACAAAACAAAAATAAATACAAGAGAGAAAGAAAAAAGAAAAGAGAGAACAAGAAAGAAATAGAAAGGTTGGGTTTGATGGATACAATGTACACAAAAACAGCTAACCAGCGTTTCTATGGAGTTATCACGGAACAAAAACAGGTGCGCAGTTTTGGAGAAATCGGGTGTTCCTACCTCCCTGGTCAATGCATGCGCAGATCTGATAATAACATATGCGTGAAGAAGATTGAATATGCATGTTAAAGATCCCATAATTCATGTCGGTGTTCGGTAAGTTATGGAAAAACGAAATACCCGAGAAAAGAATACTGTTGCAAACGCTGTGACAAAAGTGATCATTCACCTAACAGCCTACGTGCAGACAGGAGTGCACGCGGCAGACGGCACCCCACACACGCAGAAGAAATATGCTGAATCAGCATTGTGAACTGGACTATTGTGATTACGTCGCGCGACTACATATCACTTTCTCTTCTTTTTTATATGAAGAAACAATAAAGTTGACAAGTTTCAGGTTTGTCTGTGTATGTTCGCTTGAAGTAATTCTGGCGAAAATGTGTGCCCCCCTGGCGTCGTGGAATCGTAACATCAGTCTCATCTTTCCAGTCTTCCACGTTGTCTTGTGGCGTATTCAATATCAGCAAATCTGACTCACTGGGGGACTTGGCTTCTCGCCGTCGGTCTGGGTTTTTTTTTCTGCAACCTCATCTTTTGCACAGTTCCAGTGGCATTACCCAATAACATCTTTTGAAGTTTCAGTGGCATTACGCAACCACATCTTTTGCACACTGTTAGTGGCATTACCCAACCACATCTTTTGCACACTGTCTGTGGTATTACCCAACCACATCTTTTGCACACTGTCTGTGGCATTACCGACCACATCTTTGCACACTGTCAGTGGCATTACGCAACCACATCTTTTGCACACTGTTAGTGGCATTACCCAACCACATCTTTTGCACACTGTCTGTGGTATTACCCAACCACATCTTTTGCACACTGTCTGTGGCATTACCCAACCACATCTTTTGCACACTGTCTGTGGTATTACCCAACCACATCTTTTGCACACTGTCTGTGGTATTACCCAACCACATCTTTTGCACACTGTCAGTGGTATTACCCAACGACCTCTTTTGTACAGTCAGTGTCATTACCCAATCACCAATTTTGCACACTGTCAGTGGCATTACCCAATCACATCTTTTGCACACTGTCAGTGGCATTACCCAACCACATCTTTTGCAGTTTCAGTGGCAGTACCCCCACGCCACCTCATCGTGAAATCTACCTCACAGAGTCACACCAAGGTTGACAGTGCAGCACTCCCAGAGTACGCAGTTCACAGGATTTTATCAGTGTCAGGTTGTCGTAAGGCTACACACCGGAGGAGGCCCCGACTGGCTGCTGGGTCAGTTCGGTGGTGTTCATGTGTGCCTGTTCTGATTCTGGCATAGCAGGACACCCTCTGTTGAGGGGAAGGGGTGGGGATTGCTTAATGGCTGAGCCAAGTATGGAGGCCGCACACTACGTCCCAACAACGATCATTATTATGTTTTGACATTTCTCTGCGTGTGTGCGGGTTTTTTCAGTTCTCGTGCAGTTACCTTTTCACAAGAATTCATTAATGTTTTCTTAAAATGTCGGGAGTTTCTTATATTTTTAGTAATATTGGCTTCAAGTGAAAAATCACTAACACTTCTTAAATTTCTCTGTTACAACACAGTCAATGACACGAAAACTTGGCAACAACTTTATTTTGAAAGCAAACTATCTGTGGCAACGAAATTGAAAGCAAGAAATCTCAGTTAAGAACTCGAAAACGAAAAGGTTTTTTTTTTTCAAAGCAGAAAGAAATAGGCTTCTTCTACAGTGTGGAAGGATAGCATTGACAACATGGTTACTGGAAATCTGAAACAAAAAGAACATTCACGAGAATAAAAGAACGCAACGAACTTTATAACTGTGTTTTGTTTGCTTTCGGGGTTGCGGAGGTGTGGTGGGGGTGGTGTTAGCAGGGGTGACTCGGAGAATGAAGATAGAAGGGTGGAAGATGCATTTAACAACTGCTGAGTTCATTCACATATTTTTGTCAGGCCTTTGATTCTATCTATCAACGTCGTCTTCTGTTATGTGTTACAACCATTTGCGTTGGTTTGCTTTGAGAGTTCTACATGGCTTTGTGACTGGAATTATTCTCTGTGGTTTCAGCTGTTCCGCTAACCAGAATTTACCCTGACTGTCGGGTCCCTACTGGTTCGATCTTAGAGGTATCATCTCTGCTCTCGTAGTCACCGTCCTCGTCCTCGCCGGTCATCACTGCACTATTCAAAAAGTGATAATAAAGACCATCTTCATTCCTTGTGCTGTCTCCCGCATCGCCGATCTCCAATGGAATCCAGCTCCTTGTGTCTTCCTCGGTTGGCGGCAAGTTGTCCTGGTGATCGTCTCCATCGTAACCCAAAGCGGCGCTCAGAATCTCCAGACTCCTCCTCAGGATTTCTTCCCGGCTGGTGGACCCTGAGGCAGCAGTTTTCTGGTGCACGCCATCCTCCCCAGATTGAACAGATAGGGTTCGGGCATCAGAAGGGTGCCCGATGTTAGATCTGGAGAACTGGGTATATGCTTCATTGGTGAAGATGTCGTTGGGCCCATCATCGTGGACAGCTCTGTTGAGGTGGCCCTGAAGCTTGGTGAACAGAACAGAAGGAACCGTCCACGGTGAGTGTCTCTTCACCCCATCCACGGAACGTCCATCACTGGCAAAGCGCCGCTTGTCCCATGTCTTCACACCCTTGTGTCTTTCACCTTGTCGAGGCCCGGCCAGTGGATTACGGAACCAGGAACTGTCCACAGCATCTTCGGGGGCGGCCTTGGAAACAGCCGCGGAGTGGGGGTGTGAAGTGTCAGGAAGAAAGGCTCCGGAAAAGGAAGGGCTGGCCAAAGCAGGGTCTCTCTTGCCGTAGAACATGGGCATGCGTCGCAGGATGCTGGGTCTTTGTAACGGGTGCACGGGCTGGCGGTGCGCGAGGAGGAGGGGCAGCACGAGGAGGACGGACATGACTCTGGGCAGGCTCAGCAACACTTGGTGCCCGCTTCTCACCTGCACACACACACACACACACACACACACACACACACAAGCACGCACACATGCACACACACACACACACACACACACACACACACACACACAGTCACTGTTTTGTGTCTGCTGTTATCGTTTCACTGACAATACCGATCGAGTCCTAAAGGAAGAGAAGTGCAGAAAGGAGAAGAGAGGAAGAGATGACATAAGACACACCGGTAGGAACGTGGTGGTCTTTCAAAGCATAGACGTGTCGTGTGGCAGTGAAATAAAAACGAATCTATGAAACATGTTTACGAGCTTTGATGAGCAAAATTTCATAACACGTTCCTGTAAAACCAGAAGAGCCAGAATTTGTGTGATGGCTTAGGACGTGATCTCGAACCAACCCAAAATGTACAAGAGAGTGTACAATCAGCAGCCATTTAAGCGTATATTGATTATCTAGACGGGCGCAATAGCCGAGTGGTTATTTATAGCGTTGGACTTTCAATCTGAGGGTCCCGGGTTCGAATCTCGGTAACGGCGCCTGGTGGGTAAAGGGTGGAGATTTTTCCGATCTCCCAGGTCAACATATGTGCAGACCTGCTAGTGCCTGAACCCCCATCGTGTGTATACGCAAGCAGAAGATCAAATACGCACGTTAAAGATCCTCTATACTATGTAATTCATGTCAGCGTTCGGTGGGCTATGGAAACAAGAACATAACCACCATTCACATCCTCGAAAGTGGAGAATGGCTGCCTACATGGCTGGGTAAAAACGGTCATACTCGTAAAATCCCACTCGTGTACATACCAGTGAACGTGGGAGATGCAGCCCACGAACACAGAAGAAGGAGATTATCTTGTAATCCATCCCGTCCGTATGCAATCAGCAGTATGCGGCGTGTATTCAAGAGAGCACACGAGTTAATATGCTCTGGTGTGTGTGTGTGTGTGTGTGTGTGTGTGTGTGTCGGTGAGGGGACCAGAGGGCGGGGGGGGGGAGGTGAGTACGTACGAGTCAGTGTGCGCATGCACATGCACTTACATGAAAATACGTGTGTTTGTAAATTTTGTTTTATTTGTGTACGAATAAAATTTCCAATGATGTTCGTACCTTTTTATGTACTATCTCGCCCTCGCACCCACCCCGCCCCAGTATTCCCTGTGACCCCGGCACACTTGATAGTAAAGATATATTCTATTTTGCTCTGTTATGTTCTACTTTATATGTTTCATCGTAAAGTAGATCAGGATTCTCTACACAGTCAGTCTGGCACACAAACTGTATTCTTTGCAGAGCATTAAACCGATTACTATTATAGGCCAAATGTCATTGTGAATGAAGAACGGACAACGGACTGTTTAACCTGTTGCAGACCTGCTACTGCATGAACCCCCTTCGTGTGTATACGGCAAGCAGAAGATCAAATATGCACGTTAAAGATCCTGTAATCCAAGTCAGTGTTCGGTGGATTATGGAAACAAGAACATACCCAACATGCACACCCTCGAAAGTGCAGTGTGGCTGCCTACATAGCGGGGTAAAAACGGTCATACACGCAAAAGCCGACTCGTGTACATACGAGTGAACGTGAGAGTTACAGTCCACGAAAGCAGAGGAAGAAAAATCCTAAACTTAGTCATTCGGATGACACGATAAATAAGTTCCGTGTACAGCATGTACTTACTTAGCGCACGAAAAAAAAAGAACCCACGACAATAAAATTATTGTCCCAGGAAACGAAAATCAGAAGAAAAACCGACTGTTCGTAAAGCAGATACAGTTGCAGACAGACAGAAAAAAGGGGAAAAATGGATGACACTGGAGTGTGGTTACGGCCTTTCCCCAGGGAAGAGAAGCCCGGATTCCACAGAGCACTCTCTTTTGACAAAGGGTATTACAATGCAATACATACAATACAACACTAGGACAATACAATGTTTAAAGTGTAAGTTTAAAAAAAACATAGCAGAGAAGCTAAGGCTTGTAAGCGATAATTACAACAGAACTAAATAGCTAAATCAAGTAGCACACACACACACACACACACACACACACACACACACACACACACTTTCACTTACTCGTATGCGTTCACAGTAATTCCCCCCCCCCTTCCCCCTCCTCCCACTCGATTTTTTTCCTTCCCTCGTCTAATATCACTTACAGTGAAAAGACGTTAAACTAAAGAACGAACACCACACACACACACACACACACACACACACACACATATGACATTGACAGAGAGGGGGGGGGGGGGGCACATTGGCAGAGTGATGAAAACAGTCAGATACGGAGACTGAAGTGGAGGAAAAAAACAACACCTACCAGCATGCAGCCCATGCAATGTGTCCTTGAATTCAACAGAGTAACATGTAAGATAAAAACGTTTATCGAGCAACACCATTCACAAAGCAAAGAACAAGAACGTCGACTGTCTACTCTTCCTCAATGTCCAATCAAGAAACAAGGGGAGCATTTTATAACCACCACCCGCCCCCGCCCCCGCCCCCTCTATCCGTGAGCAAGAGAGTATTATTTACTCAGACACAACCAATCAGGTTTGGCAAGCTGAGCGGATATTTACTCAGATACGACCAATCACAAGCCGTGTTACAACAAATCAACAACACCCCCACGCCGCTTTTGTAAGTCATCTCCTGCAACGGAGGCGTAAAATGAACTCACCATTTTTCTTTTTTTCTTTTCTTTTTTTGTTCTTTTTTTTTCCGTGTAGAGGGCCTGTCCTTCCGCAACAAAAACTAACTCCCCGTTTCCTGTGATGTGGCACGGATCTTCCTTCCTGTAGATATTATCTATCTTTCTTCAGTGGTCGTGTTACAATATAAAATAATTTAAAATAAAACGGTATTGTAACTGACAAAAATAGGGAACAAACAAATATGAAGAAACACACCGAATGAATAATGAACACCACTCCTAGCAAAAAAAAAAGTCAAACAGAAACAATTATTGACACGCAGAAGAAGAAAAATATCCACCAAATAAAAAAGTATTTAAAAAAAATTCAAAAAAAAAAAATCAGCGCGTGGGTTTGACGTGACACGCGGCGAATTATGATAATAATGTTGTTATCAAAAATAATTCCCTCCCTCCTGCTGGAGCGCGCCTTGTTGCCTATTGGTATGTCCGGCAGTGGTTGCCAGGTTTTATTGACGGAAGAGGGTGGAGGAGGAGGGAGTGAGGGATGGACTGTGCTCGCTTGCCTGCTCACGAGCAGAGATCTGTGGGCACAGTATGTGTGTGTGTGTGTGTGTGTGGGAGAGATGTGGGAGAGAAAGGGGGAATGAGGGTTGGGAAGAACGTGAAGGTGGAGAACACACACACACACACACACACACACACACACACATACACACACACATAGATGGTTATTCACACATGCACAGAGTGTGGGATAGGCGATGGGAGTGAACATGATGGATTCCACAAAAACCGACGCACGAGGCACATGGATCAGTTGGGGGGCGGGGGGTTGTGTGTGTGTGGGGAGAGAGAGAGAGAGGATGGGGAGGTGATACATAGGAGAGAAAGAGAGGGGAAAAGAAAGGGAATACATAGGTGTAGAGAAAGACAGTGACAGATACAGAGACCGAGTCCGACGAACAGACAGAGACAGAGACACAGAGAGACACAGAGAGAGAGAGAGAGAGAGAGAGAGAGAGAACACACACACACACACACACACACACACACACACCACTACCACCACCACAATCACAACCAGTACCAGTTCTACCCTACGACCACCACACACATATAGATGGGAGGGAGAGAGAAGTTGTGGGAACGGAGGGAGGACCCCCCAACCCCCACCCAACCCCACCCATCACCCCCCCCCCACACACACACACACACACACACACACACCAGAAATCTCGTTAGGCAGCCAATTGGCGCTCAGTCCACACACACAGAGAACAACGTGGGAATGTCACGGGCTGTGTAACAAGGTTGTCGTTCTGCAACGCTGCCTGAATGCTCTGACAAACATGGGACACAGGCGCTGGTTGGTTGCTGGGCACACCACGCTGCTAGCAGGTGATGGTGGTCGCGGATGGGCTGGGTGATGTCGGCCGAAAGTGGGCGGTATTTGGGGGTGTGTGGGGGATTTTTGCGTGTCTTTTTTACCGTGCTGTTTTTTTTTTGGGGTTTTTTTTTTGGGGGGGGGGGGGGTTACCGAGCTTTTTTTTCTTTTTCTTTTTTTCTTTTTTTCTTTCTTTCTTTGGTTGTTGTTGTTGTTTGGGGTTGTTGTTTTTTGTTGTTGTTTTTCTAGTTCTGGTTCATGGTCTCCCTTTTGTCACATTATTAAGTGTGAACAATTTATCTTCCGGGGATGATAAGGTAGTCTTGCAATTCATAACAATTATCGTTTGGATCAATGAATAAATCCAAGATCGTTACCCCATCGACTTCCTAAATCTGCGCACAGAGAGAGAGAGAGAGAGAGGTGGGGTACTTTTCACGCAATAAAGGTCAAAGTCATTTTTAAAAGAATGGTGGTGACCAGCATTTTATATCCAAATTTTTTAAGACACTTTTTCTAGCACGTAGGTTCATGACTATGAGCACTGATGTACAGCACAAAGAAAAACAATGCGAATAAATGTATAAGGACAAGACAAAAAAGAAAGGAAGAAAATTATGAATCAACCACAGTTTGGTATACAACTGCAAGAAAGTGAATGTAAGTACTCCAGTGGATGTATTCACACAAGACTAATGGGCAGAGACCCAGGCTTTGACACAACCGACAGACCTGGAGGAATCAGGTGAGCAGTAGGTATACTTCTGTGCAGCGCCCCACTGACCCTTCGCAGAGAAGAAGAAGAAAAAGAAGGAGGATGGGTATTGAAAACCAATGTTTTAAAAAAGTGATATTTCATTACACATGATACACAGTAAGACACAAACCACACTGAACGGATACACATGAATAGATTTATCATTTCAAAGGCATCAACCTGTCAGCTGACGTACATTCATACCGAAACGGTCGATTGGTCAGCCTGTATTCTATGTTTTGCTTGTTTTTGTTTTTGCTGGGGGGGGGGGGGGGGCGGGAAAAAATGTATACAAATGTTTTGAAATCTGCCTTCCAATACTTCCGCTGTCAGTGACAGTGGGGAATACCAGATCGTCTTTGTTTTGTTGGGGTTTTTTCACAACGCGTACAAGAAGGCTAAAAGTGTGACGTCGTGTTCTGCACATTCCCGCACATGCTATGGCTACAGGTTGTCAGATCTGGAGCTGTCGATAAACAGGAGAGACAGACCGACAGGCAGACAGACTCACAGACAGAGACAAGACAAGACAAGACAACAATCTTTATTTCCGAGGATAATGGATAAACACTCGTGCGTTTATTTTATTTTTTTTATCTTGATTTGTTACTGTTGTTATTTGTTTGTTTTTGTTTTGTTCATCCAGTCCATGCCCTGAATAAGGTCTGCACTGCACAATACTGAATAATAAAGGCATAATCATGAAGGTTTCAAGAAACAATAGAGAAAAGAATCACACGCATCTAACTATAAAAATAGTATTGTTGGGTTGGGTTGGGTAGGAACGAGAGAAGAAAAGCATACATACATAAGTGAATAGTATGAAACTTGTACAATGTATATAATCAAATATCAAAGTACTTCGAATAACGATGCAGAAGTATACTGATACAGACACACATAGTGATAATGAGAGAACATTGCTATAGGAAAGGAAGCACGATTACATAGACATGATAGAACAATTGTTGTCTAATAGAAGAGAGAGAGAGAGTCACAAGATTCACAAACCTTAAACAGAGAAGCAGGTTAACAAGTGGCTATTAAAGAAAAGAAAATTGGTACAAAACATTCCTCTCTGTGTTTCAGTGCATAGAAGATACACATTGCTGAATCTCTTCTAACTCTTGTAGCTTTGTTTCAAATCAACCGTTTCTACAACACGTCAACTGGACATTTGGCTTGTATATAACAAATATTTCGTTAGATATTAATCCCTTATCATCAGTCTATAACCTTCGCAGCGCACAATTAAATGCATGTTATCTTCAATGCTGTTGCAAATAGGACATAATCATGTCATGTCCAAAGAGTTATTAACAAGACGCTTATTCATTTTCAAGTTATTACTGCCAAGTTTGAATCGGGAAGAGAGAGGGGGAGCGGGGGAAAGGCGGGGAGGGGAGGGGATAGGCTCACAATAAAAAGAGCTTGTGGGCAATGACGGACAGTTACAAGCGGATTGATGTTCAAAAATAGAACAATAACTGTGTTCATTAAGGGGGATATGATGTGGGTGCCAGTGAGAAAAGAGGTGATAGACAGAGGACAGACAGACAGACATAAAATTGATGGCACGAAGGACAGAGAAAAGAGGTGATAGACAGAGGACAGACAGACAGACATAAAAGAGATGGCACGAAGGACAGAGAAAAGAGGTGATAGACAGAGGACAGACAGACAGACAGACATCAAAGAGATGGCACGAAGGACAGAGATGATGGCACGAAGGACAGAGAAAAGAGGTGAT
>NC_134876.1:72619217-72629217 GCF_041734735.1 Babylonia areolata | reverse complement strand
TCACTGTCTCTTAAGTTTTTCCTTCGTCACTTTCCACGCTATTCTCTGGTGTTTTATACGTCCCGTCCTATCTCCATCCCTTTACACCACCTCCCTCAGCTCTTCCTTTCTCCCTTCACATGCCCCTCTCACCACCCATCCGTTCCCTCCCCCCCCTCCCTCCACACACATCATCATCACAGTCCACGAGACAGTGGAAGCGTGAGGGTGACTTCCTCGACCATCATCTTTGACGGTTCGCTTATTAAGTGAGTGAGTGTGTGTGTGTGTGTGTGTGTGTGTGTGTGTGTGTGTGTGTGTGTGTGTGTGTGTGTGTGTGTGTGTGTGTATGTGTGTGTGTGTGGGTGGGTGGGTGGTTGTGTGTGTGTGTGTGTGTGTGTGTGTGCGTGTGTGTGATACATTTGGACAAATTCTAACCAGTTCTTGATGCACTTAATATATGAGTTTAGATATATCGGGAATCTTCCAAATTCGCCGTAAACCAGGTCATTAGGGGTTCGTCGATCAAAACATACAGACACAGTTTTCTGGCAAACAAATGTAATTTTTTTCTGTTTACCATTTCATTTTTGGAGGATAAAAGTCAATAAAACGTATAAAAAAATTGGCCCGCCATGATATTTCGGGGGCGTGCAGAGGTGGGGATGGGAGGCGTATGCTCTTCTAAGATCGTCTAGTCTTGAAAACAAAAAACAAAGAAAATTTTCATCCTCTCTCTCCAATCTACACATCGGGCATTTTTCTTTCTTTTTTTTTCATCCTTTTTGGACCTGTGACTGTGAACAACGATATCAGATTCCGTTATTGCGCATCTCATAGTCCTGTTGAAATCCATTACTGTGTGGTGTTCAGTCAAGTGATTCATTATTGCTGTCTGTAGAAGCAAAGAAAATATGTCTTTTTTATTGCAGTATAACGGTACCAGTCCTGCCATCTACAATCTATCGTTCGTTTTTGTTTTTGTTTTTGTTTTTTTGTGTGTTTTTTTTTTTTGGTCTTGTTTTGTTTTTTAAAGAAAACAAAAAAAATGTGTGTGTATATGTGCGTTTGTGCGTGTGTGTGTGTGATCTGTGTGTGTGTGTGTGTGTGTGTGTGTGTGTGTGTGTGTGTGTGTGTGTGTGTGTGTGTGTGTGTGTGTACGTGTGTGAATGGTAAACAGAAAGAGAAAAGGGGGAAGACAGGGAAAGGGAGATGAATGCATGCATTCTACCTCAATCGTCTCAATGTCTGATCAAATAAAAAAAGTAAACGTGATGTTTCTATGACTGGTGTGTCCATATTATCAGTGGAAGATGAAAAAGAGGCACGTGCGCCCGCGCGCACACACACACACACACACACACACACACACACACACACACACACACACACACACACACACACACACACACAATAGATAATTGAATAAATAAATGCTTTTGAAGCGAACGTACAACCATAGAAAGAGAGACAAAACGCACGCACGCACACACACACACTCATGCACCAAAGCATCTGACATTTAATTTATCCCGTCCCCATGGAAACGAGATAAAGTTAATAAAGAGCGAGCAAGCGACAAACTACCACAATCAAGTGTAGACGACGACGATGATGACAAGATTGATGATGCAATCAAGCCTTTGTTTTTTTTCCTCAGTGATTATATAATTTCAAATAAAACTGATAAAAGAGACAGAAATATTACTTCTCTATTCAGGATAACATATAAGGCTACACTGGAAATGGGTTCTTCGTGTGACTGAGAAGTACTCTGTCTGTCTGTCTGTCTGTCTGTCTGTCTGTCTGTCTGTCTCTGTCTCTCTCTCTCTCTCTCTCTCTCTCTCTCTCTCTCTCTCTCTCTCTCTCTCTCTCCCTCTCTCCTTTTTCGGTCAGATGTATTGTAAGTCACGCACACGTGTTGTTATTTGTGACATTTTTGTATGATTGGAATATGTTGCAATCCCAGCGGCCCGGAAGCTCTACGGAGGACTGGAGGACCTGCGACGTACTGCCGCCTTCGTCGAGGAGACAGGGGAATCCATCTGATAAATGACGAACGAGACAACAACAATTTATTAAGTGTGCATAATTATGTGTGAGTGTACAAACTATTTCAAAATAGCATACAATCACAGTCCACACACACACACACACACACACACACACACACACACACACACACACACACACACACACCACATCACTGTGACAGTATCCGGCGTGAACCATCCAAACCATGACAGCCCTCCACACGATGGCAAACACTTCGTAGGGTTTCCCACAGGTAAGCCGTCAGTCATGCACTGGCCACACACCTCTTTTGAACATTTACACGCACCACATCAAATCACAGCACACCAAACCACACTATACCACACCTTAACACACTCAATAGCACACCAAACCACACTATACCACACCTTAACACACTCAATAGCACAACACACCATACCACACCAACACCACACACCACACCATATCACACCACACCACACCACACCACACACACCACACCATGCCACACCACAGCACACCCCACAACACCACACCACACCACACCACACCACACCACACCACATCACATCACATCACACCACACCACACCACATCACATCACACCACACCACATCACATCACATCACATCACACCACACCACACCACACATCACATCACATCACATCACATCACATCACACCACACCACATCACAGCACATCACACCACACCTCACCAAACAACAACACACAAACCCCGCACCACGCAACACCACAACATACTGGACTTCAACACACCACACCACACTACACCACACCGTGCAACATCACATACACACCACACCAGACCACGCAACAGCAGACAACAACAACAACAAAACAACAACACCAGACAAACAACAACAACAACAACAACAACAACAACAACAACAACAACAAACGCCTTAGGCAAGTTTGGGGAGGACAGGTCTAAACACAACACCCTTGACAGCCAAAAAAAACCAAAAAAGTGGGGAGGGGAAGGTGGGGTAGTGAGTGAAGGGGCCAGCACCATTAGTGACTAATGACCAAGAACAGAAATACAGAATCTGTACCGAGACACACCTCGCTTCTCCTTGCCGCGCTCCTTTGTCCCTGCTAATTTGGCCCTGGGGGTGGGTAAGGTTGCGGGGATGGGGATGGGGGGGGGGGGTGTGGGACGGGGGGGGGGGGAGAGAGAATTATTTCCGGTACTTTCTGAGCGAGTAGGAGTTAACTGGCTGGCACCGCACACTGCTGTGGTGACGTGGGTGATCCTGAGGTCCTTTGCTGTTCATGTCCTGACGTTCCTCGTGCTATGGTGATTTTGTTGCTGCCTGTTTATGGTATAGGAGGCGGTGGGGAGGCGGGGTGTGTGCGGGGGGAGCGGGGGGGGGGGGAGAACTCCCTGTCTGTCTGTCTGTTTGTTTGTCTCTGGCCATTTCTCCGTCTCTCTGTTGATCTCTTAACTTTGTTTAATCTTCTTACGTCTTTTTTCCTGTTTTCTACCTTTCTTTTTTTTATTTCCTACTTTGTCCCTTTCTTTGGCAAGGGAAGCAATGTAGAAAAGCCACATTGGCTTGTGTTCACCCCTTGTTGATATAGATTTTTGTCATGTCTTGTCTTGTCTTGTCTTGTCTCTTCTCTCTCTCTCTCTCTCTCTCTCTCTCTCTCTCTCTATCTATCTATCTATCTATCTATCTATCTATCTGTCTATCTGTCTATCTATCTCTCTCACCTCCTCTCTCTCTCAGTGTAATTTGTCGGAATTTTCATGACATGACATTTTGGTGCCAAAGTAGATAAAGTCATTCAATGTCAAAATCAGTATGACGTCAGTTTCAGTGAGCCTACCAGTCTGTTCGTTTCACTCTCCCCCTCCGCCTCCCCCTCCCCCTCCCCTCCATTAGACCTTGAGTGCTGGTCTGGGTGACAGTCTTTCGGATGCGATGACAAGCAGCATGGACTTAAGATAACCCACGACAACTGAAGGATTATCCCTGGCAAAATTACGAAGAAAAGTCCACTTGAATAGTAAAATAAGCACACTTGCAGATGGAAGTGGGTGGCGCTGTACTGCGGCGACACGCGACACGCTTTTCATGGGGAGAGCAATCCGAATTTTAAACACAGAAATCTGTTTGGACAAAGAACAACAAACATAAATACTATACCAGTAGAGTAGAGTACACAAATTAATGAGTCGGCAACATGTGAACGGCTGGAAAATGAGATAACTTTCCTTTCCCCTCCCCCTCCTGATATTATCCCACTGCCCCCGCCCCCCCACCCCCCGGCCAACTTCCCCCCCTCCCTCCCTCCCTCCCTCCCCCCCCCCCCCTCCCCAACTCCATAATCTGGGGTCAGTCAAGCCTACGGGCGTGCCAACGTTGCCAAAGGTCTGTGTCCACTTCGTGGCGTCGCCCTCTTCTCTGGGAAGCTGGGCAGCTACCAGAATAACTGCTGCTGCAGAGAGAGTGAGTTAGTTGTTGGGAACAGGGCTCGTTTGTCTCCGGAACCTTCAGAGAAGTGCCAGGGGGTAGGGGTACCCTGGACAACAGGTTCTGTCAGCGAAACGTCACGTTTCAGTGCCAGCTGGCTGGCTGACATGCAATTCTCTGTGTGCTTTGATTGATTGATTGATTGATTGATTGATTGATTGATTGATTGGTTGGTTGGTTGGTTGGTTGGTTGGTTGATTGGTTGGTTGGTTGATTGATTGATTGATGAATGAATGGATGGATGGATGGATGGATTGATTGATGGATGGATTATGTATTTAGGTTACGTGTCTTGACTGACTGTTTGCATGTCTTGATTGATTGTTTATGTGTCTTCAATGATTGTGTGTCTTGACTCAGTGTGTACGCGCCTTGACTGATTGGTTATGTGCCTTGATTGATTATGTATATGTCTTGATTGACCGTGTATGTGTCTCTATTGATTGTTTATGTGCATTGATTGATTGTGTATGTCCCTGGATTGATTGTGTGTGTGTGTGTCTTTGTTGATTGTTTATGTGCATTGAGTAAGTGTGTGGATGCACTGATTGACTGTGCATGTGACTTGATTGGTTATGTATGTGTCTTGATAGATGTTTGTGTGCCATGATTAATGAATGCGCCTGTACACTGTTTCATGTGACATCTTTATTGTGGATTGTTGTGCTTTTTCTGTGTATACCTATTTTTGCTTTGATCAAAGAGTTTTGTTTTAAACCGATTGTCTGACATATGTTTGCCCTCCATTATGTTATACTCTTGTTATTGCTGTTGTTGTTTCATAAAGTGAAACCATCAGTTATATCTGTCGTATATTTTGTTGTTTTTGTAGTCGTCATTGCTGTCGTCATTGTTAGATGATGATGATGATGATACTTTCTTGCAATTGTTGATGTCGTCTCTGACTGAGTTGGTTACACAAAACTGTCACACCGAATGCTGTACCTTGACACTTTCGTGTATGTATGTTTAGAACTTTGGTTTATTTATTGATCTCACAGTGATCATAACTGTTTTAATCAACTGGAGAAAAATATTCTCATTTACCTTCGCGCCAGTGTGCGGAGATGTTGCTGCTGTTAATTGTACTTCATTTGCGTTTGTTATTATTGTCCCTGTTGCTATCGTTATTATTTCTGGTGGTGATGATGGCGGTGGTGATAGTGGTGGTGGTGGTGTTTTGGTCCATCGGCTCGATTTTGATCACTTGGAATTTCAGTTATGCATGCTGTAATCGACATTAATTGTTTGATTTCAGAAAAAAAAAATCAGACCCAACTCCCACCTTCCCCACCCCCACCCCACCGTCCTCTGAACCATACCACCCAAACTGAACGAAAAGCACTTCAAAAGTAATAGCAGAATGAAACCAAAGAACGAATACCATCTCGAAATCGTATTTTTGAACAGAATTTCGTTTTCAGATAATAGAATCATACCAAAACAAGCTAGTTTTCGTAAGTTTATATCTAAACAGAATATATGTTTAATAATAGAAAGAAATCATTTTGGAAATAACAAACATAGCATATCATCAAAACCGTCAGTAGTAGTAGTATCATGATTATTATTATCATCATTGTTATTACTATCAAAACGTCGGTGAATTTTCTAAGAAACACAAGACATCAACAACGAATCTGGAAATGTTTGAAAAGGAAGGCAGACTATTTTGAATCTCTCAATCAAAATCAGTTGTCTCTTACAGCCGTGTTGCCCAGCATGGATCAGAATAAAACTATGTTCCCACTCTCCCTTCCAGTAGAAACAAGAAAGTAAGTAGTAGGCCTCCTTCGGTCTGGGCTGACCATGGATAGAGTATATCCGACCTAATGTCTAATTGGGCTGTCTGCTTGGTCCTGCTTGGACCAAGCAGCGTCGCCTGTGACTGTAGAGACCGATGCGAGAGAGACAGTCTCTGTCGCAGCGGTCACATGTGTAAGCTGATGCTGGTCTCTTGGCTGCCGTCCCTTTTTCTGCGAGCTCGCTTTTCTGCTGCAGCAGCTGACAGTTTGTCCTCACCAATCCGTAGCTGATTCTTGAGAGTGCTTCTCCATCTGTTGCGGTCATCTGCAAGGTCCTCCCAGGACTCAGTGTTGATCTCAAGCGCCTTCATGTCACATTTGCAAACGTCTTTGTATCTCATTTGTGGGCGGCCGATGCTTCTCTGCCCCGTGGCGAGCTCTCCATAAAGAATGTCTTTTGGGATGCGACCATCTTCCATGCGGAGATGCCAACTATGCGCCGTAGGCTTCTCAGGTGGAAGGTATTAAGCCTTTTCTCCTGACGAGCATGTGTGGTCCACGCCTCACTGCCATACAGCAAGGTGCTGAGGACGCAGGTGTTGTATACAGCCATCTTTGTCTTCGTGGTCAGCTTGGGGTTTGTCCACACTCTTTGTGTGAGGCGGGCTAGCGTTGTGGCTGCCTTCCCGATCCTCTCGTCGATCTCGTCGTCAAGGGAGAGGTTGTCGGTGATGGTGGACCCAAGGTAGGTGAATTGATGGATGGCTTCAAGCTCGTAGTCATCAATGGTGATGGCTGGTGGAGATGGCGTGTCTTGGCCTATGACATTTGTCTTCTTGAGACTGATGGTCAGACCGAAATCTTTGCAGGCCTTGGAGAAGCGGTCCATTAGTGACTGCAAGTCCCGCTGGGTGTAGGTCACAACTGCGGCATCGTCGGCAAAGAGCACGTCTCTGAGGGTTTCGCGGACTTTTGTCCTTGCTCTGAGGTGGGCGAGATTGAAGAGCCTGCCATCTGATCTCGTCCGCAGATAGATCCCTTCTTGCGCTGTGCTGAACGCATGCCTCAGGAGAAGAGCAAAGAAGATTCCAAATAGGGTGGGGGCGAGGACGCAGCCTTGTTTGACACCGCTGCGCACGTCGAAGGGCTTGGAGGTTACCATTAAACTGCACCGTCCCTTTCATGTTGGAGTGGAAGGACTCAATCAGGCTGTGCAGTTTGGGGGGGGGGGGGGAGGGGCAGCCGATCTTTCGAAGAGCCCTGAAAAGGCCGTCTCTGCTGACTAGGTCAAAGGCCTTGGTGATGTCAATGAATGCGACATACAGGGGCATCCTCTGCTCTCTGCACTTCTCCTGGATTTGGCGAAGGGAGAGATCATGTCTACCGTGGATCTCTCTGCTCGGAAACCGCACTGTGATTCCGGGTAAACGCGTTCGGCCAGTTTCTGCAGGCGAATAAGGAGGACCCGAGCGTAGACTTTGCCTACAATGCTGAGAAGCGAGATGCCTCTATAGTTTTCCAGTCGCTCCTTTCACCCTTGTTTTTGTACAGGGTGATAATCTTGGCTTCCCTCATGTCCTGCGGTACAGCTCCCTCATTCCAGCACTGACAGAGGACTGTGTGCAGAGGATGCAGAAGAGTAGTCTTGCAGTGTTTAGTGAGGTCTGGGGGAATTCCGTCGCTGCCAGGTGCCTTGCCTGATGTCAGGCTGTTAATGGCCGTGCTGAGTTCGTCCTCAGCTGGCTCTGCGTCAAGTTCTTCCATGACCGGCATGCACTTGATGGCATCGAGGGCTGAGTTGGACACCATGTTTTCTGTGGAGTATAGGTCGGAGTAGTGTTCCGCCCATCTCTTCATCTGCTGACTAGGATCGTTGATTACTTCCCCAGTGGAGGATTTGAGGGGGCGGGGGGGGGGGGGCAGTCTTACTCTATGTTGGTCCCAGTGCCTTCTTGATGCCATCATACATCCCTCGGATGTTGCCTCTTTCAGCAGCATTCTGTATCTCTTCGCTGAGCTCTGTCCAGTACTCATTTGCACATCGCCTGGCGTTAAACTGAACCTTACTCCTGAAGGCCCTGAGGATTTGCAGGTTCTTCTCACTGGGTGACCGTTTGTACTCAGTGAGTGCAGCGCACTTGGCCTCAATACTGGGAGTCATCTCATATGATTTGGCCTCAAACCAGTCGTGGGACTTCGCGGTTTTCTTCCCAAAGGTGGCCATAGCAATGCGGTGCATGGTGTCTCGTAGCGTTTCCCATCTTTGTCTCTGGGCTGCAATGCATCGAATTCTCTCTCAAAGGCCTCTGTGAACTGTTCTACAAGGTCTGGCTGAGACATCTTGCTGACGTCAATGCGAGAGTTCCCTTGTTTCTTTGAGCAGTGGAACTTCTTTGGTTGCAGTCTGATCTTGCAGCATACCAGAGAGTTGTCCGTGTCACAGTCTGCGCTGTGGTAAGAGCGAGTGTGGAGAAGGTTTTTGATGGCAGGTACAAAACTCAAGTAGTCGCTGTCCGCTCTCATTCATTTTCCCCACTCCAAAGGAGCCGAGACAGGAAGGCCATGAATCGTTGTCTGCACCCACTCTGGCATTGAAGTCGCCCAGGAGAACAAGTTGTTCTGTCCTGGGGATGTTCCTTATGGTTGATGTGAGATTTTCGTAGAACTCATCCTTGGTGTCTGGAGAGGCGGGCAGTGTTGGAGCATATGCGCTGACGAGAGTGACATAGCTTTCGGAGGTGTTGAGGCGGAGAGTCAATAGTCGTTCTGAACAGCCGCTGCCTGGTTCGATCATGTTCAGAAGGCTGTTCCTGACTGCAAAGCCTACTCCGTGCTCTCTTGGGGCATCAGAGCTCTTTCCTTGCCAGAAGAAGGTGTAGTCCCTCTCCTTTAGTAATCCTGAGTCAGCCATCCGTGTTTCCTGCAGAGTGGCAATGTCCACATTTAGTCTCTTCAGCTCGCTGTTTATGACGGTCGTCTTTCTGGCGTCGCTGATGTCTTGCAGATCTTGGGAGAGCCCAGGCATCATTGTCCGGGCATTCCAACAAGCCAGTTTCATTGTTGATCCGTTTCTTGAAGTTTTCTTTTTGCCTGGTGCGGAAATTAACGACCTGCTTGTCGGATATTCTCCTAATCTTCATACACCCATAGTGGAAGGCAGGCCGTGGCGGGACAGCGCCTAATTGGCTGGGGGCTGCCCAGCTTGGGCGGGCGGTAGCTGTCCAGCGTCGGCTCTACGCCAATTGAACGCTAACTTATAACCGGTAACTGTTGATAACCGGTAACTGTTGCTTCACGTGTTGTTCCGACGCTAGTGCTAGTAGCGAAGCTGGAGTGTCCTCTCCAGGCTGTAGGTGCAAGGTGTTTGTGGATGGATGGACGGATATAAGCCTGGGCAATGTAATATGGAAGACAGGCTGTTGCCCATGCAGCTTGTCCCCCCTCTCCACCTCGCTGACAGATCCAAAGGAACAGCAAGGTTGTTACGTTTTGGTGCCAACGCGGCCGCAGGAGCTGCCGGAAAGTGACAAAGTTTGCCATCCAACCGCCTTAGGGGCCCCGCACCAGATTTTCTGTCAGGGTTTACTCCCTTAGCTAGGTGGCCGCAGGTAGCTCTCCAGAGCTGGCGCCCTTTCATGGGTCATTTAATTCCACCAGGGTGTCTAGCCACCCTCCTCACCATCCTCCTGAGAGGACTGGTGGGGGTGCTGGTTTAGTCGCTAGCAATTCGACCCTGTGACAGGTAGTACTGGGATCCAGG
>NC_134876.1:72549217-72614217 GCF_041734735.1 Babylonia areolata | reverse complement strand
TGTGTGCGCGCGCGCAACAAAAAAAGAATCAAAATGAACCACACCCACAAAACACTGCCACCAACACAACGACATTTTCCATCATATTGTCAGAACAAAACTGACAGAAACAGCGTCAGTTCCAGTAGTGTGTACACCACTGATGTGGGCCACACGACCCAGGCTTTCAACAGAGATGTCCAACGTCCAGGCCTGTAAAGTTATTGTTCCAGATGAAGCCGTGGTTCTGCTCTAAGGGAGGCCAACAGTTCCATTTCCTGGCTAACCGGAAGGCCGCTATCTGGGCACATGGTTGAGTGGCGACTGAAGATGAAGTGACAGTGAAACAGGGAGCTGTTGTCAGCTGTTCGCTTCCGCCGCTTCTGCACGTGAAATCGTTCATTTCCGGATGTGTCTGGAAGTGTGAAATTGGGTTTTTCTGTAAAGTCGTGAGTGCATGATGGTGCGTGTTTTGTGGATGCTTTTAGTATGGGGATGGTGGGAAGGGGCGAGGCTTTGGGGGAGTTGGTGGGGGATTGGGGGGGGCGGGGCATGATTTCAGTGTGTGTGTGTGTGTGTGTGTGTGTGTGTTCCCTTGTGGGGTTGGGGAGGCCTGTTGGGTTAAGGTGAGAATATGAAAAACGTTGGAAAAGACAGTGATGAACTCAGATGCATTTGAACAACAACATGCATGCTTGAATTTGCATTAGTGTTTATGTGCAAGTTTCTTTCACTGCTTGCTTGTGTTTGTGTGGAGTGTGTGTGTGTGTGTGTGTGTGTGTGTGTGTGTGTCTGTGTGTGTGTCTGTGTGTGTGTGTCTGTGTCTCTGTGTGTGTGTGTGTGTGTGGTGCGCGCACATATTGGAGTTTGTCACGCCCATATGCTTGTGTACTGATTTGTGTGTGTATATGTGAGAGAGACAGACAGACAGACAGAGAAAAGGGATAGAAGACAGAGAAGAGGGTAAGGGGCAATGTGTGGTGTGCGCACGTACTAGTGTTTGTCACGCCGATAATACGCTTGTCAACAGATGTGTGAGAGAGACAGACAGACAGGCAAAGACAGAGAGGCGTAAAAAAGGACAGAAGACAGAGAAGAGGGTAAGAGGGCGAGAGTAAGGGAGGGCCATAGCGACGAACACACAATACATATCACCAACTGACATTGGCATAATTTGTTTTTAGTTTGTCTTGGTGGTTATTTGACAAGTCTGAATGCTGTGCAGAGATAATCACTAACGAGCAGTCTGCAGTCTGTTTATTACTTGTTTTTGCGTGATTACCACAACGGTAGCAGTAGCTGAATCGCAGCAGCCGCAACAGGAGCAGATTCAGTCAGTCCAGGTTTTACTCCCTTGGCCTTTTCTTCCCAAGTACATGCCACATAAGACTGACTGACTTACTGCTCTCTGCTCCCATAACCCTAGCCAGAGCCGCCAGGGCACGGCATGGTGGAACAGGACGCCTCACGACAAGCTTCCATCTCCCACGGTTACGTGCTAGAGCCTGGGTTTGATCAAGGCTCCGTCCAGTCTATTCAGTGATGTATTGTCCGTGATGTTCTTTGTCTTCCTCGTCTCTTCTTCCCCTGAACCGTTCCCTGAGGATGGTTTTGGTGGTATAGGTCTTCATAGAGTTTCAAGTTGTGTGTGACTCTTACGCGCAGTTCATTTTTTATGTGGTCAGTATAGGATAATCTGAGAAGTCGTCTGGAATATCTCATCCCGACAACTTGGGTTTTCCTCTGCAGTTCTGTCGCCCACGTTCATGACTCACATGCCTATGGAAGGATGGAGAGCACAAGCGGGGCCTTGTACCTGTGGCTGGGGTTTGGTTGCTGGCGTCATCACGCTGCATTCAAGTCAAACCTCTCCTGGACTAGCGGCCAACTATCAACACAACGAAAAACACAGACTTCCAGTGAGATCTTTAATCTGCGTATTTTAGTCTTCTGCATGGATGTACACGCCAAATAGCAGAACCCCAGAACTAGCAGTTAACTTGGAAGATCGGAAAAATGCCTTCTCCGCGATTGGAACCCGCGACTCATATTTTTTTCTGAAATCAGATATATTTAAGATTTCGGCCATTGAAACCAACAAATCATTAAGAACCACAGCAACAAGAGTAATGCATTGTTCTTATTTTTAATTGAAAAATAAGGATGAGGTGGACTAGAGAAAAATGAATATGAATCATGAAAAAAAGACCAAAAAAGGGAGGACAGAGCTAGCATTTCGGTGCGTTTCCCCTCAGGGCTTACACGCTGATCAAAGCAACTTGACACAATGAAGCAAACAGAATAATGGCGGGAGTGTGTGCTCGACACGCGGATCTTGATAGTGATTGTAGCACGAGTGGTCGGTCAAACAGGCCTTCACCAAACACATAAATAACTGAGGCTTTGTCGGAGAGAGTGAGGGGGACAGACAGACAGAGACACAGGGAGAGTGTGTCCACAGCCAGATTCCCCATCGCTCCCCACACCCCCACAGCGGCAGAGGATCGCAATCGATCACGGGAGATAATGCCTTATCGTTTCCAGGATCGTAGCAATGTGTGTCAGTGCCAGTAAAGACCGTTTCTAGCATGATGATAGCATCGTTGTTGGTTCATGTCACAAGCAGGAAAGATGAAAGGGTGGTGGTGAAGTGGTCTTTGCCTTCAGTTGTGTGCGTGCGTGCGTGCGTGTGTGTGTGTGTGTGTGTGTGTGTGTGTGTGTGTGTGTGTGTGTGTTCGCGCGCGCGTTGTTTGTTGTAGTTTCGTCGTCGTCGTCGTCGTCGTTGTTGTTGTTGTTGTTTTGGTATTCGTATTTACTTTTTCACTTGACTGTCTCGTTTTCAAAATCCGTGTTGCTTTTATGTTAAAAGTTTGCTCTGTGTGTGTGTGTGTGGTTTTTTATTGTTTTTTTGTTTGTTTGTTTGTTTGTTGTTGTTTTTGGTTTTTGTTGTTGTTGTTGTTTATTGGGGGGGGGGGGTTGTTGTTGGTGTTTTTTTTTGTATTGTATTGTATTGTATTGTATTGCTTTTTGCCACAACAGATTAGTCTATGTGAAATACGAGCAGCTCTCCCTAGGCAGAGTGCTGTCTGCAAGCGTATTTGTTTCACGATAAAAATATCAATCCGTGTTTTGAACACGAACCGCTGGACATTATTTTGCTTCCCAGTCGGGCGCAATACCACGAGGCCACCACCGCTCCGATGGTGCTGTTGTAGCTGCCATTGTCTCTGATTTTCTGTTGATCTGTGCGTGTGTGTGTGTGTGTGTGTGTGTGTGTGTGTGTGTGTGTGTGTGTGTGTGTGTGTAGAAAGAAACTTGACACACAGGCTAAGAACTAATGCATGGTTATGCAGATTTTTGAAACCGTCACCACTATGTATTTGTGGTAAGACCCTTGACATCCCACATTTTTTGCTCGAATGTCCAGATACACATTTACATTTCAAACCCCTTCATGATATGATTACATCCTTTAATCTTCCATTAGTCATGTCCAGCGTTTTTCACCCTAGCAAAGAAAATGGTTGGTCTCTGACAAAAACCGCAGTTGACCTAATTAAAAGCCATCCAATTGGTCGGTTTTTCTAATTTGTTTCATCCCCTTTCTGTTGCAGAGGTTCCCCTCTGTTTTATTTAATCCAAAGTAGTGTTTCGTTTTGGGTGATAGCGTCAGATTTACTTGTAGAGCAAAGTTCCCATTATTCTAACTAGTGGAACTGTTCGACCCTAACATGTAATATGTCGTCTTGATTACATTAC
Source organism: Babylonia areolata (assembly GCF_041734735.1). NCBI lineage: Eukaryota > Metazoa > Mollusca > Gastropoda > Neogastropoda > Buccinidae > Babylonia > Babylonia areolata. Next base: position 72,610,479 of record NC_134876.1, on the reverse strand, counting down.
GAAACCTTAATTTGATGAGAAAGAGTGAGAGACAGTGTGTGTGTGTGTATGTGTGTGTGTGTGTGTGTGTGTGTGTGTGTGTGTGTGTGTGTGTGTGTGTGTGTGTGTGTGTGTGTGTGTGTGTGTGAGTGGGCAGGGGAATGAGGTAGGGGAATTATAATGGGCATTTGTGTGCATGCATGGATGTATGTAGAGAGAGGGTGGGGGAGAAACGTATGTGAGTATGTGGGTGCGTTAGAATATTTTTTGGAGATAATGATATTAATGAAATTTGGTACCTTGATTTGTTAAATATGTTTGTTTGTTTGTTTGTGTGTTTTTTTTGTTTGTTTGTTTTGTTTTGTTTTGTTTTGGTTTGGTTTTTTTTTTGTTTTTTAAATCATACCTTCCTCAAATCAGAATTTCCTTGTGTTGCTCAGTTAATATTTTATTCAAATGGTTGCGAAAATGTCAGTACAACAAACAGTTAATCTGACAATAAATGGTTTCAGTCAGTCAGTCAGTGTGTGTGTGTGTGTGTTTCCCCCGCCGTCCAAAACACACTCACTCATCTTCAACAGAGAGCAAGATGCAAAGAATGTCAGCATATCTCCCAAATGCGGGCAGGTTTCACGTTTAAATGAAAGACAATAATAGGAACGTGTCTCCTGCACGCAGTGATGTATTACGAAAACTTGAAAGCATTTTTGATGAACGATGTGGACTACACACTCATGAGGAGGAAAGTAGCAGGATGATAAAGACGCTTTTCTGCCATTGCAGTGTCCGTGAATATTCGGGTTCGAATCTTTGTCTCGCCCTTTCTCCCAAGTTTGACTGGAAAACCAAAGTGAGCATATAATCATTCGAATGAGACGATAAACCGAGGTCCGTGTGCAGAACGCACTTGACACACTGAAACAGAACACATGGCAAAATAATTGTAACCTCTGGCAAAGTTACGGAGAAAAAATCCACAGGCATTGATAGGTGCACAATTATACAGGTATATGGATTTGTCCAATGCAGTGAGGAGGAAATTTATTGTCCCATTGCTCACACTGGTGATTGTAGACATTTTGTTAAAACTGAGCATTATTTTCACGTTTGGATGTTATAATTTAAAACTAATAAAAGATAGGAAAGGAGTGGTTGAATGGTGAGTCTGGGGAAGGAGGAGGAATTTTGTTTAATGTCCTGTCTCACATATCGGTGATTGAAGACATTTTGTTTGAATATTAATGTTCACATTTGAGTATCATCGTTTAGAAGAGGAGGGGGAGGGGGTGAATGGTGAGTTGAGGGAAACCGGGTGTATAAGGGGTGAAATTTGAAACAAGTATCTAAATACAGTTATAGAAAATTACTTAATGGACACATGCATAGTTGTCACATTACTTAATCATATACACTTGACTTTAGAGCAATATGTTGTCCGTAAAGAATTCGATGATAGTCTGAAAACAGGATAGTCGGGGGAAACAGGGTAGATGGAAGGTGAAATCAAAGGTGAATAGTTGAAATAATCAGAAATACAAGTCTAGAAAAGTAGCCTTCTTAATGGACTTCGTAAAAGAGAAGTCGCTTATTTGACAAGAGAAGCAACTAATGATACATGTAAAAAGGTCGAAAACATCAACGTTCCCAGCGATTTGTGAAGACACACTTTCGTGCAGGTAAGGTATCATCAACTCACAGTAAAATATTATATCCTTAACTGTCGCATGGAAACAAATGCTCTTGTGACGCCTCATTGAGGAACTGAAACTGATTCAATACATGTGATGCCGTACCAAGCAACCCTTTCGGAAGTGAAGTTGAAAAGGCATGTCCGTCAATTTGCGACACTGAATTCTCACATCACATCACCTCACTCATCTCATAACGCAGTGGAGGGTCGTCGGGACACCGCAGATGATTTCCAGACATGTTCTCTCCATCGGTTCCTGTCTCTCGCATCTCTATGGGAATCTGGGAAATTCAGGCCTGTCCATTCTTTGGTGTTGTCCTACCATATTTTCTTTTGCCTACGTGTCTTCCTGCTGCCTGGTACGGTGCCGTACATAATGGTTTTTGCGAACCCGTCCGATTTTATGACGTGTCCGTACCATTTGATCCTCCTACTCATGATAACGGTTAGGAGGTCATCGTGGAGTCCAATGGCTTGGATGATCTTCTGGCGGACCACAGTGTTCGTGACGTGCTCAGTGAATGAGATGCCTAGTAGCTTTCGGAAGGATCTCATTTCCATGGCTTGGATCTTCTTCTGGAGGTCGGCAGTGAGAGTCCATGTTTCGCAAGCACAGGGAAGCATTGACTGAACCAGTGAGTGCTTAAGTTTCGCTTTAGATCTGTGTGTGTGTGTGTGTGTGTGTGTGTGTCTGTCTGTCTGTCTGTCTGTCTGTCTGTCTGTGTCTGTGTGTACGTGTGTGTATGTGTGTCTGTGTGTCCGTGTGCGTTTGTGTATGTGTACTTGTCTCTGTGTGTTAGTGTGTGTGCTAGTGTGTTGGTGTGTGTCTCTATGTGTGTGTGTGTGTGTGCGCGCGCGCGCGCGCGCGTGTGTGTGTGTGTGTGTGTGTGTGTGTGTGCGTCTGTTCGTATGAATGTATGTGTGTTTGTGTATGTGTCTCTGTGTGTTAGTGTGTGTGTTGGTGAATTATTGTGTTAGTGTGTTAGCGTGTGTGTGTGTGTGTTTTTTTTTGGGGGGGGTATCTTTATGAGTGAGCTTGTGCTTCTACACCCTGTGTGTGTGTGCGCGCGAGCGTGTGTGTGCATATGTGTGTGTGTGCGTAAGTGTGTGTGTATGTGTGTGTGTGTGCATGTCTGTGTGTGTGTGTGTGTGTTTGTGTGTGTGTGTGTGTGTGTTGTCTTTCTGAGTGAGCGTGTGTATAGTCTTCTACTCTGTGTGTGTGTGTGTGTGTGTGTATGTGTGTGTGTGTGTCCATGTGCGTGCGTGTGTGTGTATGTGTGTGTGTTGTCTTTCTGAGCCGTGAGTTTATGCACAGTCTTCTGTGTGTGTGTGTGTGTGTGTGTGTGTGTGTGTGTGTGTGTGTGTGTGTGTGTGTGTGTGTGTGCATGTGTGCCAGTGTGTGTGCATGTGCGTGTGTGCATGTGCGTGTGTGTGTGTGCACGGTATGTGCGAGCGTGTGTGTGTGTGTTCACTTGTCTTTGTGTGTGCTCGTGCTTAGTACTCTTCTTATCTGTCGGTCATCTTCTTATCTTCGCCGTCTTATGTCGGGTGCGAGGCCAGTGATGCAGTCATAAATGTTGGGAAGTGTATGCCTTTGTCGGCACACACACACACACACACACACACACAGACACACACACACACACACACACACACACACACACACACAGACACACACACACACACACACACACACACACACACACACACACACACACACACACACACACACACACACACACACACACACACACACAGGGGACGATGGACTCGAAGGTCTACCGCCACGTTTCCGTTCAGAACTTCACACTGAATTCGCTCGTCTGTTGAAGTAAAAAGGAGAGGGAGGGGTTGGGGGCGTCACTTGAGAAGAGAGAACAGGAGGAGGATAGTGAAGGGGGGAAATAGTCCAGTGTCATATACAGGATGATCGGACTGCACTGACACGAGTGAAAACTGTTTCTCAAGTTCAGACGCAGATTGAGCAACCAAATTTTACGGGAAACAACATGCAAATAAGTCAATGAATTTCTTTGCTCTCGGTAATTTCTGAGTTGTTTCCCTTATATTCTCTCTCTCTCTCTCTCTCTCTCTCTCTCTCTCTCTCTCTCTCTCTCTCTCTCTCTCTCTCACACACACACAAATTCTGGCACAAATTGTCCATTGACACACTGACTAGTAAAAAAAATTCTCCTCTCGCATGCTGAACACATTAACTGAATGCTTTAATTTACAAATACACAAAAATGACTGGTTACTTAAAATCAAACAGATTCTAGATGAAAATGGACTGTCTTTTGTGTGGTACTATCCACAATCTGTATCAACCACATGGCTGATAAACAATCTGACCCAAGGACTTAAAGATAGCTATACACAAAAATGGGTAGAAACTTGTCGTAACTCTACAAAAGCCAATAACTACAGTCTATATAAAAGCCAAATAGCTTTTGAAAATTATCTAGACATTTTGCCATTGTGCTTTTGCATCCCAATGTTGAAACTCAGAACAAGTAATCACAAACTACCAATTGAGAAAGGGAGATACATGAACATACCACAAGAAGCAAGATTGTGTCATCTTTGTGACATGAATCGAGTGGGTGACGAATACCACTTTGTCACGGAATGTCCTGCAATTCAAAATCTCCGCAATCAGTATTTACCTAAGTATTACAGAACACGTCCCAACTTCCACAAATATGCAACATTGATGTCTATTAGTAGTAAGAAAAAGTTACTAAATTTTGCTAAGTTCATTAAAGAAGGTTTTAATGTGTTTCGTTAGGAGCCAGTTTCAGTCCGGATTCTATGCCACTTATGCCTTAACTGTACTTGTTGAATAGGAATTAGAACAATGACTTGTGTTAATCTTGACACCGCATCCCGTACATATCCATTTGTAATTGCATGATCATGTATGTATGTGCGTATATGTATGTATATATATATGTGTGTGTATGTGTATATGTGTATACAGAGAAATATATCAAGATCGTAACAAACAAGCGGCATCTGATAGAATCTGTTTTGCGAGGCTCAGATTGCGGAGAGCACTTGGACTGAATGCCAGCTAAAGTCGGATAGTTCGATTCACTGAGACGTAGCATCCCCTTGCCCAATGTGTGGCGAAAGCACGGAAGATGAAAACCATTTCATATTTAACTGCCAAAGATACGAAGAACTGCGAAAAAAAACTGTACCCTTTTCAATACAGCTCCAGTGCAGAGAAAAGATTTGTTCGGCATACTGATGACAGAAAATGAAGACATATGCTCTCACTAGCAAAATATGTATCCGAGACAGTAAATATACGTAAAATGTCTACTATCGGTCCAAATACTCATTAATCAATCAAAAACTTAGAATGGTTTGTATGAGGGAAAATAGAGCATACGAACAAAAATGATGGGTTACATTTGGATGGTCAATTTCGACAATGTATTTTTTTGATGTGTTCGTATTGATGACGTGTTTCGGTGTTACACGCTTTAAGTAATCATTATATGTTTTATATGTAATTTGTTATGTGTTCGTATTGATATGTGTGTCGATGTCACATGCTTAGATAACTATTATACGGATTATATGTACTTTGTTTCCTGTGTACTGTTCAAACCTTGGAGACGAACGACTGGAGGGGGCGGGGGGTCGAGGGGGGGGGGGGGGGGCACAGTACCCGCCTGCCATATAGACTTTTTAGGCAAATGACAAAGTACCAAGTGCCGCTTATACCTTAGTAGTTTAGTTCATTTCAGTGATTATGTTTTTCTTTTCTGTTCCATTTTATTTGTTCAGTTAGCACCATTTTGTTATGATTTCTACCTACTGTGTCACTAGAGCTTTACAGCTAATGACATTAAACATTTCAGTGTTCTCTCTCTCTCTCTGTGTGTGTGTGTGTGTGTGTGTGTGTGTCTCGCTGTCACGGTCTCTCTCTTTGTGGCTATCACTGCGGCATCGGCAGTGTTGCTCCGACGATTATTATAATATTATCATGAAGTTATCACACTCAAAACCAGCAGTTGCCTGTTCGAGGTGGATTTTTTTTTGTTTTGTTTCGTTGTTGTTGTTATTGTTGTTGTTTTGTTTTGTTTTGTTTTTTGTGGGTTTGTTGTTGTTGTTGTTGTTGTTTGTTTGTTTGTTTGTTTGTTTTGTTGGTGTTGTTGCTGTAGTTGTTTTTTTGTGTGTTTTTTTGTTGTTGTTTTTTTTTGTTTTTTGTTGTTGTTGTTGTTGTTTTTGTTTTGGGGTTGTTGTTTTTTTGTTTGTTTTGTTTTGTTTTGTTTTGCAAATAAACAAGTACGCACGTGCCAAACTCAAAACCGAGGAGTGTCCTTTCGTGAGGTAGAAGTCTCATCAAACGTCAGTTTACAAGTAAGTCTAATTTAATGTTACAGTTAGCTGTCAGCGATTTCATTGCAAACAGTTGCTTTCGCATATAAGGATCAGCCCGTACGCTTTCACACTTCCTTGAAACTGAAACTGAAAGCTTCGTGACCTTTCCGATCCAGTAATTCTTCAAAGACACTGCGCATGCCCGATGACCCTCTGATTGCTTTGGAATGTCCGCTCTTTTCCACAGTTTGTGTACAGTGTATCCATGTGTTCCAAGCACCACAAAATGTAAACTTGTGTGAACCAAAAATACGATATTGAGATGGATGGGCCACGTAAGTCACAACATCTTTAATCAGCAAGGATTTGCCTTCTGTTTTGCTTTTGTTGTCATTGAGACCGCTGATAAACGAACATGCAAGACATGTCACGTCTGGTACCAGATTTTAGTGGCGAACGTCCACTAGTACTTGAGAAGACTGAGTCGGAACATCGAGAGATCTTAACAAATCAGTTTGACATATTCAGGAAAATTGTCCGTAATTCTTTGCTTTAAGCTATTGTTTCTAAATGTCGATATGGTGAGATCGTGACATTGATTTTCTTGCCTGACAAAGCGCTCGCCTTCAACTTCTTGTTCGGTAGGTTGCTCGGTTTTGATCATGTAGCGGCACTGTCCAGGGAACACAAACACACAAACACATCTTCATACATATGCGCACATTAAAATTTTTTTTTTTAATTATGCTTGTGCACATATACACTTATACAGCACAGCTTATGTTGCCGAGAAACCGTTTTGGACCCATTCAACATTAACTTACCCACTTTTTTTTTCTTTCTTTTTATCAAAGGAAAGGAAAGGTTCATGCTGTCGTGCCAAGCGACCATGATTTTAACTTGATATTTTTTCTTTTCTTGTTTTAACCACATTCTGCATATAAATGGCCAAACTGATGATAGGAAGAGTGCATCTATTATTGATATCAGTTAGATATAATTTGTATGCATACACAGATGATACATTTACAATTATGAAGACACACATTCACAAGCAAATACACACACACACACACACACACACACACACACACACGTGCAAACGTACACACATCACTATTGTCAGTCACAGACACACACACTTATTTTTATGTACATCACATGCACAAAGGGATGGGGTGGTAGGCTTGGGGAGGAGAATCAAAACTAGAATATTCAGTTTTTTTCTACCAAGCCACACAACACTTGAAGCTGTCTAGATGAGATTATTACATGGATACTTATGCCACATGGACAGTCAGTCATAAAGCACGTCTTCTCATTGAGAAACCAAGCTTTAAGCACTTTACAAACATGGAGACATTTGCAGAACAGGCTGCCTACATGGATAGAGCTGAGAGCTACCTTTGGGCGCTTATCATTTTCTTACTGTGCATGCACACACACACACACACACACACACACATACACATACACACACACACACACACACACACACACACACACACAAGCTGTGTATGGTATTGTTTCAAAACCCACGTTATGCTGACATGGATTACAGGATCATTAGCATGGGTATTTGATCTTCTTCATGTGTGCACACACAAAGGGGGTTCAGGCACAAGCAGGTCTGCACATTTGAGATTGGAAAATTACCCTTGACTCACCACATGTGCCAGGGATCAAACTCAGGAATCTTGGATGAAAAACCAGAACTCTAACCATTTGGCCACTGCACAGTCACACACACACACACACACACACACACACACACACACACACATATATATATATATATATATATATATATATATTCATGCATTTTAGACTGTGGACATTGAATCTTTGATACAGTTATAGGGAAAATGATAATAATAATAAGGCAACATTAACTGATACTGCAATTTTTTGTATGTCAGAGAATTTTCATTTTAGATACATTCTCACAAATGTGCAATGCCAGTGTGTGTTTGCCAGAATTTATCTTTTATTTTATGTCTAATTTTCTGTACTCTCCCTATAATTAATTTCCTTTCCACATCCCCTTCTTTTTCCCCCTTCCCCCATGTTCCTTAACTCCATGCTTCAATTCATCAGGTATTGTGTGTGTGTGTGTGTGTGTGTGTGTGTTAATATTAGCAGATTTTATACTGACCAACATCTAGTTTTAAATATAAAAAAGTAGATATTGTCCATTATTTTTTATTTATATTTCAGGTTCTACATCCAAACACAGAAAAAAGTGGGACCAAGAAAAACCCAGTCAGGAAATGCCTATCAATGTAAGTGTTACTTAAGACATAGATATCTTTGTGGCAGTTTGAATTATAATCAACTTCAAGCTCTTCAACCCTGGGAGTTTCGAGCCTCAGCAGCTTCCCTGTCAAACTGATGCAGAAACACGCAGAAGATATCCTGAAATCGACTGCTATTTCTTCCATATTGACACATGTGAACACAGCCAAAAATACTGTAGAAGTTAATTCCCTTTGCTAGTGGTTTATATATAACTACATGTGTAAGAACATGGAAACCTTTTTAATGAAACAAATTTCATTGCCAGAGCAGTGCTTGGGTGCAGGGTTTTATAAGTTAATGGAGCAACAGAGTGGATCAATATTAAAATCAAAAATGGATCCAGTAGGGTAGGCAGTTTAGCTTAGCACCTTACTTTATTCAGTATGTTTTATTTTGATAATCTGTTGAGGCTGAAATAACCTGTCCTACCCGCAAGTTACCTGTAACTGTATTAGGCCTGGCATATTGTTTAGCAAAATATGCCAGTACTGGTTTCATTTGTTCTGTCCTTCGAACCCTCTTACAATGCCACTACTTCTGTTTCTTCACACGTTTTCTTCATGGAGTACAAGTATCTTAAAGTTGAAGGCTTATTGTATCACAGTTTAAGTGTCAGTGGAGCTGTCAGTACCAGCCTGCCCAGATGCCAACCATCAGAGAAGACCCAGCTCTGCAGCTGGTTATTTCAGTGTTGTTGAGAAATGTCTGTTCTGATTCAACATATGCAGGATACTACCTGCTGTAATGTAGAGTTGTCAGCTGAAGACAATTTTTTCAATCTTAGAACCAGGTTTGACTTTGCGTGAGTGTGCCCATGAAGTGTTGTTTGAACAGTTATTGCATTCTTCATCAGTAGCCTGAACTAAATATGACAGCTGCATTACAGACATTTACAGGTATAGCAGTGGAAGAGAAAGTATTGAGACTGAGGTCACAATGTTAGCCTGCCATGTCAAAGCCACATATTTTGACAATAACTTCTATACTTTGTCAGGTTTTGGGGGGAAGATAATAATGATGCCTATCAAGGGTTGTGACTAATTGTGTAAATCTGATTTTTTTTTTTTTTTTTTAAATGTTTGTTTCAGGCCCGAGCAGTGAAGCAGGAAGTATTGCCTCAGTATGAGGTGTATTTGACCTTGCTGTCAGAGAGGAACAGGTGATTTTTCTGTTTTGTAAAATTTTCTTGCCTTTTTTTCCCTTTTGGTGAAATATGCATATGATATATGCCAGGAACCATTGAGACTGACATTGTTGACCAAGTCAAGTCTACATTTCACTTCCAAAAAATGATCACAATGGCACCAACCAAACAGTTATTTGATATCTCAAACATTCCACTAAGTAACGTTGAACCATCATCATCATGCCTTCTGACAATACACTCTGCCCACGAACAGCAGAAACGTGCAGGCCACTACCTGCAGATATTTTTTAAGAGCCTGCCAGTGCATAGCCTCAACATATCGCTCTTGACCAGTCTGATATTTCAGCAATACATTTTCAACATTTGCAGAGCTGCTTATCTTGAGTTGGGAAGACTTGGTTCCATCAGCCATTACTTAATAACTTATATACTGAAGCAACCAAAACATTAGTGATTCACTCAATCAGCCTGTGCTTTTGTTCTGTCAAAGGTTAACTATTGTAACTCCCTTCTTACTGGCATCCATCCCCCACCCCCCAGACCCCCACCAAAAAAAATAATAAATAAATACACAACATGACAATAGGATCTGTCCCCAGATACATGTTTCTTGAGTAAATGCATTTTATGCGTGTGTTTGCATATGTTATCATATGTAGATGATGAATTGGTGGGGGTTTTGTAGTGGTGGTACTAGGAGTGTGTGTGAGAGAGACTTAAAATGTTTTTCTAAAGTGCTTTGAGCAAATTCAATATGGATGTATACACTATAAAGATGTTCATTGTCATAATGTTCCTGCGCTTTTTGGTCTGTTATGTGCGTGTGTTATTGCGTGTGTTGTATTTTTATGTGTGTAGCTGTGTGTGTATATATATATATATCTGTATTGTTCATGTTCAGTTGGTGCACAAAGTTTTAATTCACTTTCTGTGATATGGTATCCGAGTGCATCAATGCACACATGATTTTCTGTGTCCAACCTTTGTATGTGTGTGTGAATGTGTGTGTGTGTGTGTGTACACATGTTCATGTAAACATGGATATCGGTGGAGAATGTTCTCCTCATGTGTCCCTTTACAAATATTTCCTCAGGTTGCTGAAACAGCTGAGGAAAAAAAATAAACAACAGGTAGAAGAGGAGAGGAAAGAGAAAGGCTTTGCCATCTACATCAATGGTGCGAATCAGGATGTGTCTGCAAACCATGATTCCCATTCTCGCCCTCGAGTCAAAACAGCAACAGGTTTGTTAGACTGGCATGCCTTTGTTTGTTTTTCTTTGTTTCCCTATTGAATTTTGAATTGTTATTTATTTATTGCTTCTGTTACAGACCAGGTTTGTCAAGGTGGCATGTTTGTTAAATATAGCATGTGTGGCAATTTTTTTTTTTTTTTACACAAAGTAAGTCACTTTAGTGACCAAGCATATTTCTACACTAGTTATTTCTTTTTCTTTTCTCTTTTTTTTTGCTTGCTTCAAAACGTCAGATACACAAGTTAAAAGTTGTATGATTTATTGTAACAGTGTTAGTGGTTTCTACAGCACAAACATAGTAAAGCATGAAACCATGCCATCCATCTGGAAAAAAAAATAAATAAAATAACAAACCCGCAGTATTGGGTAGAAAAAAGAAAAAGAAGAACAAATGAAAAAATAAAAATGGCATGAGTAACAAAATATGTTTTTGCCTCTCTCAGAATCAAGGAATCCTGCTGTTGTCAAATTGCAAGACCTGCAGAAAAAGGAGTCGGATCAGAGCAAGCGGCGTGCTAAAACCGCACCAGCCAGGGAACGGCGGAGAAACTGGAATCTGGCTTCTGTCGACATCAACACTTCTGAAGGAAGCAGGCGCCTGAAAGCTCCAGGTAACGAAGGAAACATTGTAGTTCACAGATCAGGATTTGAATGAATTTCACCTTTGTTCATCCATCTATAAGTCACTGTTCTGTCAGCAAACATTTCATTCTCTTTCTAACTCTTTTACCGCCAAGTTTCTGTGTGGAAAAAGCTCCCCAGATCCAAATATTCTAGCGATGATGCTCTCAGTCACAGGCTTCGGTTCATGTCAAAACAACACAGTGGACTTGCTCACTTCAAACTCATTGTTCTATTGGTGGGATATTGGCTGCAGCTGTCAAGCATTGTTACAATGTGAAAAATGTGACTAAGTCACATATATCGGTACACTGTCTAGTCAACTAAAATGGTTGTTTTTAACATATGTATGTATGGCTGGGAATGCTTTAACAGAAAATAATTTTGATGAGGAAAAATACTTTTTATATCCTTGGGCATTGTATAAAGTTCTTTGTTCTGTTTGTTTCAGAAATATTAACTGGGAAATATGAAGACGACTTTGAAGAAATTGGACCAGATTATGACGTAAGATCATTTGTGTTTGAAGTGTGTCCTACCCTGTTTAGTAAGCTGAGATGCATGTATTGGTCAAAATGAATGTGTTAGTCTATTAAAATCTGCAGTTTTGAACTATTTGTTAAATTTATATCTGCATATTTCCTTAATTTCTGTTGAATAGTTAGATTGATGATCTGAGAGTCATAATCACCAGGAATATAAATCCATAGCTGAATTTGCTTTTGTTTCTCTTAGAGTGTATGTATTGACATGAAGAAAGGTGACATCTTCTTTTTTGTTGTTTAGTTCTTCACCAGTATAAATGTAAATGAGTAATGGCAAGAAAGTGAATCAGAATACCTGTACTTGTACAGTAGTGTGAAATCAAACATGATGTCTTAACCCCTTTACTGCTGCTGATGCTCTTCAGTTAAGGGCTGTTGCCTCACTGAGGTAACACGGAGCTCATGGGTCAGGATCTCAGTCATCATTGTTTATTTGGACTTCTTGTTGACATCACATCGCTTTTATTCAGAAAAAAATCACATTCCGCCGATAGAAAGTTCACAAAAACTAGTAATTGCCCTTCAGATACATGCTACACTGATTTCATTTCATCAAGGTACAGCAAAGTCAAGGGGTTGACATGGTTGTTGCTGTGTTCCATGTAGGATGGTGACAGTGATGCTGATGAGGTTGGGGACAGCCTTAGCAGCTCCACATCATCGCTGTCAACGTCACGGCGTCAGAAAGTCAGTTACTTGAAGCGCAAGGCAGCCGCCAACCGAGAAGTGCAGGAGAACACTGTGACTTTGACACTGGATGATGTCCATGTAAGTGTGCTTTGGGGTTCAGTAGACACACACACACATGTGCACACACACTTGCATGTGTTCACATTGGTCATTGCTTTAACGTCTGCTCACTAAAGTGCTTTTAGACACCAAAAAAACCAACCAAAAAAAAAAAAAAAGGATTATCATGTGCACATTTTAGCACATGCTGATAAGTTAATTTATATATATGGTTTTATAACCATGCCTGTTTCTTCACTTGCTCATGAACATACATATATGGGTTGTTATTTGTATTTCTGACTCGTTTGTGAAGAGGTGGCCTAAAAACAGTGCATCCAGCAAGAAAGCAAGTATTTATGGGTTGAAATCCCATGTGGACTAGGATTTTTGCTACCCCACACATTGGATCTTGAGTTTCTGGATGTCTGGATGCTAGTCTCTTAGTGACCTGAAAACTCTGGAAAAGCATACATTTACCAACAGAAAAGATTTTTTGTCAGTAGGCTGTGCTGCACTTTGGTGACATGCTCTCTCCAGGGAAAGTAGTCCAAATTTTACACAGAGAGATCTGTTGTGATTCAGTGATGAAAGTCTTCATTACAGACAAATACACATTTCAGTTTCGTTGTGCTTTGTGAGACGCATCCGTCCTCGTCAATATGCCATTCTCCCGAGTGTAGAGGAAAACAGTTATTTCCCAGGCCTTCTGCTACTAGTGAGGAGTGGAAGAGATGGACTTAGGGTGATTGTCTCCTGCCCAGTGGGCAGTTTTTGGGCCTGCTAAAACTTGGAAGGAATGAAGGGCATGTGTGTCCGGAGTGACACCTCTAAGCTGGAAGTGCCTCATCCCTCCTTGTACCAGGTTACGGCATCTCTAGCCCTGTGGGTGATTGTTGTAGGCAAATGAGTTGGGTTGCCTTGTCCCTCCATGCACCAAGGGAGGGCATCATTAGCCCTGTGGGTGGGAAGGGAGTGTGTGTGGGTCCCTAAGGACCAGCCACTACTGATTATGTGAAGGAGCATACATTCAGGTGTGAATGAGGCAGTTTTGTCTGTGAGTGCAGTCGTCCTCCGAAAGCAAGGTAGGGATGACTTTATGAAAATGAATACATATATGTGCAATGGGATTATAAACTTCTAATAACTCAAGTGAAGGTGTGAGGAATATGCCAACGACATGACAGAGATTGAGTCATGAGAAATAAGCGGCTGTATAAGCAAACGTGTAGCGTGCACAGATATACCCAAGTAAATAGGTAAGTGTGCATAATCCGTAATGGGAAGGAATCTGTGTATGCACCTATATATAAGAGATGTACATACGCATATTAATAAAGTGCCAGTATGTAGACACAGAGAGATCTGGGCATGTGAACAGAATGACGCAATTGCAAGTGTGTCTTTATTGCTATGTAGGGAATCTCAATGAATAGAGATAGAAATAAAATTGCACATGTTAATATGAAAGTCGTATGAACCTATCCCGTAAGCGCACACACATGTGTATACTGAGGGATAAGTATACATCTATAAGTGTAAATAGAAATGTGTATAAATGTAGCAAGATATTGTATATATATATATATATCTCTCTCTATCTCTCTCTATCTCTCTTCCTCCCTCTAAATATATATATATATATACAATATTTTTTATTGTTTTTTTGTTGTTGTTGTTGTTTTTCTTGTTGTTGTTGTTTTGATAATAAAAAGAATAGATGGGGTAATATTGTGATTTATTTCCTGTTATTGTGTATAACCAGAAGAGAATGGTAATAAGGATGGTTGCCTGCAGAGGACTGTGTTCAAGTGTGGGGGGATGAAGAACCCCAAAGTTCAGTGGCCAATAGCCTGAGAAACAGCAAGAAAGGTGCAGTTGCTATGCAAAGTTGTGTAAAGTCCATGAATGGGCATCAGGACCCAATGAGAAACCGAAAAAAAAACATCGTTGGTGGACAGCACGGGGGGCAGGAGTGACGTGCTGTGTCGGTAAAAGTAACTACAGCGTCAACCGCCTAGGTTACAAAATGCGGAGTTGCCTCCCTTGGCGCCGACAATCGTCGAAAAGGATGGTGTCTTTAGAGCACATATCCCCTGGTGCGACGTGTCCTCGCTGTAGAGGGAGGAGTGTCATGCTGCGTGTGAGAGTCTGTGGTTCGATGCCACCATAACCGACACAGGTGAAAACGGCCGCAAAGGGAATAATGATAATGTCCCTTAGTGCCGTGGGCATCCCAGCCCGAATCGGTCACCATCGGACGTAAGACGGTCGGGGCATGTGGCAAGACGGCACCGTATTCCAGCGTTACGGGCGTCGTGGACGAGGGGGTGACAAGTCCGTCGGCTTGCCGTGGGATGTGCATCCCCCTGTAGCTGAACGGCGGTCCAACCTCGCAAATAGCTCCTGCGAGAGGACCGACGTTCAGCTGTTGTGTGTTGACGGATAAAGGGATAGACAAGATCGGCCCGAGCACTGCCAAGAGGCAGGATCGAGTTATCAAGAGGCACTCCGACGTGGAAGTGCCGATATTAGTCTGGGTAACAGCAGAGTTAGGCGATGGGGCAGGAGAATCCAGCACTGCCGAAGTTCAATGGGCCGTGCATGTACCTGCTCTGTGGGCGAGGGGCGGTGCAGGCGCAAGGTGTGGCACGGGGAAGCAGAGTGGTGCATAATTGCTGCAGCACGTTAGCAGTGAGTTGCTGATTGTTTGGTTGAGCAGCTTTCTGAGACGCTATTAGTGGATGGGAAACAGCAGCAATCGGCGATGTGGCAGATGGGGTCATCACCGCAGAGCTTGGTGGGACCGTGCACGCACCCGCACTGTAGGCGAGGAGCAGTGCCGGTGCAAGGGAAATAACTGCAGCGGTCACCGGTAAGGGTGCTGAAGCAGGGGTTGCCTCCCTTGGATCGGGCGCTCCGGACAAGGAGAGGGGTGCACGCATATGGGCAAGCGTGTCCCCTAGTGGTCCAACTTCCTCTCTACACCAGGGGAGGGCATGCATACGCGCCTCGGTCGCCATTGGATCTGAGACGGTCAAGGCATGCTGCGTGGGGGGTCGCGTGATCCAATGTCACGGCCGCCACCACGGACACATCGCACATAGGACCCAGTCTAGCGTGCAGATCCACAACAAGCTTTTTTTGTGTGTGTGTGTGTGTGTGGTGTTGTTTCCCTAAAGGGAATGTGGCACATTCCATTGGTGCAACTGTGGGTATGGGTAAAGAGATAGAGGAGGTCGACTCGTACACTGCCGACTGGCAGGGCCGAGAAAACGCGGATCACGTCGAGTGCATTCGCGGATCGATAAAAATGACATTAAAGGCAACACTGACCTGAGTGTGTGGCAACAAACCTCTAGAAGTCACCAGAGGAGGTGTAGGAGGTGGTGGAGGTCTGGAGTCGACCAGAGGGAGCGGAGGAAGTGGAGGAGGCAGCGGGTTGGCGTTGTTGAGAGGGCCAAGAGTAGAGGGCCCAGAGTGTCAGCGAATTGATTGTGACAGCGCCTTCATTATAACACGATTGCCCAATCGAGCTACGTAATTATGTGACCTGGTTGGAGACATAATTTGACAAAAAACAAGAACGCCAGAGGATCGACAGACAGGCAGAAAACACGAAAAAAACTTAGCAGTATGAAGAGCACAGGAACAGGGGTCATGATGGCTGCCGGAAAAAGAGGGTGCTAGCCAGCAGGACAAAGGGGAGGTTACCTACTTCCAGGAGGTTATCGGCCGTAGTTGCTTTTGTTTTCTCCGCATAGGCGGATAGTAGTTTGCACAGGACAGGAATGTCAGACCCCTGCCGGAGTCTGCACAAGTTGGGTCACGGTAAGTATATTATTTAAACGTAATTTTAGATAGAAAATTTCCTTTTACACACATACATACAACACACAAACACATGCCTGTTAGCAAGAAGACAATGCCTGCAAATGCACATTTGTATACGTACATAAATGCATATATACAAACTACATGTACATGAATGTACTTGACTAAATCACAGTTGCACAAGATTTCAGCTCACATGCTCACACACACACACACACACACACACACACACACACACACACTCATATTTACACCCACAGATTTTTGTTTATCTTTAATAAATTTTTACTTCAATTTTTACAGCAAGTTTAGAAGAGAACAAACGGAAAAGGTTTGTCTTCTCTGTTACAGAAACTGCGTCAGAGTTTACAGAAGAACGTTGGTATTCGACAAAGCATGTGTCTGGATGTGACATCGGTGAGTGCCGTTCAGTTTGGGTGATTGCTATTTGTCTGCTGTGTTAGCATGAATTCACCACCAATCCTGATGTGGGCTGTGAACAACAGTATCTGATTGATCTCACTGATAAATTTGTCTTGAGTGTACTCACTCATAAAGTCATCCGCATGAAATCACAGATTAATTTCCTAGTGCAGCTTAGCGATATTAAAAGGTAAATGAATACATAATTAGAAACCATTTTCATGTGTAAAATAGTTTAAAAGTTATAATGTGCGGTCAGCTGAGGGAGAGATTCATGTACAGTCGACTGGGGGAACCTCTCCCCATTCACAGTATACACCACACTCATTGGCACAAATTTGTTGAAGTAAAAAGGATTGGACTTGTGGTTGTTGTTTTGGGTGTTTTTTTTAAATTACATGTTTTTGTTTTTAAGCAATAATGGGTTGAATTTGAAGATCCTTGGCATTTTTAAGATTCAGTCTGTACAAGTCTTTGGAGTAAAAAGTTCATAAATTACATGTAGATTTTATAGTTCTCAAATGAAATTAACTTACACAGAATGAGAATAGAGGGGTGAAATGTTAATGAGACCAGGAATGTTTTCCTTAATAGAGAAGTATGGTAACTTTAGCTGTCTTTGGAGCATAGTTTAGTCACCAAAAAAAAAAAAAAAAATTGTGGATTGGTTTCTTTAGTTAACTTTTTTTCTTTTTTTTTCATCCATGACTTGACAATATTTTAGCACCAGATATTGAACACTGGTCGAACATCGCTTGTTCTTCACACAGGTTTCAGAGGATGCCTATTCATCCCAGCTTTTCTGTGACTCTGGCAGCGACCAGAGTGAAGACTCGTCGACTGATGAAGAGATAGAAGAGTTAGATACATTAAAAGCGAAGCAGGTCTGTTGACAAGCAGTTGGCATGATTCCCTGTTGTTCTTGCACATCTGCCAGTCCTGTTTACTGTCTGTCTGCATGGAACAGCTGGCAAAGCTTTTTTTGTGGATGTGGGAACCTTCTGTAAATGGAAATAAAGAAAGCTCTGTTAAGGCTTTGATGTTAGCTGTGATGTAAGTGTGGCTATGGTGGAGTTATAGACAGATGTTCTTGTACGGTTAGGGTGGAGTTATAGACAGGTGTTCTTGTACAGCACATGTGGCTAGGAAGGAATTATAGACAGGTGTTCATGTACACTGCATGTGGCTTGGAAGGAAATATAGACAGTTGTTCTTGCACAGTATATGTGACTGATGGAATTATAGACAAGTGTTTTTTGTACATCACTTATGGCTGTGGTGGAAAAAAAGTTAGGTGTTCTTGTACAGTGCTTGTGGCTGTGGTTGAATCAAAGACAGGTGTTCTTGTGGCTGAGGTGGAATTAAAGGCAGGTGTTCTTGTGGCTGGGGTAGAATTAAAGGCAAGTCTTCTTGTACAATAGAACGGCAGTTGTTCTTGTAGAATTAAAGGCAGGTGTTCTTATACAGTGGAATAAAGGCAGGTGTTCTTATACAGTGGAATACAGGCAGGTGTTGTTATACAGTAGAATTAGAGGCGGGTGTTCTTGTACAGTGGAATTAAAGACAGGTGTTCTTATACAGTAGAGCTAAAGGCAGGTGTTCTTGTACCGTGGAATTTAAGGCGGGTGCTCTTGTACAGCGGTATTAAAGGCAGAAGTTCTTGTACTGTGGAATTAGAGGCAGGTGTTCATGGAGATTGCTTGTGGCTGTAGTGGAATTAAAGTAGGTGTTCATGTACAGTAGCATAACAAAACCGGTGTTCTTGTACATTGTTTGTGGCTGTGGTGGATTTAAAAGCAGGTGTTCTTTTACAGTGGAATTAAAAGCAGGTGTTCTCGAAAATTGCTTGTGACTGTGAGGGAATGAAAGGCAGGTGTTCATGTACAGTGCTTGTGGCTGTGGTGAAATTATGGATGTTTTCATATTGTGGGCAAGCTCTTTTGGCAAGTGGGTCTGTTCAGTGTGATGTCTCGTGGTATCCAGCACATTGTATATTGACTATAACTTCATTTCTTTGAATGGTAAGATACAGAACAGTTTGTACTTTACTAACATCTTGGGTTTATGGGTGGAAAAAAGAACACATTTTCTGTGTTAATGTGTTAATGGTTGATAACTATTAACAGTTGTTATGTTTCTTGAAAAATGCTCACTTGTATGTTCTTTAATTTCCAATAAAATATCATAAAATAAAAAAATTTTAAGCATGATATTTATTACTTTTATTGGGCTCAAGTATTCATTTTAACAATTAATGGTTATTGTATATGTTTGTGCCTGTGTATTCATTCCCATATGTATGAATTTTGTCCATGTAAATTTTGCATGTGTGGATATATGACTGGGTGTTTGTATATATGGGGGAGAGGGATAGCTTTATATGTGCATGTTTGTGTATGAATGCTCATACATACATGTTTAGTACATCTTTAAAATCACAAGATCTGTTTTGTTCTTCTTTTTCTTTTATATAACAAACTGTACAAGTCATTGTAATTCACATACATTCTCCTGTGTTGCAACTCACATTATCCACATAGACTTTGAGCAAGCAATACTACAGTTATAATTCATACATTTTCAGAGCTGACATTTTTGTAACTTCAAACAAATGAAGACTTACTTACAGCCCTTTATTTTCTGGCATGTAGGCATGAAAGAAAATAATGACAAAAGTGAACCAGTTTGTTCTGAATGTTGCTTTACTGTGCACACATGTGAATCGTAATGAACCATGACATCTTTTACTCACAGCCTTGGTCTGCATACTCCGCCTGTAAATGACCAATGTCATGTATACATACTGACATAACTCTTTCCTGTATTATTTATTTTATTCTGTGTTGTTTTATTATTGTTAATTTAATGAAAAGAGATTCCACTGTCTTGTAACTGTTCAAGTTGCTCACAGCATTTCTGTTGTTGACACAGGCTGTAAAGTTGTTCTGTGCCTCGGAATCTGAAAGCAGTGACAGTGGGGGAGATGAGATGGCAGACGAGTGTAGACTTCCCCTGAGTATATCAGACTTGGCTAGGCCTTGTGTTGAATGCAGTGAGGAGGAGGATTCCATTCAGGAAGAACTTGACTTCCCGGGCAAAAAGACCATTGGTTTTCTGCCCCGCAAGATTAGTTCTTCCAGCGAGGATGAGATTGAAGAAGAGTTAGATCTTCCGCCACTCAAGGTGGACTCTTTCTTCCGGCCGATTAGTAGCAATGACGTTGAAGAAGAAATTGAGGAGGACTTGTGCCTTGTTGAGGTTAGAATCGTGTTGGTGTGTGACCTTTCAGCACAGTGTTCTGCAGGCATCACTGGTTTGGAATATTGTTTTTGCTTTGTTTAAGGTGGTTATCACCTGTTCTGTTTTGGTGGTGTGGTGTTTTGGAAATATGGATACGCTTGGCTAGATTGATGGGGTGTGAAGCGCATGGTGGACTGGCTTTTGTCTTGATCATGTTTCGTTTGACCTGTTGGTGAAATGCATGCTGTTTCACTGTTGTGATGCTGATTTCATTGTTTTGGTTTTACACTTCACTACAGGGTGTGTGAAAACCTTTGAGTCTGCTTCACTTTCAGGACAAAATGGTTTTATCTAAACAATTTTTAACATTGGGCATTTTTTATTTAGATATTACAGATGTGTAACCTTTGGTACTGTTAATAGATGGTTTTATTCCAGAAGTACAGGAGTGAAAGGTATATGTATCTTAAGGTTATGTTGTTGTTTTTCTGGAAGAAAAGAGAACAGTTGTAATTTAGAGGGTATTGCATTATAGTATCCAAAATGCTTTGTAATGATAAAATGAAGGCTTATATGTAATATCAAGTGAAAGCTTTGTCTCTTTAGTCTTTTTCTGTTTTGTTGGGTTCATGTATATTCTGTTTCTGTCTGTCTTCTCTGATCTTCAGTCTTTACGCCTGTCTGCCCAAAGTTTTATCTATTAAGAAATTAAAATAATAAGAGATAAAAACAATTTTTGACTTACAGATGATTCCATATAATGTCATTGTCTGCTGGCAGGTCTTCCTGTATGAAAGGTGCTATTTTTAAAAGGGCATTGCACTCAGTCAATGAAGTGAAACTACAAAGCACATGTGCAAACAATTGACAATAGTTTTCAGAATGATTCAGGAAACGGTTCTTATTGTGTATTCATTATAATCAAAATGTGACTCAGTTGTTTAGTTTCAGATAAATAATTCTCAATAGTATGTGTGTTCTGTTACCAGAGTCATAAGGTCTTGCATGGTTTCATAAAGAAAAGGGAGAATGTGATCACGTTTTTACTGAAGCTGAGTCATTTTTGCCAAGATAAGTTTGGTGACGAAGAATATTCATGTTGAATTAATGCATAGACTTTTTGTCTTTTTTTCCTGTCTGTCTCTTTTTCTGTCTTTCCCTTTCTTTCTTGTGTGACAGTCGTCTGTTACTTGGACAGTTTGAAGCATGAACATAGATTGGCTATATACAATTTTCATTTGTGTGAAGATGCAGATGAAGATTTTCACATTTGAAGACAATGGACTGCTCGAAATCCCAGGATGAGTCAGAAGAGGAGAGAGAGGCGACCATAGCTGAGGAGGATGAGATAGAGGAAGACTTGGTGCCTGCCATGGACAGTGTCTGCCTGAACGACAAGGGGAAGTCACCCCCGTTGTTCGCACCCATGGACACTGTTGTGCTGGAATTCGCTCCCCCTGTTGACAGAAGAGGTAACCGCAGACAGGAGAGAGAACTGTCTGATTTTTTTTTTTCCAACAGAATACACTCTGTGGACCTGACTTTCAAAAAATTGTGAAGAAAAAAGGAATCGACTCACTGCAAGCATTTTAAGAAATACTGAGATAAGGAATATTGGTTCATCTGTGGTGACAAATATTCCATCTCCTCCTCTTGTACCCACTCTTCTTCTAGACTTTATCTAAGTGAGCCCTTCTTCCTTGAAGTACTATTTTGACTTGCCAGCTGTGTTACAGTATGCTTTATTAAAAGGATATTTTCCTTGGTAAAATTACATTTAATATAAAATTCTTACTGTGGTTCATGCAAATACCTTCACTTACTCCCTGCTAAACGGACCATTTTGTCTCGTTCGTCACAGGTTTGATTGGATGGTACCTGAACAGAGGCAGTGTTTGAGTATGCATAGATCGAAGGGCCCTTTTGGGTGTTCTTTCTGTCTGATTACAGACTCATACATGATATGAGGAAGGATAGCAAATTGTTGTCGCTTATTGCCCTTGTGAGGCAAGTATGTTAAATGTACAATTTTTTTCAGGAAAATTTCTTCTTCCTATTTTTTTCTTTCTTTTTTCATGCAAGAGAGAAGCTAGGGTAAAGATACTGGGACAATATCCTCACTTGTGCAACATTGCTTTTTGAAGACTGTAGAATGTGGTTCGGTGAAAAACAGACATTCCTCAGTCTGCTTACTGACAGAGGTTACCAACTATCAAAATGGTCATCAATCATATGTTTGTGGTCAAAGAAATGTGAACCTTAAGAGACTTAATTGGTGGGAAAAATAGAGAAAGTCAGTCCCTTCAGGATTTTTTCCCCCTCTCTATTGCTTTTACTATTTGTCTTCTGTTTTATGACAACAAAGTGTTTGTACTTTTTGTGTGTGTGCATATGTGTGTGTATCCATGCTCATCAGTTGTATGCATACAAGTTCTTTGAAGATTTCTGTACTTAGATTTATAATTTTGTGAGTTAGTGTGCAGTTGCTCACATGCATATAGGCATGTGTGGTGAGCTGAGAGGGTAAGGAAAACAGAAAAACTAAAGTCGGGAAGGATGGGGCATATTGTTATATTGTCTCAGAAGTTTGTTGCAAAGAACCCAGTATTGCAGTCTTGACATCATATCAGATCATTGTATCTGACCTTTGACACAAACTATTTCCAGGAAAAGTGGAGAAGAAGAGTCTGATGTTGGCCAGAAAGAAGGACTCAGTTTCAGACTTTCCAGCCAGATCACGGACACCATCATCGTCATCCAAACCTCCATCTGCTGCTTTATCCATTCGCAAATCTTCCTCCAGTGGCTCTGTGGAATGTGCAAACCAAGGTGAGTGCTGAGTGCCGTGCATTAGCAGATCCCAGCATTCCTCTGACACATCCTTCTTCCTTTCCTTTTTTTTTTCATTTTGTTGTTCTAATGTAGCATGCTCTGTCACCAAGTACCATGCTGTGGTGAAGGTTCTGCAGAAATCTGTCAAACCGTTTGACAAGAAACCATAGAGCACTAAGTCTGGTATCTGGAAGTCTGAGTGGTTCATTTGAATCAAGTGATACTGTTAATGGAAATTGAAAGGTTGGGTTTATTATAAGGTCAGGCATCTGCTTACTTTTCTTTCTCTTTGTGGTGGTGTTTTTGTTTGTTTTTTATCAGCAGATGTGGTATGGTATATATGGATGTGTCTGCATGCTCTTACAGCTCCTTGAAACTGACACTAAAGGGCCGCAAATGAGTTGATTAGAGGTAACTGGTGATGTCAAACGACATTACGTCATTGCAAGGAATTGAAGGACACCAAGTCTGCTGTCTAGAGGTGTGACTGGTGACATTGTATGACATGAAGCTGCTCAGTGTGGAATAAATCATGACAAAGAATGATGTTCAGTGAGCAGTCTTACTCCATCTGATCATGATAAAGTAACACTCCATCACCAACTGCTCACATTTTTAATACAGACTACAGCAACTTTCCCAGCAAACATTGCAAACTACCTGTCAAAGGAGTGTGCCGCATTGGTACAGACAGGGAGGTAATAATATACTAAGGAGGGTCACTAGCCTCACCTACTTTTGATTTCTTCAAATCAGATGCAGTTCTTAGAAAAAAAAATTTCCTTTTAAAGATACCAATGCAGGCCACAAAAGTGTACTTTGTTAACTGACAAAAACTGAGAACTGTTCTGTCAGAGTCAGATGATTATCTGCCAACACAGTTCTGGGTTCCAATCCTGGTCTCATCCTATCTCCCAAGTTTGACTGGAAAATGAAACTGGGCATCTACTCATTTAGATGATGCGATAAACCAAGATTCCATGTGCAGCACACACTTGGAACACAGAAAAAGAACCTATAGCAATATAAGTGTTGTCCTCTGGCAAAATTCTTTTGAAGAAATCGACTCTGATAGGTACACAAATATATATGCATACACTCAAGGCCTAACTAAGCGCAGTAGGTTATGCTGCTAGTCAGGCTTCTGCCCACTATGGTGTAGTGTATGTAAATTTGTTTGAATGCAGTGATGCCTCCTTGAGAAACTGAAACTGAAGTTACCTGACTAAAACCTAAAACTGTTCTGTCAACACCAGCACCATCCAAGTCTCGGCCAACGTTGTCTGCTGGCCGTCGGAGCACAGAGACCAAAGAGGACTCCAAGGCTGAGGCGTCAGCTGTGCTGAAGGCCATGCAGGAGGAAAATCAGCAGGCTGCACGCTTTGTTAAAGGGTCACGACCTCTCCCGGAACCTAGAAAGGTAAGATAAGATACAACTTGATTGTCTGTAAATTCACAGAAATTTGTCTTTTGGCTTGAGTACATGTAACATAAAGCACAGTCACTATCAGAACAGGAATTATTGAAAAATGCATCACAGTAAATTAAAGTACTAAATTCAGTGTTGACTGGGTAGGAAAAACCAAATGTCATTGACTTGTAAGCATCTGTTTCCTTCCTTTTTTCTTTTTTCTTTCATTTTTTTCTCTTTTGTCACAGGTTTGTCAAGATTAAAGAAAGCTATGGCTTGCAGTGATTATTCAAAAAGTATATGCCCCATGCATTTTTTTTCTTTCATATCATTACATGAATTAAAAAGTTGTATTGATGACAGGAAGGCATGAAATTGTAATTCTGCTGTGTTGATTTGCTTTGTTTTATCCAAATAGAAGTTATGTTTCTGATGTTTGGCTGTCTCTGGCGAAAGCATTCCCTCACCATGCAATGTTCTGATCTAAACGGATTTTTTCACATAAACTTACCAGTGACAACTCTTGTGTTGATGCAGATATTTTTTTTTGTTCTTAGATCATGCTGCACATGTCGCATCAAAAATAATCTAACGCCCTATTTCTCACTTAGAAAGGTGAAGAGAGGGGGGGGGGGAATCCACTGTGAGAAAAATATTGGCCCTTTACATGACTTGTTCATCATGTTGGTTTTTTTGCACACCTTACAACTCCACAGACATAAGCTTTCAGTTGGGCCAGTAGCAAAGTGAGAGCTGTATGATCAATGGTTTGTCCACTTCCATAGGAAGTCATATACAGCTTAGCCTTTTATGAAGGACTATGACTCTTAAACTAGGAGGGAAGATTACCCTGGCTCTTAGTGCTGCAGCTGACTGTTCTAAAGCCCTCTTGGCTGAGAGAGCATGGTTGTAACTTTGGCAAGACACTCTCCACAGTAATCAAATTCTAGCCCAGAGTGTCTGAACAGCAGTTGCCTCCTCTGCTGTTCCAGTGGTCATAGTCGGACATGACTATTATACAACTCCACTGCTTTTCATCCCTTGCAGAGTCGGCCAGGGTCAGGACACTCCAAGGCGCCAGTGCCTTCCCCCAAAGTGTCCTCCCAGGAACCAGAGAGGAAGGAGGAGGACGAAGATCCCATGTCCTCCATCGTGCAGCGAGTGCTGGCCATGGCTCCCAGGTCTGTGATCAGTGGTGAATGTGAAGTTGGCGTTTGTTTCATTTCATGGTGTGTACAGCCAGCCATTCTGACCTGAAACGGCCATCTAGGGACTGAACAGTGCAGGGTCGGAAGCATTGATGATGACAGTCATTTAAACATTTAAAGAGCATGATTGTGAAAGAGAATAAGGAATGTTTGGGGCTCTGTTTTCAGTGTCAATGTGGAAGGCAGAGAGTATCAAGAGATTGATTTTTTTTTTTTTTTTTTTTTTTTTTTTTTAATCAAATTGTGGTGGTTCTGCCTCAAATATGAATGGTTGTGATGATCATAAGCATCTAAATATGGGAGATAATTTTGATTGTGTGGATGAAGTATGTGAACTAAATATGGCCAAAGAGTGTGAAGTTTGTGATTATAAATGTGTACTTTAACATGGGCAGACCTTTTGGGAAATATTCACATTTTTGAGTTGGTGTGAGCAGAAACAAGAGTTTGTATTATGACTGTTAGATATTTAATTGAATGTTACATGTGTGCCTGTTGTTTTAGGTTTTGAAGCATGATTGTGTATAGTGTGAAAGTGAGAAAAGGGAGATGTAAGGGAGAAAAAGGAACAAATCAGAGAGGAAAAGTATATCATCCAGTCATGGAAGAGAAAGATGTTTGGGTTTTCATGTGAACAACCTCGTCTGCCATCATTTACATATTAATACTGAACCAGTTTGGGGCTTGTTTTTGTGCAGACAACAGCGAGACCTGATGAAGACTTTGTCAAAGATTGATGAGTCAGTATCAAATAGCAACGGACCGCGAACAGCAGGCAGCAAAGCTGTCAGTCCCACAGCTAAACCAATCAAAACTGCCTTTTCTGAGGTAAACAGGGTGACAAACTGCAACAAACATACACACACACACACACACACACACACACACACACACTTATTTTTTCTTCTTTTTTTTCATTTGACTGTTATAAAGTATGTGTGAAGGCAAGTGCAACACCTAATCTGGAAGAAGAGAGTGACAAAGTCTGAAAACAATCTACTGCAAAAGCCTTATTCCTTGAAACAGCTACCTATTTGTTGTCTTCTCTCTCTCTGAAGACTCCATCAGTCTATATACATGCCCATGCTTGCCAACCTATCTGCTCTGGTGATCAGTCTGTAAGTGCAGAAATGTGATTTCGCTTGCTTTCCAAACCCACTCAACATATGTCCATACAAGTAGGCAACTAACAAATAAAGTTCTTTTCTTCTTCTTCATTGTTTCTAACGTGTTGTCTTTTGACATTTGACTTTCAACTGTCATGAAATATCCTATCAGTTCATTTTACTGATTCGCTTACTCTCCATTTTATTCATGCATTCAATTTAAATTACTCAGACTTCAGTGTCACCAACTTATATTGTATCCAGAATTTCAGTGGTAGACATATTCAAATCGATATATCAGGTTGAATGTACTTTTATAACAATAAATTCTCTGGTTGGGTTTCTCTGCCTTGTTAACTTACTGTCTACTAATATTAGTAATGATTATAATCAATGTATTTTCATAAAGCTGAATCTTTCATGGAAACAAATCAAAGCACTTTCACTCCCAACTTTGACAGGCATGCACAACTCTGAAACAAAGGGATGAAAAACAAAACTCATAAATAGAAAGCTAAAGAAAGTATGGATGGACAGGGGAGGGTGTAAAGGAACTATTCTGGGATATAGATAGGTTTTAAGGTGAGTGCAGGAAATTGACATGTCGTCGTTGATCCGTTACCGACAGTCGGACCAGGTGGAAGTGCGCTTAGAGGTCGTGTCCAACTGGGGTCACGGGTCACGGGTGGGGCTGACAGAGATCCAGCTGGTGCAGAGGTCAGGGTCGCTGATGCCCGTGGTTTCAGCAGGCGTCACCGTGCACGGTGCTCACGCCCAGTCCGGTCCTGTCTCTGTCCTCTTCAAC
The DNA here is from genome assembly GCF_041734735.1 of Babylonia areolata. Classification (NCBI taxonomy): domain Eukaryota; kingdom Metazoa; phylum Mollusca; class Gastropoda; order Neogastropoda; family Buccinidae; genus Babylonia; species Babylonia areolata. The sequence goes on along the minus strand of NC_134876.1, from coordinate 72,583,023 downwards.
GGCAGAGCCAAGGTGAGGAGTTTCTCTCAGGTTTTTTTTTTTTAGGGTGGGGATGTGGTTGAGTGGAGGAGGATGGAATTAAAAATGTTTCGAGGAGAGCATGTTTGTGTGAAAGAGTTAAAGAGAGAGAGATGTTTGGTTTTCGTTGTGTTTTTGTTATTGTTCTTTTTGCTTTTATTTCTACTTGTCAAAAAGTTATGATGTTTGCTTTACTAGAAATAGATAAAACAAGATAGCAGCATATATGCATGGTTTTACTGAACATTTTTTTAGTATGATTGAACCATATATTGTCACAGAGTTGTTGTTTTTTTCTTTTTGAGCTTTAACTTGCACTTTCAGTTACGGTAAACTTGGCAAGCCGTAACTGAAATTTTAATTGTAATATTAGTATGGATAGATTTGTTCACAGACTTGATGCATATGCATACCCCCTTACTCCTTGCATGTGTCGCACGTGCGCGCGCGCTCACACACACACAGACACTCACGCTCTGTACATATGCACATGTATGCAAACACACTCAAATATATGCATGCACACAGTTACACAACTTGTTCACATGCACCCAATAGATACTGTAAACATAGCCATACACTAACCTTCTTCAGAACAACTGGCACACACATCCAGTTAAATTTGTACTATACTCACACAGCTGTGTGTGTGTGTAACCAGACGACCAAGGAGCGGAACATGTGGACGTGTAAATGGACAGGTCAGCCAATGGAAATCTGCATTCAGGTTCAACAGTCACAGCTGGCTGCTGTCCGCCTGTGGAACTGGAACAAGAGTATCATGGTCAGTATTTGCACTGAAACAGTGGCAGGTAGTCAACAACAATACCAAGTGTTGTTTTTTTCTGTATGGTTAGAAAATAATACATTCCTGATCCAGTTTGTTTGTTTTGTTTTGTTTTGGGGGGGTTGTGTGTTGTTGTTTTTTTGTTTTGTTTTTTGCTGTTTTTTCTCTTGATGGTATATTAGTCCTGTATGTGGTATTAATATGCGAAGAGTATGTTCACAAATTCATTGAAACATTCAAAATAAACACACATACCTGTTCATCCTCTTCAGTCAGGTTTTGTTATTGTTGTTTTGTAGTACTGTTTTTTGTTAAACAGCTTTTATCCAATTGTATGGTTCAGTAGAATGCATTCAGAATCCATTCTGTTTCTAACCTTTTTCTCAGTCCTCATATAAGATCCCAACTTCTCTCAAACTGAGATGAAAGACTGCTCAGCTGTGTTGACCCTCTTAGAATAATGATAAACAGAAACTGAAAAAGTTGAACCATGCTTTGTGAACATTCTATGACATGTCTGTTGTTAGTCCTTAGAACTGAGACCACAATGGGTGTGCAGTTCCGTTGTAAAACTTTGTTTCACATTCTACATTGTGGTTCTGTATTTTTTTGTTGTAGGTTATATATATATATATATAGAGAGAGAGAGAGAGAGGGAGAGAGAGATGTTGTGTGTATATATATATAAATAGAGAGAGAGAGAGAGAGATCTTCACAGCCAGATACTGTGTACTGGGGCAAGCCTTTTGGATTTCTTTCTTTGATTAACTATGTAATTTGATGCATACACACTCATGCATGTGCACACACACACACACACACACACACACACACACACACACACACACACTTTAACTCTTTTGGACTAGTAGAAAAAATATATTACTTGATTTGCATGTATTCTGTGAGTAGGGCAAGTGGGGGAATTGTTTATCGTGTTTTGTTTTTGTCTATCTCTTTTAAAATGAAATAGAGTGTGCTGTTTTTCTGGCTTGAAATCTGTACTCTAGTGGTAGTACATGTATTTGAGGTAGAGTCAAAGCAGCAGCTGTAGTAGTGATGATGATTGCAGCAGCAGTAATAGCAGTGGCAGGCAGTCATAGTAGTAGAAGAGATAGTGATAGTAGAAGCAGTAGTGAAGCAGTAGTGATAGTTGCTGTAGAAGTAGTAGAGATAGTAACTGTGGTAAATGGAAGCAGGGCTGCGTCCTGGCACCCACACTGTTCTCCATTCTCTTCTCTGCCATGCTGATTGATGCCTTACAAGACTGTGACCGGGGCATCTACATTCAGTTTCGCACAGATGGCAAACTTTTCGACTTGCGGCGACTCCACGCCAGGTCCAGGGTGTTTGAGGCACTGTTGAGAGAATTCCTCTTCACTGATGACTGCGTGCTTGCTGCACACAGCCATGAGGACATGCAGTTCATTATGGACAGGTTCTCAACCTCCTGCAGGCGCTTTGGACTCACCATCAGCCTCAGCAAGACCGAGTCCATGTACCAACCAGCTAGCTCACAGAATGCCAGTGCCTCCCCCCTACCTGCAATCAAGACCAGTGACACAGAGATCAAGTCAGTCGACAAGTTTTGCTACCTGGGCAGCACCCTATGCGGCAGTGGAACCCTTGATGCAGAAGTGACGCTGCGCACCGCCAAAGCCAGCTCCACCTTTGGCAGACTCAACAGCAGGCTGTAGAACAACAAAGGCATCAGGCTCAGCACCAAGATGAAAACCTACAGAGCTGTTATGCTGACCACCTTGTTGTACTGCTGTGAAACATGGACGACGTATTGCCGTCACATTCAACAACTTGAGCAGTTTCACCAGAGATGCCTACGAAAGATCTTCGGCATAAAGTGGCAAGACAGGGTCTCCAACCTCCAGGTCCTAGAGAGGAGCGGCCTGCCCAGCATCGAAAGCCTGCTGATCCAGTGCCAGTTACGCTGGACAAGACACATTGTCCGCATGACAGACAGCAGGATCCCGAAGATGCTTTTGTATGGCCAGCTGAAGGAAGGCCACTGTGAACTTGGAAGACCCTGCAAGCGCTTCAAGGACACCTTGAAGACAAACCTCAAAGCCTGTGACATAGACATCGTTTCCTGGGAAACTGATCCCTTGACCGCTCTCGCTGGAGGATGCTGTGCTCTAGTGGCATAAAGACGTTTGAAAACAAGAGAACACTGGCCATTAAGGAGAAGCGTGAGCGAAGGAAGCAGGGCTCAACTTCTGGAGACGTTTTCCCTTGCAACACCTGTGGGAAGTGCTGCACATCCAGAATCGGCCTCTTCTCCCATATGAGGACACACACCGACAGATAAGCCTGCCTGCCTACTCATCCATCGGACCGACGGGAGACTCCATCAGTAGAGATAGTAAGTAACAGTGTTAGTGGGGATGCTTGTAATGATACAGGGCTGTAGTAGAATTGCTATTGCTGTTTTGTTTTCTTTTTCTTTTATTTTTGTTTTTTGTTCTGCTGCTGCATTCTGTATGTCCTTTTTCACCTCTAATTCTCTCTGCCTCATCTAATGCCTCTTTCTTTCGTTTTGCTGTTGATATGTGTTTAATTATTAAGATTATTTTCCTGTAGTTTGGTTGTGTTAGCATTTCCTGTAGAAATGTAGTTGTTGTTTTTAGATGTGTGCACTGCATGTCAGTCTTTTGCCAGTTTTGGTGATTATAATTATTAGTGACCTGTTTTACCATTACCCTCTTGATAATTCTTCAGCTGGATAACTTTTCCTTTATGAAAATTGTGTTTCTGATTGGTTGTTCTGAGTCATTTGAGTTCATGACACATCATTATGGAATAGAAACAAATATATTTGTCCAACACTTTGTCATCTCTCTTACATCTTTTTTTCTTTCTTTACAGGTATATTGTATTCATATAATTGTTAAAATGTCATCAGCTCTGATGTTCTGGAAGATTTTACTATACGTTTTATGATCTGTTTCTTTCCTGCAGGAGTTGGACATGGGTGTGCGGCATGTCCGTGTGTTTGTGGGCAAGCAGAAAGTGTTTGACGGCGAAGTGGAGAAGGGGTGTGGGAATCACGTGTTTGACTACAGCAGAACTATCCCTGTCACAGACACAAAGACAGTCAGTCCCTCCAAACAGCTGCTCCCTTCCCCCAGCAGAGAGAGAGCCCGGGAAAACGGCAGCAGCCCCCAAAAGGTTGGCAGCAGCAGCACCTCAAGCAGAGACCTACCCAAGGAGAATGGCCTTCCCCCCAGTAAAGTCGACAGTCACCCCCCTCACTCCCCCGTGCCCGCAAACAGTCTTTCTCAGCGTCCATTAGCCTCACCCTTAAAGGGGGGGAACCCCTCTGTGCCAAACGATGGACACCACCACACATTCAGGAGCATCAGCCGATCGTCAGCGTCATCGGCGTCCTCATCAGGGTCGCATCCATCTCGGCCGTCATCCCAGAATGACGAGAGGGGACAGGTGCGCAGTGAAACCAGAACACTTGTGCGACCTACTCTAGGGAGGCAGCAGTCCACAGGGTCAGACCGTTCAAGTCCTGAAGCTGAAAAAGGTGTGGCGTTGTGTTTTGTTCTGATATGTGCATGGTGGTTACAATCCAATCTGTTTGTTTGCTTGTAAATTATGTGTGTTTGGGTGCATGTGTTCACAAGTGTAGAATTGCTGTAGTGTGGTCTGTATATGTGAATTATGTATGCTTGTGTGCATACCTGTGTACATGTATGTACATGTGTGCATATATACATGTGTATGTGCACGTGTGTGCATATGTTTGTACGTGTGCATGTGTGTTAGGAAATATGAGCATGAAAGATTTGGTACTGACGTCTGCATAAGTTTTAGTTCAGTGTCCATGTGTATATTTGTGTATTTAAAAATCTCAGTATAATCGTCTGTTTCGATGCAAGCGTGCTTTTATCTGGTGTTCGATTAGTTGATTGCCCATGCTAAAAATGAAAACAGCAACAAAAAATGCACATCACAAAAGAACAGAAAGGGGGATACATTAAAACATGAATTGTGCACGCACTTAATATGTTTGTGTTCATTGCTTCATAGAACTCGTATGTGCCAACATTGTGAATACTACAGGTGTTGTGCACATGTGGAATATGTTTGTGTTCATTGCACCATGAAATATGTGCCAGCACTGACATTACCACAGGTGTCGAATCAATCACATGAAGTTAATGGGAGCGGGGAAGGGATTGGCAGGTTGCCAGGTAGATGTAAGGGGACAGACTGGAGGTAATTGTCTGTAGATTACAGGTATTGACAGACCATTTCTGGTTTTGCTATGGCCTGGGTGTCAGGACAGGTTAGTAAGCCAGAGCCACTGACAGAGCTAAGCCAGGGACAGGAAGCTTGTTTTGGATTGGAATGTGTCAGTGAGTGACTCCGGCACTGCCTTTTGCCACAATGGACGGCTATCCTACAAGGGGTTCTGTTTGTTTTTGATTTTGTTGGGTTGTTTTTTTTTCCCACAGTTCTCAGATTTATAAGAAATCCCTTGGTTTAACTTACGACTTCTGTTTAGATATTGTATTGTTTCATATTGTAATACTTTTTTTTTGTCACAACAGATTGCTCTTTATGTGAAATTCAGGCTGCTCTCCGAGGGGAGAGAGCACACCACTTTTTTTTTTCTTTTTCTTTTTTTCTTTTTTTTTTTTTCTTTATTTCTATCTCCTATCTACAAGTGTATTTGTTTTATGGTCAAAGTGGATTTAACCACTTACTTTTACCAGTTTCAACACCTTTGTTGCGATGGGTTCTTTCACATGTGCTTCATGTGCAAAGTGCATGTTGCATATGGGACCTCAGTCTATCGTCTCATCCGAATGAAAGTTTTTACTTTTCTCAAGTGTCTTTGATGTTTGATTTGTTACTGAAAGATTGAGAGCAGTAGAATGAGCAGTGTGGTCAAGTGCTACGCAGAATTGAAGTTGTGGAAGTGTGGAAAAGCATGGTCATTCTCCAACATACAGAATGCAGAACGAGTGTGTAAAGCTGATTCATTACCGAAAGTTTAAGAGCAGAACAAGCAGTGTATTGTGCTAAAGTGCTGTATGGAATTGAAGTTGTCAGAGTATGGAAAAGTATGGTCGTTTTCCAACATGCAGAAATTACAACGTGAAGTGTTCACAGTTTTAAGCTGCTTGAGCAGTGGGCAATCTTTTGCTCAAACATTGGAGGTTAAAAGGAGTTAACTAAGTATAGTGTGGAGTTAAGGTCAGTGACAAATTTTCCTTTTGTGATGCCCCAAACTGCACTGCTGGTCGGGCATCTGCCTGGCAGATCTGGTGTTACGTATATATGGATTTGTTGAATGCTGTGACACCTTGAGAAACTAAAACTGAAGATTATGTGTGTACTTCAGTGTGTTTCATTGTCGGGATTTAGATGATGCTCTAGCTTTTGCAGTAGATTATGGGTCTTGTTTTTTAGGGTGAGGTAGGGTTTTTGATTTATATATTGATCTCTCTGACATTCCCTGGAGTTAATGCTTTTGTTGCTCTCTTTTTTCGTCTTTTCCACTTTATATGATTATGCGTTCATGTGTGTGTCATTGTGTTAATGCATACGAGTGCAAAAGTATAATAGAATCCATGTTAGTATTCATTCTGACATTGTCTTTCCATTCAACAAAAGGTACACTGAAATGCATGTTGGTTTTCATTTTGGCATTGTCTTTCCATGTAAGTAAGATAAGAGTGCTTACTCATATTTATTATGACATTGCCTTTCCTTGTGACACAAGAATGCATATAGGTACTCAGTATGACATTGTCTTTCCCTTTAAGTAAAATAGAGTGCCTGGTGTTATTCTTTATGAAATTGTCTTTCCATTTAAGATAAGAGTGCCTGCTGGTATTCATTATAACATTGTCTTTCCATATAGATAAGATAAGAGTGCATGTTGGTATTCATTATGATGTTGTCTTCCCATTTAAGTAAGATTCAGTGCCTGCTGGTATTCATTATGATATTGTCTTTACATTTAAGTAAGTTAAGAGTGCATGTTGGTATTCAGATTCAGAGATACTGATGGTTATTAAGGTTAATGTTATTGTCATTCTCAGACGGAGGTAAAGATGGCGTTCCAGAAAAGAAGATCTCAAAAACTCCTAGACTGGCGAAGCGCATGGCAGCAAGGCTGGATAGGAGGTCTTCAGACACTGATACTTCCAGATCTAACACAGACAGGTAAGAAACTGCTCTTCACAGTGTGTGTATGTGTTTATTCAGGCAAGTGTATATCTATGTGTATGTCTGTATGTGTGCCTGTATACATGTCTGTCTTTAGATGGATTAATTTATTGTTCTTTATTTTCTGTTATTTTACGAATAGGAGTTATTATGTATGTGCATATGTTTATAATGTAACCAAATGTCTTTACCTCTGGATCTTTGCACAATATGTTACTAACATGATGCTTTCTTACCTGTCTGAAAGTACAACTGCAGGTTTCATTAACGTCAGAGTAACACTGAGAATCAGTCCCTGTTCCCAGTCCAGCAGTAAAATTTCACTTCAGATTTTTGTCCCTGTCACTTCAGCATTGAGCAGAAGCCTCCCCTGCCCCCTGACAAATCGATGCAGCGATCAGGAGACAAGATGGCAGGCTCCAAGTCCCAGGAGAAACTGGCCTCCAAGACGTCCCAGGTGCCACCTCTCAAGTCCCCGCGTGCCTGCTCCTCTCTCCCCTCAAAGTCGTCTGCTCAGCAGGACAGGTCGTCGAAGGCCAGTAGCGGAGCAGACTCTTCCTTTGTGGATCAGCTCAAGGACATGGGGACCAAGTGAGTGGGTTTAGGTGCTGTGGTGGGTGAAATGTGATCATGTCCTGTTTCCCTCTTCTTCTTCGTCGTCTTCTTCTTTTTCTTCTTCTTCTTCTTCTTCTTCTTCTTCTGAATATTGCTGTTATTGTTACTGTTGTTATTATCATTATTATTTTCACCATTGTCTTTATGCTTAGTTATTGGCTGCTGTTATATCTCCTATACTATCTGCTTTACACTTATTCAAGTTATTGTGTTTGTGTGTGTTCCTTATTTTATGGAAATATAACTGTCTGACAGGGGGGGAGTGGGGGGGGGGGGTTAAAAAAAAAAGAAGAAGAAAAAAAAAGAAAAGAAATGTGATCACATAAGCAGATTTTGATGGTTGACTATTTTTTCCCCAAAGATGGCATTTGTTGATCTTCAGTTTATATTAAATTCATGCGATGATTGAGACTTGTATGTTAGTTTTGGTAACATTTGGTGGGTTAGTATGATTTTTGCACATCAATCCATCTGAGTTGGATAAATATAGGTTTATGAATTCTGCTTATTTTTAAAGCTGGAAACATTTATAAAGCGTGTCATGAAAAAGACTTTGGGGGGAGTGGAGGGGGGGGGGAGCACGGGGGAGATACAATTTTTTAGATGCCTTCAGTATTTATTTTGACATTATTTTCTCTTTGTGTGTGTCTGTCTGTCTGTCTGTGCTGTTTTGTTTATCCTGGCAAGCATCAGGTAACTAGAATTATGCGACTGTTCCCACAGGGAGAACAAGAGGAAGAAAGACATTCCAAGGTGGTTGTCTTCGGCTGAAAGTAAGTAAACCGCTTGGTGCATACTGCTTGTTGCTTGCTTCTTGTTGTTTATAACACTGTACAATTTTTTATTACAGTTAAAGATTTTTTTTAAACAGTTTATAAACAATGTTGTTTTTAATGATACATAAAGTTTTTTGTTTAGTAGACAGTGCTTGCAGTTATTTTTGTATTGTATCTTTCGTTAGTGTAGTCTTTATCTTGATAACCACTTATCTATCTATATATCTAGATATATATATATATATATCTCTGTGTGTGTGTGTGTGTTACAGGATGAAATAATCATTATGAATTAACTGTATGCTGGTATCCACTACACAAGTAGTTGAACTTAATAGACTGAAGAACTGATTTTCTTATCTCTTTTTTTTTCTTTTTTTCTTTTTTTTCCCCTTCGTACAGCCCATTGTTCAAATTACATGATGTTGATTGTATGTTTCTGTGGATACAACAAAGTTTTGTATGTTTTGTGAGTCATTGCTTGTATGCTTTGTGTTGTGTATGAATGCTTTTATGCAAATGACACAATATTACTTGCATATACATAAACACACTGGGTTGATTTGAAACCCTGACATTCCATTACACACTCTGAACACTACGACAAACAAGATTGTGTCCATCCGTTAGATGATAGACAATATATCAGTGAAATTGAATATTATGCTTCCTGAATAATGATATAAAAAATATTATTAAAAAAAGAATAGAATATGTCTTGTGCGTGTGTACATAATCCTGACATACTTAACATACTCCGTATGTTGGTGAAAATCTAAAATTGAATATTATGCTTCCTAAATAAATTTTTTAAAAACCATAATCAAGCACATGGCATGTGTGTGTGTGTGTGAAGTAAAAATATAACTAAACACATGTCATGTGTGTGTTTGTGTGTGTATACATAGCCATGACATTTCATCACATACTCTGAACACTAAGATGAAAAAGAATATGTCCATCTATTAGACAACAATAATCAGTGAATAGAAAAATTAATAAAATAAAAGTATTGTGTGTATACATGAAATATTATGCTTCCTGAATTTTTTAAGAACAAAAAGGTTAATAAATAAAAGTCGCTTGTGTGTACATGAAATGTTATGCTTCCTGAATACTTTGTGTGTGTGCATGCCTATGAGAAGTGTGCTCCTTGATTGTGCAGACCTGAAAGAGCAGTCGTCCAACAAGGACATCACCACCCACCTGGGTGGCAGGCACTCCTTCCAGCAGGAAGACGAGGACGACATCCAGAGCCTCCTGGACGAGGAGCTGGCCATGTTCTCCTCCCAGTCTCCAGTCGGGTGAGAGATGCAACTTCATGTGGTGTTATTCTGTCTGTAGTGGGGTGAGAGATACAACTCCATTGTTTTTCTAATATTCTCAGGGATCGAATTCCACAGAGAAGGAGCAACAGACCTGAAGGCTCACTGACAGTATCACAGGGATCGAATTCCACACAGAAGGAGCAACAGACCTGAAGGCTCACAGTATCACAGAGATCGAATTCCACACAGAAGGAGCAACAGACCTGAAGGCTCACTGACAGTATCACAGGGATCGAATTCCACACAGAAGGAGCAACAGACCTGAAGGCTCACAGTATCACAGAGATCGAATTTCACACAGAAGCAACAGACTTGAAGGCTCACTGACAGTATCACAGGGATCGAATTCCACACAGAAGGAGCAACAGACCTGAAGGCTCACTGACAGTATCACAGGGATCGAATTCCACACAGGAGCAATAGACCTGAAGGCTCTCTGACAGTACCACAGGGATCGAATTCCACACAGAAGGAGCAATAGACCTGAAGGCTCACTGACAGTGCCACAGGGATTGAATTCCACAAAGAAGGAGCAGCAGACCTCAAGGCTTGCTGACAGTATCACAGGGATCGAATTCCATACAGAAGGAGCAACAGACCTGAAGGCTCACTGACAGTATCACAGGGATCGAATTCCACACAGAAGGAGCAACAGACCTGAAGGCTCGCTGACAGTATCACAGGGATCGAATTCCACACAGAAGGAGCAACAGACCTGAAGGCTCGCTGACAGTATCACAGGGATCGAATTCCACACAGAAGGAGCAACAGACCTGAAGGCTCGCTGACAGTATCACAGGGACCGAATTCCACACAGAAGGAGCAACAGACCTGAAGGCTCACAGTATCACAGGGATCAAATGCCATAAAGATAAAGCAATAGACCTGAAGGCTTGCTGAACATACCACTGTGTTTACTGTTTGTTAGCCAGGGTACATCAGACATCTTGAAGCGGATCTCAGTGCACGAGAAGGGCTGTAAAAGTGAGGAAGATGTATACAGAGAGAGAATATCTGTCTTTGATTTTCATGCAATGGAAATGACCACAAAAGTATGACTACATGTTGACATGTCAGTGCAACAGTCAGTTCCATAGAAACATTTGTCAGCTGTTCACTTCATGATTCAAGACTTTATACGAATGTATCCTTTCTGGTGACATTTTTGTTGTTGTTGTTTTTTGTAAAAATCAAGGTTAAATTTGGAACAAGATATTTTCCTTTTTTAACATAGAGGGAAGATAATAATTGGAGCTGGAGGGTGAGGCAAAAGGGAATGGAATGTGGAAGAGCATAATGATAGAGTGAGGATGGCGGACAGAAAGAAGGGGTAGATGTTCTCTTACTTTCTTCAGAAAACCAATAAACACATATACTTCCAATTTTAGCCATCCAATTTTAGCCATGGTCATGCTCTCCCTTCCCACCCCCATCCCCTACGCTTTCTAAATCAGTTGCATTGTGTGTCTGTGTGTGTGTGTGTGTGTTGTCTACTGTACAGGCTACTGAATGTTTCTCATTGTTTTTGTCTGTATGTGTTTGTGTGTGGACAGCACTGTGAACACACAACCTAAGTGGAAATTTTTATGTGCGCTATGAAAATGAAATTCATTCATTCATTTTTCTCTCCTGCAGCTCTGTGCCAAGTGCTCCCAAACCCAGCTTGAGCCCAGAGAAAAACAAGGCTGCAGCAAGCGAAGCAGGCAAGTGTGTCATACACTGTCACTGTACAAATAATCAGGATGTGTACATCTTTTTTGTTTGCTTGTTTTAATAGTTTTACTCTCTTTTATTTTCTCTGTGATTGAACATAGATAGTCTCTGAATCCAGAAGTATCAGTTTACTTTCTTAGACTAAAATGCTTCTGTGTCGTTGGACACACGAGGCAGTCAAATTGCAGATTGCATGTACGTAAATAATGAGCACAGTTACACAGACATATCCACTCAAATACTTGAGCTACAAAAAAAAGGCATTTTCATTTATTTTTGTTGATCAGTAGATTTCCGCCAAATCACATTTGATCTCAGTGTACTACTAAACCATCTAAATAATGAGACCAGCACAGACGTATGAGTAGAGAATTGATATAGCTTTCTTGTATGATGTCAGAAGCATTAAGTAAAGTTACAGCTTTCCATTGGAAGAACAAAGACTGAGTATGTTTCTGATTTGTTAATTAACTTGGAGGGAACAGCTGGAGTGTTACCATGTCTGGAATAATAATGATAATGATAGTGATGATAGTATGACAGTGATAGTGGTAACACAGTAGGGATAAAGATGGGATTACTTATTCCTTTATGAACCACCTTTGGCTATGGAATTTTGAACACTGAAAACAAAAGAGTCTGAATGCTTGCTGTTACCCCTGCCCTGGAGAAATACTGACTCGGCTTGTCACACACATGCATCTTGTATCCCCAGGCAGATAGCAATGCACATTCTCAGAAGAGCAGCCCTGAAATGGTCCCTTTGTGGTTGACTTGGCTGTGTAAGCATCATGATATGACACTCAAAAGGTATCAGTGAATGACTGACATATGGTGTGTATTCAGAAATTTCAGTTTCTCAAGGTGTCACTGCGTTTGGACAAATCCATATATGCTACACAGTTGCTAGGCAGACAACAGCATGACCCATGGTGCTAGTCAGGCCTTGAGCGCATGCATATATATTTTTGTGCCTGTCAGGGTGAGCTTCTCTGCAAAAATTTGCCAGAGGACATCACTTATGTTGCCACGGGTTATTTTTTCAGTGCACCAAGTGCTGCACACCTTAATTTTTCATCTCATCTGTATGACCAGATGGTTAGATTGTTTTTCCAGTCAAACTCGAGAGAAAGGGCAAGACCGGGATTCGAACCTAGACCCTCATGGACACTGTATTGGCAGATCAGCATCTTAACCATTGTGCCACCTTCCTTCCTATGTGTTCAGAAGAGGCAAAGGATGAGGTGAGCCCCATGCAACAGATCCAGAGCAAGCGACAGATGTGGCGCAAGCAGACAGAGGAGCAGGAGGATAACTGGGGGTCCCTGTCCTTCTTCAACAAGTCACATCGCGGCCGTCTGTCCCTGGACATGGCTGGTGAGGGTTCATAGGGGGTGCTCTGCTCAGGGCAGCCAGGGATGTTCTCTTTGCATTCTGTGTTTCAGAATTTTGTGTATGATATATTTACTTCCCCATTATTTTGTGTTTTATGCAGTCTGGATCACTGGGCATTGCATGATATGGGTTAGATTACCTTTGCTGTGTTGGGTGTATGTTAACCATGAATCAGTGTTCTTGTTGGAATGTGAGAGTATGGTCAGACTTTGTGGTGTTCTGTGGAACTAATGCATGTCACCTTTTTTCCGCAAATGTGTCAGCAATTTTCTTTCAAAGATAATAAAGTGTTCTGTATTTTGTAAGTTATCCTCCCTTCTTGTATGTCTGTATGTGTATCTGAGGGAGAACAGGGCGGTTGATGGGAAGAGGCTCATGAGGTCACTTAGGGGTTGCCTGTCCTTGAACAAGTCACACCACAGGTGCAGAAGTAGAATCAGTTAGGCGTTGGACTTCTGATTTAGTGATCACCAGTGTTCACTGGTGATCACAGTTTGAAGCCTTGTTTTGGCATGTTGTTGCATCCTTGGGAAAGGCACTTTACTCTGATTTTACTGACATTGGGTGGGGAAGGTTAAAACAACATAAGGAGAGGATTCGGCCCTTGACACAGTGTGCATGTTCACTTACTTGTTATTACTTCATGATGAGATTTCTCAAAACTTGCTTTCTGTCTGTGTGTGATGTGTGTGCAGATGACATACTGGATGAGTACCTGGCACCCCCTAAGAAGCCAGAGGCTGTGACACAGCTGACCATCCCTGAGGAAGGCTTCTCAGATGAGTGAGTTGTGTGAGGTTATTTGTTTGCATGTATCCTTTTCTTTTATGATATATTGTGTATATCATTTTCTTTGGTTGTCGTCAAGCATACAGAAAGGGTGATCAGAGGATTTTAAAAAATTGAAACTTTTATCTATTTTCAACAGGTTAGGAAATATTTGCAATGAAAAGGTGGCTACAATCTAAGGTAATATAATAGCGAGCATGTTGATCTTGATCCATCGTCTGTTCTCTGATTAACTATTTTCAAGTATGTCTGGCATCATCAGATTCCATCCCTTGAAGTGACAAGTATCTTGGGGTCTGTTTTTGAAGTGTTCTTGAAAGGAAAAAGTGATTTTTAGTTTTAGAAGTTATGTGAACTAATAATGAAACAGTGAACAGCCTTATGAAGAAATAAAATCTGTTCACTTCACCAACATTGGTGTCATTCCTTGCCAAAAAGAAAATAGTTTTGGGTGTACTATTGCAGTATTGTGGGTTGCATGGATATCTGTTGATATCCTGTGCTGTCATTATGTGCATGGATTGATGATGATTGATGATGCTTCATTTATGTCCATGGTTTCTTGGTAACATATTAGGGGGATAAGGGGGGGTTGTTTGTGTGTGATCTTGTTAGTGGTCTATTGATATAACTTTTTTTCCTTGCCTTTTTTTTTGGGGGGGGGAGTTAGACAGAGTGTTGAGTTTGATGTTTTTCTTGTGTCCCTGTTTTTTGTTTGTTTGTTTTTTAGAATAAAATTTTGATACATTAGGGCTTTTTTGTGAATTTTCTAGGAGGAGAGAAGCATGTTAGTTTGTTTTCTTGATTAAACAGAGTTTTGTTTTATTATAAAACATATCACTTTGAATCAGTGTATCAATGAATATGTATTATTCCACCTGTATAGTTTTGATGTGGAATGATTAATGCTCAGAGCAGTATGTTATTACTTTCCCAAAGTGCAAATTATAATATTTGCATCTGTAAACTTTTGTCTGAATGAAAAAAATGCTTTAAAAAAATGAATGAAAAAAATGTTTTTAAAAAAAGTTTTTGTATTGTTTCGTTTCTTCACTTGGCTGACGAGTGCAGTGATGATGGTTTCAGTGACGACAGCTTTGTGATCCCGGAGCTGCCCAGTGGCCAGGAGCTGGTGATCAACATCCAGTCCACCTGGGGGGACAAGCACTACGTGGGCCTAACCTCCGTCCAGGTGTTTGCCAGCACCGGGGAGCAGGTGGCCGTTCAGAGGGTAAGAGAGGACTGTAGTGTATTCTATCGTTTTTGTGTTTGTATGTGATTTCTGATTTGTATGGAAGAAATTCACGATTTCTCTTCAGTTTTTGAAATTTCTTCTGTATGTCTCCAGAGTTAAAGAACCTGCACCAACAAATTTCTGATTCATGTTTGTACCTTTTATGTACTGTCCCCACCAATAACCCTGGTACACTTGGTAATAAAACATATTCTAGTCAATTCTGTTCTGTTTTATTCTGTTCATTCTATTTTGTCCTGTTCAGTTCTTTCTGTTCTGTTCTTGCTATTCTATTCTACTCCTGTTCTGTTCTGTTCTCTTCTGTTGAGAGCAGCCTGAGTTTCACACAGAGAAATATGTTGTGACAAAAAAGATTGCAGCACAATACATTACAGTGAAATAACAGAATTGTATTGTGAAGTATATTTTCATGCCTTCAGACCACAGCAAATATCAGTAGAAGTTCCATCCAGACCCCTTACTTGGGTTCAGCCCACAGCCATGTTCCATGCATCTATGCTCACTAGATAAAGTTTTCAGTCCTTTCTGGTTGATGGTCGCTCTTACTTCCCCCAGTCCCCCATGATGAAACCAACACAGTGCTCTACTTCTGTCTGCGAGCAGTCTTAACTTCAGTTGAACACTAAGTAACTTCCACCATTACTTATTGCCTATCAGTAGATACTGGGGATAGATGTATGTGTCAGTCCAGTAAATTTGAAACATAAGAAAGTGTGTGGGGCAGCTATGTATGTGTATGCACCTCTTATTAGTATGCTGTGAAAGTGGTTCACAGATGAAAATTCTGGTTACAGTTCTGTCAGTTTAAGATTGGCAGGGATGTTCTTTCAGGTATCTTCTTAGTGCACTAGGTTTCAAGTCCTGCTTAGCGCTTGCTGTCATTATCCAGAATATGAGGGCAGCACTTTTTCTGCTTACAGAGCATGAAACAGATACATGTTTTTACATGTAATCTATTGTAGGGCATGTGTGCATGATTTTCTGTTGATGAATCATTCAGCTTATATGAATACTAGTATGTTTGAGTTTGGATGTGCAGGTTGGGTTACGCTGCTAGTCAGTCATTTGCTCAGCAGATGTAGTGTAGTGTATATTATGATTTGACTTAACACAGTGATGCCTCATTGAGCAAATGAACTGAACTGTGGAGGCACCATGGCAGAGCTGGTTAGGCTTGGGCATTTGGCTTCTGATCCAGAGCTCACCAGTGATCAGGGTTTGAGGCCATTTTCAGAATGGTGTTGTGTCCTTGGGGGAAAAACACTTTACTCGGATTTTCCTCACTCCACCCAGATGTGAATAGGCACCTGACCTTGGTTGGGGAAGGAGAGGATTGGGCCTCATCTTCCTTTGGCAAGCCATAGATACAGTAGTTGTGTATTCAGTGCCTGGATGGCAGAACCCATGGCAACATAAGTTTTGTCCTCTGGCAAATTCTGAGAAGAAATCTTCTCTGATACCTTCACAAATATAGATATATATATATATATGCATGCACTGAAGGTCTGACCAAGCACATTAGGTCATGCTGCTGGTTAGGCATCTGCCTAGTAGATGTGGTGTAGTATATATGGATTTGTCTGAACGCTGTGACGCCTCCTGAAACTGAAACTGAAACGGGTGATTGTTTCAGATAACGGCCAATCCCCTGGACATTAACGTGTTGCCTGAGTACGAGCGTGACCCACGCGTGGTGAAGAACCTGCTGGATGGGGTGAACCGGACACGGGACGACACCCACATGTGGCTGACCCCCTTCACGCAGGGCAAGGACCACTTCATCTACCTCACCCTGGCCAAGCCCTACAACATCGCCCTCATCCGCATCTGGGTCAGTAAGCTGCTGTCTTGTGGGGTGTGTAAGTGGTGGGGTGCTGTCTTGTTGGGGGTGTAAGTGGTGGGGTGCTGTTTAGTGGGGTGTGTAAGTGGTGGGGTACTGTTTAGTGGGGTGTGTAAGTGGTGGGGTGCTGTTTTGTGGGATGTAAAAGTGGTGGGGTGCTGTCTTGTGGGGGGGGTGTAAGTGGTGGGGTGCTGTTTGGTGGGATGTGTAAGTGGTGGGGTGCTGTCTTGTGTGTGTAAGTGGTGGGGTGCTGTCTTGGGTGTGTAAGTGGTGGGGTGCTGTTTTGTGGGTTGTGCAAGTGGTGGGGTGCTGTTTTGTGGGTTGTGCAAGTGGTGGGGTGCTGTCTAGTGGGGTGCATAAGTGGTGGGGTGCTGTCTTTCTGGGTGTGCAAGTTGTGGTGAGGGTGGTTTTTAGTTTTTTAGGGGTGGGGGAAGGGATGTTTCAGCCTGCATTGTGTACATGTATGTTTGATGTAGATTTTTGTTTCCTGTTTCTGACAGAACTACAACAAGTCTCGTATTCACTCATACCGTGGTGCTAAAGATGTGATCATGACATTAGACAACTCCGTCATCTTCAAAGGGGAGATAGCTCGTGCTTGTGGCGGCATTGAAGGTGGAACAGAGGCCTTCGGTGATGTAAGTATTTTTTGTTTACTCAAACGTTTTGGTTGGTTGTCAAGTTTTTGGTCTGAGTAATTGTGTATCCATGTGCCTTTACATGTCTGTATTAATGTCTGCAAGAGAAAGAAAGAAAGCAATGAATTATGTTTCCATAACTCAGACTGCTGGCATGAACTGCGGATCTTGTGCATGCACATGTACATAATTAAAAGTGAAACACTCACAGCACTCTAGATATGTTGACCCAAGAGACTCCCTTAATCCACAAGGTGCTGGCATGATCCTACCATGGACATACAGATCCATGGGGTGGAAGTTCTACTGGCTGACCATTTGCCGATTGTGCTGTCATTTATTAAGGTTTCAGAGGCTGTACAGCCAGCTGTCAGTCTTCATCAAAATTATACGTTTTTCTAGTGTTCACTGCTCACAGTCTGAATTGCTTTTTTTTTTTTTTTTTTAACTTGCAATGAGTAGCATGATTTTTTAAGTCATTGTTTGCAGGTTGCATTACATGTTTCGAGTATATGGTTTTCTGGAATAGTCGCTTCGTGGATAACACACCCATGTACTGATGTAGGATGCAAGAGATCCCAGTACTTTGTGGTTTAATTCTCTCTCATACCAGATGTCATGTCCTCCATTACACCTTGAAAACAAGTTTTGGTGCTTGTGTTTCAGATGAGATGATCCAGTTTCAATAAGCGAAATCTCTTATGATAGAATTGTCCTAATTTGCACATTACACTATGTTGCATTGATGATGACGATGATGATGATGATATGGATACTTACATAGCCTATCCTCAGTCGGAGACAAAGCTCTAAGCGCTTTATAAACATGGAGTCATTTGCACAACAGGCTGCCTACCTGGGTAGAGCCAACTAACAGCTGCCATTGGGCCCTCATCATTCGTATCCTTTGTCATTCAATGAGACATATAACATTTCAAGTGTATGACCGTTTTGCTTATTTACCCTGCCATGTGGGCAGCCATGCTCTGTTTTCGGGGTGTGCATGCTATGTATGTTCTTGTTTGCATGATCCACCAAACGCTGACATGGATTACAGGACCTTTATCATGTGTATTTGATCTTCTGTGTGCATATACTTACAAAGGGGGTTCAGACACTAGCTGGTCTGCACATATGTTGACCTGAGAGATCGGAAAATTCTCCACCCTTTATCCACCAGGTGCCATTACTGAGATTCGAACCCAGAACCCTCACATTGAAAGTCCAACACTTAAACCACTTGGCAATAACATACCCTGGAGGAATCTGGTGAACAACTCACATCTCATTCTATGTGGCAAACCTGTACTGTGCAGACAATACTGTTCACAACGGATGAAGACATTTTGGAAGCGGTGTCCAAGAACGACGAAGCATTTGAAGGGGAGATGCTGAGCGATGGGGAGGAGGATGTGCCATTCCAGAGACCCAGTACTGCTGACAATGAAGATGATGACAAGGTCAGTGCAGTTCTAATCTGTATGTCTGATGGGGTGTCTGTCTGATAGGTTGTCTGTCTGTCTGATAGTATGTCTGTCTTACAGGGTGTCTGTCTGACAGCATGTCTTATCTAGGGTGTCTGTTTTACAGGGTGTCTGTCTGATAGGCACACAGCAACCCAGCACTGCTGATGACAATGACAAGGTCAGTGCAGTTCAAACCAGTCTGATCGGATGTCTGTCTTACAGGGTGTCTGTCAGGGTGCCTGTCTGGTGGGATGTCTGCCTGATAGGGTGTCTGTCTGATAGGATGTCTGATCAATGTGTTTACTGCATGTGAATATTTTAAAGTGGATACTGAATTAACTAGAATGAATATGAAAGAGTAATTGAATGGACCAGGATGTTGTTTCTATAAGCCTGTAGAACATGGATCTCCACAGATCTGGAGAAAGGCTACATGTTGGAGTGTGCCTGAGACAATGGCAACATATCCTTTACCGCAGATTTGTTTGCACAGGATCGTCCGTTCACTCGTGCTGCTGGTCTGCTGAAGAAAGAGGATGTGACCGACTCCCCCCGGCCAACCACAGGCATGGTCACTTTTGCTGGGGACTATCTTGTCTACAAGACACGCAGTAAGTGAAAACATAATAATAATGATGGATACCTACATAGCTCTCTATCCAGAAAACTGCTCTGGGTGCTTTGCAAAACACATGGTATTATACATAGCATACTGCATTCATGTTACACATACACACCAAATGTACCTAGCAAAAAGAAAACTGCATAAACACAATGTATATATATAGATATATATATACATACATTAAAATATACATTAGAATATACATCACTATCTCTTCAGCAGATGTATCTTTGTGTAGTTTTGAACATGAGGAGTCTAATGCACATTAAAATGGAATATAGATTAATTTGTATTTTTTGAAAAAGGAAGACAGGAGACATTTTTTACTAAATTATGTTTCTTTTATTTCATTTGCTTGTCAAGATTTTCTACGCTTTTTATTTAAATCACTGAATTTAGTCATTGAGAGTGTAACCAAATATCAGTTTTGATTTGAACACCCTCTCAATCAAGAAAAAAGAAAAAGAAAAAAAGAAATTATTATGAAAATTACAAATGGCCTGTAGTTGACAGAATGTGCTGTATTGGCGTTGTCATAATATGATCAGTCTGTTTATAAAGCGCCTAATCAAATAAACTCAGCTCCAACTGCTTAACAATTCAGTAGTTTTAGTAAGAATACAGTGTGTTACATCATCCATCAAAACATGCATTTAAGTCGAACTAAGTGAGAAACATTTCAACACAATGCATCAGAAGTACACTGTGAACTGTATTTGTATACGTACAAACATGCCCACAGTTACTCATAGTCAGTTTTGAACAGGAGAATCTTGAGTTGTTTTGACACTGGACATGGACTGGGAGTGTCTTTATATGGCAAGGACCTCCACTGGCTTGGGGCAGTAAATGAGAGGGAACTTAGACCAAAGCACTTTGTCCAGAATTGTGTGGAAATGGACAGGGAGTGCCTTATCTGTGGACAGCAAGTGCCTTAATCTATTTCATGAATGAGAAGGGACTTTGACTGAAGGACTTTGTCCTGTTGTGATCAGAATTGGAGCTGAACTTCACGGCCACGTGGGGCGACATGCACTACCTGGGTCTGACGGCCCTGGAGGTGGTGGGGAAAGATGGAGAACCGCTGGCCCTCAACATGTCCATGATCACCGCCCAGCCCAAGGACATCAGACACCTCAAGGGCCACGAACGGGACGACCGCACCTTGGACAAGTCAGTAGAAAGTTTTCCGTTCCTTGCATCATTTCCTGTATCTGTGGGGGTGTTCTGTGCACATGATTATCCTTGGGATAGGTCAAAACACAGAGAATCAGAATCAGAATCCCTTTTTTTTTCTTTCTTTCTTTCTTTTCGTCTTTTCTTTTTTGTCTCATTTTGAGATATTCATTTTTGATGTTGCACACTCAAATTTTTTGGAAAAAAAATCAGCAGTGGACATTCAGTAAGTAACCCTTTATTTAACTACTGAAAATGTGAAGAAACTTTGGAATTGCTGGAACATTCCCTTCCCCTTCCCAATACCTTGCAACCCCCCTACATGTTACTAATGTACTGCATGTAATGTTTATTTGATTATTGCAGCAGTGTTTGGGTGTTTTCAGGTTGATAGATGGCACAGCAGTGACAATGTCGGATGAACACATGTGGTTGATCCCCTTCACTGCAGGACAGAGCCACACGGTGACCATCACCTTTTCTCAGGAGATGCTGGTGTCAGGCCTCCGCATATGGAACTACAACAAAAGTCCTGAAGACACGTATCGAGGGGTGAGCTGTTGTGTGTGTGTGTGTGTGTATGTGTGTGCACACATGAACTGACTTGATTGCATGTTGGTCTATTTGCATGTGAGTTTGTCTGTGCCCATGCCTTAGTAGATATAAGATTCTTCACTATATCTACACAATGGGTTTTTTGTCAGTTTAATCAGTTGGGATTTGCAGCTAATATTGATGTAATGTTTGGCAGTGTGCACTTTCTTTAAATTATTTTATTTTTTATCGATGGTGGTGATATTCTTTTGTGTAGTCTGTTTGCCTTGAGAATTTTTCTCACTGATCTCTTCATCACCTCTATTCATAGTTAAATTTCTTGTCCTGTGTCCAGGCTCGCATCGTGCATGTGTCAGTGAACGACCGCCTGATATCTCCAGCTGAGGGGTTCCTGGTTCGCAAAGGACCCGGTAACTGCCACTTTGACTTCGCCCAGGAGATCAACTTCATGCCCTCTGGTCCCGATGCTCAGGGGTCAGTTGTAGAAAGTTTTTTGGGTTTTTTTGCGTGTGTGTTTCTGTGTCTCCCTCACACACGCACACACACCAACATACACACACACATGTTTGCAAACATACATATGCAGGTACATACATATGTCTTCAGATACACATGCGATAAACATGCATGCATGCAGACACGTACACCATTCCACCACAAAACAACATGACACCATAGTACTACACCCTACTACACGGCAGCACTTCCTAACTGAGTAGCAATTAACACAACTCAGTACAGCACAAGACAACTTGAAAAGTATGCAGACAAGGTGGGAAACTGTAACCTATTTTCAGCCCCATGGTCTTGCTTCCATTTTCATTGTTTTAGAGGATGCTTTGATGTATTCATCTGGAATGAATGAAATTGGTATTATGATGTTAGGAAGTCTAGAAAATTAAATGGGGAATTTAATGTCTTGGTTTTTTTTTTCAGGTGTACAAATGGTGCTGATGCAGTTCAGATGCCCTGTGGCTGTATCCTTTGCATACTGCTGAACCAAACTTTTTTTTTTTCTTCTTTTTTTCTTTTTTTTTTTTCTTTTTTTTTGTGCTCCCCAGTCATGTATATATGCATCATCCCAGTGGTATTACTACCATGCCGCTCACTCTTGAGTCCCCCATACACAACCACACCGGTGCTCATCTGCCATAGTCCCAGCATCAGTAGTCCACAGGGAACAGTTGATGTTTGGTTGCCAAGAGGCCACCCCAGAGGAAACCTTTCACTGCTGCAATGGAGTTCAATAGTGCCCGTTCTGATCTAACGGACATAGGACACCACCTTCTGAGCCTCCTACTGATGACAATAACCACTTAGTCATGGAGCCACATAGTGATCATCCTGTGCTGAACCAAGTTTACTTTCAGGGATAGTTTTGTCAATATTGTTCTGACTGAAAACATGACACTTGTTTTTCTAATCGTTGGTTGATCTTTTTGTTTGTATTGTTGTGTCAGGAAAATGACTGCCTTATGTCTGAACAAGGGTTACTTAGCACTAGCCTCTAATAGTTACAGCTCAACTGTTCCTTGGAGAAAGCATTGTTTTAATGTATGTTAACAGTCTTATTGTCTGGCATTTGTTCATTATCATTGTTCCCTCAGACAATATGTCCTCAACATTTATCAGTCATCTACCAGCTGCAGCTGTTTTCCACATGGGGAGATCCCTATTATGTTGGTCTGAACGGCATTGAGTTCTATGACACAGAATTCAAAAAATCCCCATGACAGAATCAAGTAAGTTAAATGTCTGTGTTTGAATAGACATCATTGTAGTTGAGATGAGAACATTCTGAAGTTTGCATGAACCCTAGGAATTCAGTCTTTCTGCAATATTAGTTTAAAATCATTAAAATCATTTAAATTTTAGAATGTTGATAATAAAAAGTGAATTTATGGAAAAGCTCGAAAAAAGTGATTTGACCTGTTCCAGAAACTGTGTTGTGTTTTAAATACAGTCATGTGTTTGTGTGTGTTTGCAGATATCTCTGCTCACCCCAACAGTGTAAATGTACTGGAGCAGATTCACAATGATGTCCGGACTCCAGACAAGTTGATCGACGGACACAACGACACAGCGGATGGACGACACATGTGGCTGGCTCCCATTTTGCCAGGCATGGTGAGTGGTTTTACAGTATTCCCAATATCGAACGCGCACTGTCAGTGGAGCTGACTTTAATCCAGGCGGCAGATTGCCAGCTTCATCTCCCACAACACCTTCCTGCAGTCTTATAAAGTAAAGTGAGCTGCAAGTATTCATTATTTAATTACACATACATAACCGTGACCCACTAGTGCAGACTCCGGTAGTGGTTTGACATTCCTGTCCTGTGCAAACTACTATCCACCTATGCGGAGAAAACGAAAGTAGCTAGGGCGGATACCCTCCCGGAAGTAGGTAACCTCCCCTTTGCCCCCCTGACTAGCACCCTCTTTTTCCGGCAGCCATCATGATTATAAAGTAAAGTAAGGTAGTGGAGGTCACTAGCCACAGCTTCATTGGATTTCTCCACCTGAACGCAGTAGTATTTTGCACAAGACAGAAATCATACCCATGCTGGAGTCTGCACCACTGGGTTACTGTAAGTTTGTTCGATTAAATGTAATTTCAGAATGAAACTTTGCTTTGTTTCATTTGCTTGCAGCATTTGCCACTCCACTGATAAATGATTATTGTGTGTTTTTTGTTTTCAGCTGAACCGAGTGTATGTTATATTCGATCAGCCCACAACTGTGTCGATGATTAAAATCTGGAACTACAGCAAGACGTCTCTTCGGGGTGTCAAAGATTTTGCTGTAAGTTAACATTTCTTTTTATGAAATTGTTAGCAACCTGGAAGTGATGTACTCGGAACACTTGCTTTTTTCGCTGCTCTTGTTACTAGTGAAGTACTTTGTTATTCTTGTCAGTTTTGCAGAAGTGTTCTTTTTATTTGTAAGGGGGCAAAAGCCTCAGATGCTGGCATTAGAAAATATCAAAGTCATTAATACAGCTTGATGAAGGTAACACATGATATATGTATATATTTGTTACTTTTGGCGAAATATTATTACACTGGCTTGAAGCTTTGAATCTTTATCTTGCCATGATTAATAGTACATTGTTTGTTGTTTGATCTCTCTCTCTCTCTCTCTCTTTCTCTCCCTCTCTCTCTCTCTCCATATAGCATGTTCACTGCTGATGACATTAACTTGGTGATTCTCTCTTTCTCTCGCTCTCTCTCTCTCTCCCCCACACTGTCTAGTCCTAGTTGTTTGTTTCCCCAGAGTAGAAGTGTTTCTTGCTGACATGACAGTGCTGTGTGGTTGTGGCAGCTGTTGGTGGATGACCTGTTGGTGTACAACGGCACGCTTACAGTGGAGAACCCTGCCCCTCAGCGCTACCGCACCGTGCTGTTCACCGACAACCCAGAGGTTCTGCGCCGGGAAAGGAGCACTATTATCGAGTAAGCTGCTGGCCGGCTGGGGGAAGGGAGGGAAGAACTGACCAGTTTTTTGCAAGTGGAGCTGGGGACTGATCGCCCTGAAAGTTCATGCCATTTTGCTGGCGTTTACTTGTAAAATGCGCACACATGGTGGCAAGGCGCACGCACACGCACACACACACACACACACATGGATTCAGGCATGCATGCATGCACTCACACACACACACACACACATACAGTGACAAGCACAGGAACACACACAGACACACACACACGCACGCACGCACACACACACACCATGAAATACTGGGCCCTACAGACAAATGAATGAATTAATGAACTGAGGCAATGAATTAGAGGAAAGAACTTGTTAGGTGCCATTAACCTGAACATAGGCCCATAATGCTCACAAAGTTTTAACACATGCCTGACCTTCATCACTCTAAACAGTTTTTGTTTCCTGCTTGTGTGCATGCATTTGCATTTAGTATGAGTAAAACAGCAAGTTCTGGGCTCTAAAGCTGTCAAATGTTCAACTTGTAGTTGTTACTGTAACTATTCAGGATCACCAGACAATTTGTAAGAGCGAACTACAGTGATGTACCCGCTCCTTTATATTTTTTAACAGAAGTCTGATCTTGTGTGTCCATCCAGCAACCAAGCGGAGGACCAAGATGTGCAGATGATGAATGACAAGAAAATTGTCACCAATTATGCCAATCCCGGCAAAGCCAGCTCTGGCAAACCAGTCAACCAGGGTAAGTGCATCAGCCGCTCATTTATGGGGTCTTGCATGGTTTGTACAGAATCATGGAAAACCCTTGACTAGTAATATTCATCAAAGAGCTTAACACTTTTTAAATCAAAAACACACATACAAAGGGATGAAAACTGAATATCTACACTCTTTAACTGGGTTATCCACTGATTCTTTTTGTCAGCAGATAATTTTGTATTCAGTTTGGCATTGTGTTTGGTTTGGAGGATTTTCAGTCTCATCTGGAATAGGTCTGGAATTTATTTCAGTCACAACTGTGGGAACCCTGTACTAGTCCAAATGGGTATGGGCGTTGTCACTCTTGAGAACCATGTTTAAAACCTGTTCTGTGGCAACTGGTTGTGCTTGTTTACCGGCTTCAGGGGTCAAAAGAGACTCCTACCTTTCACAGAAGCAGTAAATCATAGTTTGCTTCAGGGGACTAACTACACCCTTACAACTGTGTGAAAAAGCAAAGCAAGGTGAGGGATTATTATTGTGGACCTGTTTTTTTGTTTTTTTCTAAGATCACTCTCAGTCCAAACATTAAAGCCCATGAACAACTGGTATTTCAAGAAAGTAACTCCAAAAGTTAAAGAGTTCAGATGTGTCTTTTGATACTCAATAAACCGATATATTCACAGCTAGAGTAAGAATGTCAAAAGGCCCCGGGTTCGTTCCCCGGCATCTCCACTTTTTTTGTTATGCTGCTGGTCAGGCATCTGCTTCGCAGATGTGGTGTAGCGTATATGGATTTGTCCGAACGCAGTGACACCTCCTTGAGCTACTGAAACTGATAGAGTAAGATTGCATTCTCATTTCCCTGTTTTGCTTATTGCACTGACAAAAACAAAAAAATTATGTTGCAGCGCTGCGTCCTAAGACTGGTGTGACTGGAATGATGAAGCGTCAGAGATGATCAACAGCTCTTCCAACTGCAGAACTGAAAAAAGAGTGTGTAATGTGTGCTTGATAATGCAATTGTTTACCAGTGTTTTGATTGAGCTGACCCATCAGCAGTGTGCATACTTGCCGGAGGATTTGATCAGACTTGGCGTTCTGATGCGTGGAATTGTGATGACGGATTTATTTAGACGAGAGAGAGAGAGAACTCCACAAGTCGACTTGTGCTCATAAACTTGTACATTCTCTGTATAACTGTTGATATTTTCTGCTAAAAGCACATTGCTCCCATCATAAAAGCACCCAGCATGTTTTCCTCACCTGTAGCTTGCTACTTACGCTTGCACCTGTGACTGACATCAATACATTGTGAGTGTTCTGCTGTGGGGAGACTGGAAGAAAATTGTGAGATTGCACTGGGTGATGTGGACATGCAGTGAAGGATAAGAGGGCGTTTGGGGGACTGGGAATGAAAGTTGCTGTTTATGTTTTTGTATTTCACTTTTTTTTTTCTTTTTTTTTTAATAAATTGTTACAGTATCAGAAACAGCTATCTTTCCCTAAACTCACCCCCTTCTCCCAGTTTTATGCTGCAGTTAAAAAAAAAGTTTTTGCTTGTGAATGTGTTTGGTTCAGCATTCCAGGTTAAGAAGAAAACAGCAGCTTTATCTCAAATGTATTTCACTTTTTTGTTTTGTTTTTTAAGGGGAGAGAGGTGACAGATCAGACTTCCACAGGGACACTAATTCACAATCTGCCATTTACATTATAGTGGAACTACAGATGTGCTGTGACTGACTGAATGTCAGTTTTTAACAATAATTATGTGGTCTGATTTTTTTTTTTTTTTTTTTTTTTTAAACGAATTGCCATATGTACAATGTGATTCAGTCTGGGAAGAAAAACAACAGTTGAAATCAAGTTTTTCCAGGTGTACATTTAGAAATAAAAATTTAAATAAACTCAAATAAGACAAAGTTTACATATCTTAACTGCTTCAAGATAGTGAATGGCTTGTAACAGACAAGCTGGAAAATATGCTGAATGAGTAAATGGTTTATGTGAAGGCGATTTACCAAAAGAGGAACATTTACATGCAGTGGTTCTGATTGCCTTACCGTGGCTGTTGCAGCTTACAGCCTATGTTGTGCCTGAAACAATTGTGTAAACAGACATTCGTGATGTGCCTGAAATGATTGTGTCATGAATTCATTGTGTGTTGTGACCTGTCTCAAAAATCAAGTCATTGTGTGGCTTTGTTGGTCACCCGTGCAGTCATTCCAATTTATTATGTTCTGATCCGTCCATTGTCGTTTTCTTTTGTATACGTATGTTACGCGCTCGCTATTCAGTTAATGTTTTCGAGTCATCAGGGTCATCATTTTTGCCTTCTTTGAGGCTGTTTCTTACCTGCCCTATACAGGAATGACCCGGGATGCGATGTATGCCTTTAAAAGTCATACAATCAAATGACGGTTTTATATGCCCCCTTAACATGCTCAGCCTCACATTTAGGTAAATGATCCAGGGTTCTGTGTGGCTGATACACAGAAGTAAGAACAACTGTTTTCATCACCAATTGAGTTAATTTTCAATTATATCAGTTTCTTTAAGCGAATTTTTTTCTTTTATATCCATTATCTAACTTCAAAAAGTATCTGAAGATTTTTTTTCTTGCTTTATTTCAGTTATTTAAATAATTCTGAAATACTTCTTTTTTAATAACACTGTAATATATTCCTTTTTTTATAATTTCATTCTGTGTATTTGATTTTTGTTGTTTTTCTTTTTTGAGTGCGTGTTTATTTTCCTTCTTTTAGACAAATTACTGGCTCATTTGCATGTGACAAAAGCAATGTTTCAATCAAGCTAGTCTTTTAATTCTTGCCTTCAGATAAAGATATGTGATTACTTTGTCCATCAGCAAGCATGGATCTTTCCAGTAGCCATCTGTGATATTGTTTCTAACTAGAATTTATATCCAGTTTTAAGGTTTGCACAGGTATGTGATATGATGTGTTAATTTTTTATTTCATAATTAAAGTATTTACTGGTAGATCATTCCAACCATGGTAACACATTAAAGTCACATATCACAAGTAATCTGTATTCAGTTTCAAGATGATGTCAGAGCGTGCAAACATACCCTGTATACACCACTTATCTGATTAAAAAAGTGGTGTTGTTTTTTTGTATATAATAAATACTTTTCACATGCTATTATTAAATTTAAATTATCTAACTTGGGGTTTTTTTCTTTTTTTTTCTTCTTTAGGGGGGGGTACTATATTTTACACTTATCTGAAAGTAGGAGACTTTGGAGTTGGCACATCTGTTGTAGTGAACAGTACTGTATGAAATGTTGTAAACTGGGGAAGTGGTTACAGTTTTGTTTTTTTTTGGTTTCTCACAGTCACTTGTCCTGATTCAGTTTTAGACTTCATTACACTGAAGATCACCATGCATATCTAAGGCAGCGAAGAGAATGTTCAGTTGGAATGGAAGTCACGTGGCATATAACGTGCCACACTGCAGAACACATACTGGTACAAGCATGAAGAATAAAGCAAACATTGTGTTAATGTGTTTTAAACAAGAACTAAAATATCTAGAGCGCCTGTAGCTTTGGAAAGACATTTTTCAGATTACATCAAGAAATTCAGTGAAATGACAAGCATTTTGTCTCATTCCTTGAAAGAAAGGAAAAAATTTAGTGGAGTGATTGAGGAAAGAGACTATCAATGATAAAAATTTACATGAAAACAAAACTAGTTCAACTTGAGCATTTTGTAACCTTGTGCATGTTTTTACTTTGTGCCAACCACACATAGCTTGAGCAATTGATACAATCCCGTCATATTCTGATTGGGTTTTAAGGTAGTTGCAAAACAAATTGTACCAGTTTTAAAAACCTATAGTATACAAATAACAGTTATTTGCAGTAGCTATTTTTCTATTTACGTTGGCAAAATTTCTGCTTCAACCATTTCCGTTGAAACTACTTTTCTTCACATTTCTCCACTTAGGTTCTTGTCCAGGCGTCAGCATGATTTGTACATTCTTTTTTGTGAAAGATATGCCTGAACAGTTGGTTCAAAGTGATATGGTGTTTAGAATTGTGTCAATGTTCTCAGGTAACTCATGTTCTGGAATTCTGTTTTTATTGTTTTTGACAGAAGTAAATTGGATATGAATACCCTCTCTCTTGCATGCACACACACACACTCTTGCTCTCTTTCTCTCTTTCATTTATCTCTTCATTTTTAAAC
The DNA here is from genome assembly GCF_041734735.1 of Babylonia areolata. Classification (NCBI taxonomy): domain Eukaryota; kingdom Metazoa; phylum Mollusca; class Gastropoda; order Neogastropoda; family Buccinidae; genus Babylonia; species Babylonia areolata. Next base: position 72,553,478 of record NC_134876.1, on the reverse strand, counting down.
AGCAGGAATGTCAGACTCCTGGCAGAGTCTGCACTAGTGGGTCACGGTTAAGTATGTGTTGTTAAATTGATTTTTCATTCCTTTCCTTCATTGTATAGCTGCCATATGTACTTGTCTGTGGATCTGAGAGTACACTTGATGGAATGCTAGTGCAAAATTGACCCACAGTGTGAATGGTGTGTCACTGTGACTAACTTATAGAATAAATGGTGTGTCATAATCACTAAGTCAGAATTCATTTGTACTCCCAGATCTGGTTAGTTGTCATCGTTATCCAAGCATAACTGAAATGTGATTCACTGTCAAGTGTCAGCCCATGTGATGAAAATTAAATTGTTAACTTTGAACTGATTAAAATTTTTATCTTCATGAACTGTATTGGGTATCCTTCATGTGTACTTTTTCTGCATGTGCACAATATGAGTAATGAACAGATCAGCAAAATAACCAGCCATAACAGCACATTTGATAGGAATTTTATTATCTCATTTAACCAAAATACCTGAGGACCAGAACAACTGTGCCCAAAGACTAACAGTAAACATCATTCAACTTTCAAGCTGCGCATAGATTTAAAATGAAGCTGCGCTCACCACTCACTACCATCACTTAAAAAAGATCACACAGAATGCATGCAGCGTGGCTGCCCAGTACATTCATATCTTGCCAGGAAAGGTTCCGTTCTCTACCTGCTCATCCCATTTCTCGATCTGTCGACAGAAAAAGAAAAAACATTTGTCACTGTAACAGGCATAAAACTTACAGAATGTCCCCAGCTGATCTCCATTTTCTCCCATCTGAAAGAGGTTATCTTACAAAAGAAAATGGTACCTACAGGGCCAGTCAAAATTGGATGGGAAACTGGTTATTTCCACTTACCTCCCTGTGAAAAAACTCCCTCTGAACTGGACACCACAAACCAAAACAGAGCATTTTTTTTTATTTTGCACCACTGAGCTTTAATCTTCCACTCAGCTTCACACATTAACATGCAGGAACTAACTGGAAAGGTCCAATTCATTACAGCCTGACTCATTTTACAAAGCTAGGTTCCTATACAGTATACCACTTTCAGTGGCTGAGAAAATGTCATGCTTAAACACACATACACACATTTCTTCAGATTCCTGTGTTTAAAGCATATGCGGAGTCACTTGCCCATACACACAACTTGCAAGGTCAATTACTTACATTTAACAAAGGAAGATGACCAACAACAAAATTCCTAAAGAAAGCTGCAATGTCTATTCCAAATCAACTGGAAAAGGATTAAATTTCTCCAACTTGCACCATAGCCATATTGATATTCCACTATTTCTTTTAAAACATCTGAATATGTGGTAAGTGAACCAGTCCCATATATTTATATTATTTTCTTTCTTTCAAATTTTTTACCTGATGGTCCAAGAATTTGCCTCATGGCAACCGAACTCCAACAGTTCTCTGTGGACAGCCAGAACTGAGACAACGGCAGACAAACCAAGGTCTGGTTGTGTAGGGGGGACTCCAACACAAAGCATGGGAGTGGAATACTTTTTCAAAATATATAAAGTTTTCCCCTTAAAACTGTATTGAAATTTATATATAGAGAGAGAGACAGACAGACAGAAAGCATTGCTGCTTTACCCAGGCATTGGGGCACAGGGAGCTGAAGACTCGTTTGAAATATTCACATGGCTCGTAGTCGTCCCCTTTGATCTTCTTGCAGCGATGGTAGTCTACATAATTCTGCCAGCAGTTCCTGGGGGGGGGGAGAAAGAAACCCTTCAGTTCATACCAACCAAGGAAGACCATCATGATACTGATAACATTCATCATTAATTAAACATAATAAATTCTATATTGTACTTCAGTGTACAGAAAATGGTTAGCCATCCAGAAATATAAAAAAAATTTAAAAATAAAAAAAACACAGAAAATCACTTGTTTTGGAAAACTAATGTAAATATTTGTTCAATATATTAAAAGGCTAAGGCAGCCAGAGAATGCTGTAATAGATCAGCATCTGACCCTGCAACATCAGCATACTCCCAGTGATGTGTGTGCTCACGACTTTGGAGGTCCCAACTTGGCCCGCAGAGCCACTCCCATGTGCATAGACATAGTTATATAGTCACGTCTTCCTTTAGACCATGAGACAACCGAAACATGTAATTTCCAATCAGATTAATAAAGATGTAAAACAAAACATATTATACATGTAATTTCCAATCAGATTAATAAAGATGTAAAACAAAACATATTAACCTATTCAACTACCACTCCATAATGAAAGTAAAACTACTCCCCTCCAAAAGGAGCATGTGTGTGTGTTTGTGTATGTGTGCGTGTACAACTGCATGCGTACATGAGTGATTTTATACTGTGTCATATTGCTTACACATTCTAATACTGTAATAGTTTTACATGCAATACTACTGTAAATGTTCTTGTGGTGCAAGTAAAGTAATCCATACTTTTAAGAGTGTACAACAGAAATTTTCATAAGTGTAATTACTATTTCTGCCACAATAACTGAATAAGCTCTCTTCTTCTAAGCAATTATCCAAATAATCATTAAAACAATTTTCAAGTGAAATTACCTGGTCTGGTTCTGATTTGGAAACCGAGCATCAAAAGGAGCTGTCTTCATCTCGTAGTCACCCTTATCAGACATGGCTGGGATCTGACAAAATCTGCACAATCAATCAGATTATGTCTAAACATAAGGGAGGAGGGGGGGTTAAAAAAATATTCTTTTCTAGACTATTATTCTGAAATTTATTCTCAAGGCAAACAACTTTATAAAAATAACAAAGGATTTAATTGTTGGTCCACTGGTAATCAGTAACAAGCTTTCCAGTAATTCTACATGCCAACATACCTGGTCTGTAGATTCTGCACATTCTGACTCCCGAGATTTTTCATCTGTTGACCATCCTCCCTGAGCATTATGATGTAAAAAAAAGAAAAAAGACAAGGATCACAGACTTACACATCTGGAATGGGATTTGATCAACACTGGAGCAGTGGAGGCATGGCAGGGATTCCAGAATTTAGCTGATCTGGTATAGTGACACGTCAGTGTCAAAATATCATTCAAAGATGGTAATCAACAAACCTGTCTGTGGGACACCCTCTTTGAAGAATACGTAGACTGCTAGCTTTCTGAGGTCAATATATGCAAACAAGCCTATAGGGGTAAAAACTGTTTCAAGACATGATAGAGGCCACTGCACGATTTGTGCCACTGCTGGTTCCCCCTCCCCAGTAATTGTGATATCCAAGAAAAACTAAAGTAGATCAACTGGGTAGGCTTTAGAAAATACAAAGATTTGCTTATAGTTTGTTGATAGGTGATAATCCATAACGTATTTCAACAACAAAAAATGGCCACTATGTCAGCCAGGCATACAAATGTCAATGTCCTCCCTTGTTTCTACTGATCAGCTCTTAGCTTACCTATTTACAATTTTTTGCCCCATGTTTCTGTTGCTATTCTGTATTCTGATTACCAATTACACTATACAATATACTCTTAATTACTGTTAAGATGCAGATGAACTGAGTTTTAAAGTGTACACACTGGGGATTTCAAAACACAAGGAACACAAACCAAAGTATTCATATCATGAACGCTTCACAAGGCCTACATCAATAATTCAGTACAATATACACTCAAGGCCTGACTATGCACACTTGGTTATGCTGGTGGTCAGGCATCTGCTAGTAATTGTGGTTTAGCATATCGATCTGTCCTAATGCGGTGACACCTCTAAGATAAACTGAAATGAAATGCTTTACAGCCAGCTATGTGTTGTCTGTAAACACTGTTTTTAACAGTGACCTTACTTGAAAAAAAAATCCATTGTCACTACTCTGTGACAATCTGTATAATTTACCTAAAAATCCTATTATTCCTTGGTAAACATTTTTGTTTTTCAAAAGTGTGCATGCCATCTCCTTCATTGTTTAATGTTCAGTTTAGATTTCAATTTTATTATTGTGATGTAGATGAAACAGAACTTCATACTTGTATTCATGTCTTGTATGTATGCTGGTCTGGATTGTGTTTACTTATACTTCCCATCCAAATGATCAACAGTTCAATGTGTTTGGGGGGAAGGCAGGGGTGTGGTGTGTGGACTGGAGGAATGGGAGAGCATGGAATAGGGCGGTCATGCAAGTGTATGAGGGAGTGGGGGAAAGCTGAAATCTGTTTCTTAATCGCAACCATGCTTGCATGCTAGTGGCTTGACAGCAAGTGGGTAGGACAAGGAGT
>NC_134876.1:72491717-72544217 GCF_041734735.1 Babylonia areolata | reverse complement strand
TGTACAAGCGAAAGGGGAACCGGCAAGCCTGTGATAACCATCGGGGCATTTCCTTGCTCTCCATCGCAGGCAAGATACTTGCCAGGATCCTACTTAACCGCCTCACAGCACACCTTGACCAAGGTCATTTGCCTGAGAGCCAATGTGGATTCCGGAAAGAGCGCGGAACCACTGACATGGTGTTTGCTGCAAGGCAGCTGCAAGAGAAATGTCAGGAGCAAAATGCTGATCTGTTCTCCACCTATATCGACCTCACTAAGGCCTTCGACACCGTGAGTAGAGAGGGACTGTGGAAGATCATGGCCAAGTACGGATGCCCTCGGAAATTTATTTCCTTGGTCAGCCAATTCCATGAAGGCATGCAGGCTCGAGTCCAGGACAATGGTGAAACATCTGCTCCTTTTGCTGTCACAAATGGTGTCAAGCAAGGCTGCGTCCTGGCTCCAACGCTGTTCAGCCTCATGTTCTCTGCAATGCTTACTGATGCCTTCAGAGATGGCGATGTTGGAATCGGCCTAAAGTACCGAACAGATGGCAAGCTGTTTAACCTCAGAAGGCTTCAAGCAAAAACGAAGGTCATGACAGACATCATCAGAGACTTTTTGTTTGCTGATGATTGTGCCCTCAACGCTGGATCTGAAGCTGACATGCAACTCAGCGTCGACAAGTTTGCCACTGCCAGCAGGAACTTCGGCCTTACCATCAGCACGAGGAAAACTGAAGTTCTCCATCAGCCAGCCCCAGGGAAACCCTACGTTGAGCCCAACATCACAGTCAACGGTCAGAGACTCAGTGCGGTGGAGCGGTTCACATACCTTGGCAGCACACTGTCACGAAATGTGACAATCGACGATGAAGTGAACGTCAGGATTGCAAGAGCAAGCGCAGCTTTTGGTAGACTCAATGCAAATGTCTGGAACAGAAGAGGCATTAGTCTTGAGACCAAGCTAAAGGTCTACAGAGCAGTAGTTCTCCCCACACTACTGTACGCCTGCGAAACTTGGACAGTGTACCAACGACATGCCAAGAAGCTGAACCATTTCCACACAACATGCCTCAGGAAGCTACTGAACATCAAGTGGCAAGACAAGACCCCTGACACAGAGGTGCTCGCAAAAGCCACCCTTCCCAGCATCTTCACCATCCTGATGCAGTCCCAGCTTCGCTGGACTGGACACGTGGCGCGCATGCCAGACCATCGGCTGCCCAAAAGGCTCTTCTATGGCGAGCTGCAACAAGGGAAGAGATCACACGGAGGTCAGAAGAAGCGCTTCAGAGATACTCTGAAAGTCTCTCTGAAAGCGTTTGATATCAACCCTGACTCCTGGGAGGAATCTGCAGTGGACCGTGACAAATGGCGCGCTGCTGTGCACAAAGGCGCCAGGTTGTGCGAGGCCAACAGGACTGCTGCAGCTGTTCAGAAGAGGCAGGCCAGAAAGTCACGGGCAAACAAGCTCCCTGACAATGATATGCCTGTCTTTGTCTGCCCCAACTGTCAGCGGACATTTCGTGCGCAGATTGGACTATTCAGCCATCTGCGCACTCACAGATAGATTCATGAGCATTCTTCCCCCCACCCCACCACCACCCTCCCCCCATCCCCCATCCCCCATCTGGATGACAACGATGGTCATCATCGATCTCGATGGACACACCACCACCACCACACCGTGAGCCTGCCCACTGAAGTGAACCGGCGGCCCGGAGGGATGGGCTCCGTCACTGATCGAGGCTTTCTCACGGTTGCCCATCATTGGAGATCCACCCATGATGATGAGTCAAAGCAAATATATAATGAAATAAAATAAAACGCCGGCAAGGGGGTTGGGGGGCGTGGGGGAAGGGGGCGAGTAACTAATCCACTGACAAAAAAAAGAAAAAGAAAAATGAAAAACAAAAACAATAATGATAATAAATAAATATAATAAACATACAGACGCGCACGCGTGCACACACACACACATACACACACTGTGACCGTGACACACACACACACACACACATACACACACAGATCAACAGAAAATCATGAGAGATCGTGGCAGCAACAACAGCACTATCGGAGCGGTGGCCTCAGTGCCGGCGGCCACTGAGTGTGACTGAAGTCTCGGTGATTGGATGACACAGGAAAATGATGAATATAAGCGCCAAAAAGGTAGCAAATGACTCTGTGTTTGTAAAACGCTTAGACATTGTGTCTTCGACACAGACGCTACATAAATATATCCATATCATCATCATCATCTCTGCAGGATTAGATGGGCTGTCCTTCATCAAGGGAAGTAATTCTCCTCAAAATACCTGGTAAGAATTACCGACAGGTGTCGCAGGTAAAACGCGTTTGAACTCTTCCGGTATCAGAGTTTGTGAATGGCGCTGTGCTTTGTAACAGCAATCCAGAGCAATACAAAAGCAGAATGGCTACATTTGTGAGCAGCTCACCGTACAGAGCATATGCTGTCTGTGTTCTTCTTGTGTGCCACGCCCTTGCAGGTAAACAAAATGAGCAGAAAAGGAAACCTTGGTTTTGGTATATCCCGTTGTTCAGAAATAAAGTGAAAGTCCGGAAGTGTTTTTGACATTTCTTGTTATCGAATTGTTGAATTACCAGTATGCTTTCGTACTGATTGGTTTATGCACAGTATTTTCGCGTAAATTTACTTGGCCAAACTCGACATCAGTTACCATAATGATTAACGGTACCTAACGTGACTGCTATATTATCTTATTGTGTAGTAGGCCTGCTTTTGTGCATACCATTCACTTGAAGTCAAAGGTACTTTTATGGTCATATGAAAACGAAGAGCCCTTCCGAAAATCTTTTAATGGCATATATTATATATTAGGTTTCATAAATTCATACAGCAACGAACAATCCAGTTATGGCAATGACTCGTCAGATACAATAGACACGTTAAGATTTTGTATTGTTTTGTGAATCAGTATGGGTATATTTTATTTTAGCAGTATGTGGAACATTTAGTATCAGATGGACAGTGTTTCTCTAAAATTGGGCCAAAAAGCAAATGTTGGATGTGTTGTGCAGTGAGTGGCAAGTACTGCTATCAGTGTGACTCAACACTGGACCACAATTGTCAGGAGAAGTGGGATGACAGCCTCAGTACCAACCAGCAGAAGTACAGGGAGTGCCGCCTGTGGGATGCCAAGTACTGCATCAAGGTCACTGGATTGTGGGGAGGTAGGCAGCATCGGAAACTTAGTGCCAGAGTTTTTATGATTGAATATGAGCTATGTCCTTGAAAAAATATGATATACTTCCAGTTATATGCTATGTGGACTTATTGATATCTCAGCTGAAGGGGTTCAATCCCAAGTAAGTGAAGATTATCTCCAGTGACCAACTCAAGTGGGTGATATCCACATTTCTTCCCCTCCACTTCTGTGTGACTGATGGAGCAAATGTCCACGCCATATTGTGAACACTACTCATTCTGGCTTGAGGGGAAATATTGTGGATATTGCCCCCAATTGAATGAATGGTACAACATGCAAAAAAGAAAAAAAAGGTTGCCCAATTTGGGACTGGACTCATGACTCACTATTGACCTGTATGTGTTCCTGGTAGATTTTAAATAGTCTTCCAGTACTGATCTGACGATATGTGATGTTGCAATGTCACAAAATCAGAAACATCAATTTGTAATTTATGTGATGGTGATCCTGAACCACTCTCACTGTGACTTTGTAACTACTTATTCACCAGTGCCTGGCTATGAACAGGAAAGGAGTGATTTGATGTGTTCAAAATGAATTCATCTTGCAATAACTGATCCAGGTTACCAATTGTTATTTTGGGGGGTTTCTTTTGGTTATGATTTGCATTTGTTCCTTTTTCTGAATGCAGTTGATGTTAATTTATAATGACTGTGACAATCTTCCTCTTCAAATTTTATCCCAGTTCAACATAGTTTTGGAAATTCATGTAAAATTTGTAGTTTTAAATTATGATCTGAAAAAGCGGTCATGTTTTCATTTTATGCAACATTTATGAATCATTGAATGTTTGCACATTGGTTGTGTGTACTTGTATGTATGTACATATTATATGGGATATATCATTGTTTGCATAGTTATGTGTAAAAAATCAAGAGTAGTTGTGCATCCTGTTCGTTGGCAGTCTACCTAACAATCTCAGAAATATAACCCTGGATCATTACAGTGGAAATCATTGTGTTATTGTTGTTGGCCAGGTGTGGTAGGTACCCACCGATTCTGCAGTTCCAGAGACATGGGGGACCAGTGCCAGGACATATGGTTCCCAGACCATGACCGCATGTACCGTGCTTGTGTCTACACCTGTTCTGGGGATGGGTGCAACTCGGCCTCTCTGCCCTCTTCCATGGCTGCTCTACTGATACCTGCACTGTTGCTTGTCATGCATGTGTGGAGGAGGTTATGAAAACCATGGACTGAAGGGGAAATGGAAGGGAGAATATCAGAAGTTTGGTGATTGTGAGTTCATATTAATATATATATTATGGATATCAAATGGCTGATCCAAAATCTTTATGCAAGGGGGAAAATATGACTGACTGATAGATTGAAGGATGGGAGATAAAGAAATTGAAAATAAAATGCGCACAAATTTTGGAAGCTTGCCAGAAAGAAAAAAATAATATAAAAAGATTTATGCATAACACTGGAATGTGTTACTAATCATAACAATATTAACAAGGATAATGATGTGCAAGCTTCTGTCAGTTTGTTTTTTTCCCCAATCTATAGTTGCCTGGTGTCAGTTTTTTTAGCCAACAAAATTTAGGTGCCATTTAATAAAAACCAGCAACTATGTTTCATGCTCTTGATGGTGTTGAGTGAGATAAACTAAGAATGGATTAGTGATAATAAAATGCTTATGAAATTTTGTAAGTACATGTACATAGCGTTACGGTAGACTGATTCATTGGTTGTTCACATGTTTTTGTAATGTGTATCATGCAGTGACAGAAATAGTCTGAAAGAAAAAATGAAGAGTGCTTATTGTTCACCGTGTTTTGGAAGGAGGACTTTAGTGAAATTTATCATTCACCCTACCAGTACATTTATTAATGATTTTATTATATCACTTACCCATTTCATACTGAGTGAGGAAAAGACAATGAAAAGAAAAAGAAGAAAAATAATACATGAGCATGGTAAATTGTGCATCTTTTGTGTATAGCCATTTTTCTGTTCAAGTGGATTTTAAAAAAAAATTTTTTTTAATAATGAAAACTGCAATTTGTGTAAAATGTGTGTGTGAGAGAGTGTAAAATACTTGATCATCAGGTGTGCATGTGGTAAACCATCACAATATTCTGTGTGAATGCTGCTTTCAGAGAAAACGATACACTTATACTAAATATGTTATCCAAGTATTTTTTCCATGTTTAATTATGCATGTAATCTTATCAATGACATACTTATAGTAAGAAACTGATCCTGAGATGTACATATTTCATAGTGGTTTGTTTTTTTGTGAAAACTGCCTTGAAAATTTGAATTAGGAGAAAGTCTTCTATTTTTCTTTGCATTCCAATTTACATGTTTTCCTTACTCCCCGTTCTCTCTCCCACCCACCCATTCCTTTTTTGTTTTGTAAAAACTTGTTCCTGATACTAGTGATGGATATGTTCTTTTATGCATACAGCCTTGAATATAAATGACATATCACTTACGAAGATTACGATTATTTGTACAGAAAAGTAACTTTTGAAATAAACTTTTATTACAGAAAGTTTCATTTCTTTGTGTCCATTGTTTTATTCTCTGCAAAGCATCTAATATGCATGACACAATAAATGAGTCCATTGATTTATTCTCTACAAAGTGTTTGATGCATCCATGACACAATAAATGAACTGTATTACATTGATACAGGTTTAAATAACACATTGTAGTCAGTTTCAGGTCAGTTTCTGTGATTAAACAGACCTGTATCATCATTGGACAAATTTGTACATGATTTGATACTGCAGCCGCAGTATACTGGAAGTGATTTTGTATTAGTGAAGAACATAAGCTGATAAATTTTACACACACACATTTCCACAAACTTTGAAGGAATTAAAACATTATTCCCATAAACTGAGTTTTATTTCACACATGAATAGGTACAAAAGCATTATAAAAAAAAAAATCTCAAAGGTGTGCAAATATAATTGTATATATCTTAGTAAGCAAAAAAAAACCCCCAAAAAACCAACCAGTTTCTAATTCTTGATACCAGAAAACAAGTTATGCATGAACTATTTTGTAAACACAACATGCAGAGATGTTGAATCTCTGATATATAATGTTTTCACAAGTATACACCTTCATCAGCAAATGATTTGGCTGTAAGAATTGTAAAATAATTTAAGTATGATTATGATCATCAGCAAGATAATTTAAGTATTAGATGGCATTGACATTAACACTTTTATCCAAATATTGCCCTCCATGCAGGAGTTGGTTTTAAGTAATGCACAAGAAAGAGTAATGAACCATCATCTTTTAGGGATGCAGAAAAAGTGCACGTGCACAGAAAAATGAATTAACCCCATCCCTCCACCTCAAAAAAAAAAAAAAAAGACAAGAAAGATGCACCTGCACAATCTGCAACTGTACAAAATGTTCTTTCTTCTTGTGGCAACTGCCTATTCCTTGTAAAAAGCAAGACAGAAAAGAAAACAAACATTTGTGCAAAAGCCAATCTGTCAATGTAATTCTTAGAGCCATATTTACTTTTTGAAAACTTGTCAGCCAACTGCTGATACAGTAACTCTGGTAGGATGAAACCATTTCAATTTTTTCTTTCACCTATAGTTGTTGGCTTTAAATGTTTTATTAAATCCTGATCTTTAACTTGCATGCTTCCACAACTCTGAATGATTTATTATGCAAAATGAAACGCGTCAGGCAGAATATAGTATGCACAGTAAACATACTTTGACATTAACAGCAGAGCATTACACAGAAAATTCTGAAGTGAAAAGTTGCAGCTTTCATGAAGGATTCATTAAAACTAAATCACACAGTTATCCGCATCAGTAAGAGAGGAATCCACATCAGACTGTGAAGTTAGTGAACAGTTTTGAGCTGGAAGCAAATCTATGTCACATGGTCCAACACCTCTCCCCTACCTCCCCACAGTCTGTTGTAAAACTTTATCCCAAAACATTTGAACTAAAGTGTTGAATTAATTTGTATAGTGAGCATGTGTAAAATTTGATAAAAACAACAAACAAAACAAGAACATACCACAAAAAAGTGAAAAAAAAAACAAACCCCAAACAATTTGCATAAGAAACATACACATGTACAGCAACAACACAGAATACTGATTGGCTGTTTATATCACAATATGTCAGTGTGGACTTCTTGTCTGTTCATGCATACACCATCACTAATTCAAAATTGCACATTGACTCTTTCTACTTGAATGAAGAGATCTATACATTTGTGAAAGGAGAGATGTCTGTCATGTCAAAGTGACAAGAACTGGGTAGATCCTGATGGCTACCAGTCACTAGAAGTTATTTTCACCACCAAGTTGGGATAAAAAGTTTCCTGAAGATGTTTGTTTCAGACAACAATTTCCAAATTAAATACAACTGCAGATGTTCAGTACCTGAAGATAGCAGATACTGACCGTGCAGGGATGGGGGTGTTACAGCTTGCGGTTGGCAGTATAGACCACATTCAGGTAACTTCCCCAAGCTGTTAAAATGCAAAAACTTTCACTTTGGCAGTCAGGTAAAAATGTTACAAAACAACTTTACTTGCATAGGCCACATTCAGATATCTTTTTCCTCTGCTGTTAAAAAGCAACAAAAAAAAAAAAAAAAAAAAAAAAAAATCAGTTTGACAGTCATGTAAAAATGTGACAAAACAACTTTAAAATTTAAAAAGAAAGTGCACGCATTACAAAACCACCACAATATAATAATTATTATTCAGATTGTAACTGAATGTTGTGGGTTTTTTTAATGGAAGTTTTGTTATGGCACTGATGTCAGACAAAGAAAAATCTAGAACACAAAAACATAACAAAAGGGAGCACTAAACAGTTCAAATTAAAGCAATGAAACATTTTGCACACCAGGAATGTCAAAATGGAAACACTATGGTGTAAAATGCTATCAGCATCTACCATGAAAACAATGACCAAATTATAGTCAGAAAGAAAAAAATAATAATGCATACATACACACACACACTGCATGGTGCAAGCTATAGTCACAAACCAAATTTCACATGTACATTTCTTCTCATATTAATCATTTAACAATTAACTGTATTCTGTATGCTAACTGACTTGGTGAATGTGTACTATTTGTTGACCATCAGAAACAAATATTACACTGCTGATCATAAACACTCTAACCACTGCAACTGTCCCGATTCAATCATATGGCATGCAGACTGATTGAACAAACGACTGATTGACTCAAAAAATGGCTGAGTAACTGACTGACTGATTGATTTGTTGATTGACAATAGTGACTTATGAATACCAGTGACTTGAAGCATGGATGTGTTGGAGAGATAAGAACTGTCCTCTTTCCATCCGAGTAGGTCTCTGTTTTTCTCTTCTTGACTCTGTCTCTATTTGTGTGTGTGTGTGTGTGCCCTGCCTATACGCATTTGTGTGTGTGTGTGTGTTGGTGGATTGGTTGGGTGCAGAGGTGTGGCTGGCTGATGTGATTGATACGTCAAGCAATAACATATGCAATGAACAACAAATATTTGAAGTGTTGTTTGGTGTTGGAACTGTTTTCATTGTTGTTGTTATCATTCTCATTTTTGAGTGTGTTTGTCAGTGTGCATTAGCAACCTTATTTCAGTGTGCTCCAGTGTGTGGGTGTATGCAGGTTTGGTGAATGTGGCCCATTTTTGTTCTTGTTTTATTCCCGTCCTCTGCCCTCAATGTTTATTTTCTTGTCTTTATTTCATTCTATGTTAATGTTTTACAAAAACCTAGGGTACGCTCTGAAGGCATGATCACCACAATGGGTTTATGCAAAGATCAGGCATCTGCTTCTTTTACTTATGTTTAAAAAAAAAAAAAGATGTGGTGTGGTGTATACCAATCAGTCTGCACCCTTTGACACATCCTTGAAACTGAAACTGTATGCAGACAAGTCAGACTATCATTGTAGCTTCACCAAATCAGCCATTCTACTAACAGCAGTATTCACTGACAAAAAAATGAAAACCCGACCAAATTTTATCTTGTCAAATCTCTTTCTCTTTCCATCTTCCCTCTCTGTCTGTCTGTCAGGTGTTTCTCCCCCTTCTCTCTGTCTCCCACTTCTCTCTCTGCTCCCTGCATCCCCTTTCTTTTTCTTCTTTTTTTATACTTAGGGTTGTGTGGGGAAAAAAAAAGCATGTGCATTTATTTACCTCATTACCCTGGTGAAATATAATTTTGTTTCACTTATGTTTTTTTTGTTTTTTTTAAAAGGCACTATAATTGTAAATACAGACTGTTTTAGACTATTCTGAGACTTCACTTTCTCAATGCACATGCAGATTTCTCTTGGTCTGTGAAACTTGTATAATCTGATTTTCAATTCTTCAATGTGTCAGCATTATCAAAACACAAAACACTTTCTCATCACCTTGGCACTCAGAAAACACAAAATCATTTCTTTTTAAATCAGCTGAAGACTAATAAGTACACACATGATTGTCAGGTGTCTTACCCCCCCCTTCCCCTTCAACTTGAGAATATGGTTTTGCACACTGACATGAAAAAAAAAATCAGCATCAGAAATGTTATCCAAAGACACAAAAGCTGATAAACAGTATGGCATATCAGAGAGTCCATCTAGTTTGCACATTATGGCAAAACAACTTCTTATTTTCAAATCAGCTCCAGAAATTTGAACAGAACACATCGCTGATCAACAGTATGGTAAATCACGGTGTCCAGGTCAGAGTGAAGGGGTTAAGAAGGTTTATGTTCAGCTCAAACAATGACAACACCTGAAAATAAAAAAGCAATTCTTTTTTTTTAATACATTAGAAGAAGACTGAGAAAAAAAAGGGGGAGAAAAGAGGAACATGAAGCAACTCTACAGAAAGAAGTAAACAGGAGATGAGACAAAGATCAGATTAAGAAGCCACAGGTGTGAGACAAACTGATGGACCAACAAGCCAGCATCCAGCCAAACAACTGACAGACAAACAATCCACGTTCATGATGTACAAACACAGTCCTTGATCAATCAATATGCATCAGAAATGACATAAACACTTGAACACACCAAAACAATAAGGTAGACTATCAGTAGTACAGTTTACCTTTGATGCACACAGCAGATTTGAATTTAAAAAAAAAATTTTATTCCTCTTCTTTAAAAGAAAAAGTGAAAAAAAAAGGCAAAATGTTTGGCTCAATATAACAGATTTCCACTGGTGGGTATAAACACATATTTCTGGCTAGCAAGCTTCTTTTGAAAATAAGACAGTCATGTCACAATCAAGCAATCATTTAGATACATTTATCTTTACAACAAAACTATTGGTGATTACACTAAGTGCACACACGTGTGTGCGCCTCTGTGTGTGTGTGTGTGTGTGTGTGCCTGTGTCAGTGTGTGTTTCTGTGCCTATGAGTGTGCGAGAATAAATGTGCATGCATGTGAATGTGCGTGTATGCATGCTTGTGAGTGTGTGTGCATGTGTGTGTGTGTGCGTGTGTGCACACCAACGCATTTCCACACTAACGAGCGTACAGCATACCTTGGTGGTTGCATTGTAGATGTATTTGACAGTGGTCTTCCCATTGAGAACCACAGACTTTGGCTGACTGTCCACCCCCAGCACGTTCACGTTGTCCAGTGTCATGTTGGGGAAGTTACCAGCCACCACACCACTCTTCAGTGTCGTCTGCACAAGGACAAGTGTAACATATCTTTAGTTGTGGCTGACCATAAATTGTTTGTAAAATGTCAGCCCCACAAAAACTACTATCCACCATTCTTCAGTGTTGTCTGCAAATGAATGAAGGTGACAGAATGGTTTCAACAATCACCTACCAACAGAGCGTCTGTGCGGGTCTGGGTTGGAATCCTGGTCTTGCTCTTTCTCTCATGTTGGAATGGAAAATCAAACTCAACATCTAATCATTTGAATGTGATGGTAAACCGAGGTCCCATATGCAGAACACACTTGGTGCACTGAAAAAGAACCTGTGGCAACATAAGTGTCATCCTCTGGCAAAATTCTGCAGAAGAAATCCACTCTAATGGGTCCATAAATACATATGCATGCACTCAAGACATGGCTAGCGCACTGGGTTATGCTGCCAGTCAGGCATTTGCCTAGCAGAAGTGGTGTAGCATATATGGATTTGTCTGAGTGCAGTGACACCTCCTTGAGAAACTGAAACTGCAAAGGACAAGTGTTAAAAATCTTTAAGTGTAGCTAACCGTGTACCATTTGTATGCTGTCAGTCCCACAAACACTCCAATCCACCATTCTTCAGTACTGTCTGCAAAAGACAGTACAAAACATCGTAAGTGTAGTGAGCTAACCATGAGAAACAGATGAAGGTGAATCAAGATTGACTGAGCATGTTTATTCAGCCACCAGCAGTGTCCCTACTCCCCTGCAATGTGGTGATGTGCGTAATCAATCACTTGACTGCATCAACAGTCTGCATGAACTATATAACATGGTGAAGTGGTGGGTACATATGGGTCCATCATTTTAAACTGGGTACCCTGATACTCTGGTTAACACTGACATCACTTAAAAAAAAGGTAAAAAAAGAAAGAGAAGACATAATCACACCTGAGTATTAAATTGTAGTGAACAACACCAAACTTACAAGTACCTGAAGTGAATTTGAACTATGTGGGGGAAAAAAACTGCAGTAAACAACAGTGTCTGAAGTGAACTGGCAAAATGATAAAAAAAAAAAACACCTGTATGCAAAAAGAAGACATCACCACAGTAAACAACACCAAATATCAAGTATATGAAGTGAACTGGCAAACTGAAAAAACTGCATGCTTAAAAGTAATGCTACAAGAATATGTTTTCACATTCAAGTAAATACTGATTTTCTTCTTCTTTTTCTTCTTTCACGTGACAACCAACATCAGTATGCTGATTTATCTCATGGTGATAAGATGATAGAAAGAATACAGTTGTAAAAACTTCAATAATTCTGACATTTCAGTAATACAAATAAACTTACCCCCATCAGAGTGAAATTAACCAGGGAGTACTTGTTCGTCTCCACAGGATCTGATTTGACAAGGAAATTACAGTCTTTAAATGGTATCAAAAGTCCATAACAACAGAAACAGCACAAGCATTGAGTGCAGTGTCTTGATAGTTTGCAATAAAAAATGCCTTGAAGAAAACACAACTTATACTACATATATCCCTCATTCTCATTCAATTTTTTTTAGTCACTCTGAGGTATACACACACACACACACACAAGCACACACACACACACAAAGAATTAGACACCCCAACCCCCACACCCATAGTGTAGCACTGAAGGAAACCGAAACACCCATCCAGTCTTCTTTGTATTAGCATTTCAACTGTCATCATGATAATAAACATGTGTGTTTGTGTGAGTGATTGAAGCCTGACACACTGATACAGGAAATGAATGATGAGCACCTAAAAGCAGCTGTCGTTCTGCCTTGCCCATGTAGGCAACCTGTTGTGCAAATGACTCTGTAATGCACTTGGGAGTTTGTTCTCTGACTGAAGATAGGCACCAAGTAAGTAACTATCAAAGTATCAATCAGTTCTCACCCAGTGATTCTCCATCATCCCAGTACAACAGACCAGAGGCAGAGGATTTCGCATCAGGGGCCACCATCAGCTTGAACGGCTTGGTCCGCCTGTAACGCTTTCACTGATGAAGCAGCATGACACAAAAGAGACAGGAATTTTCCCTTGTAATGTTATGCCTAAATCTAACATATTCACCCAAACCCAATAGCACAGAGACCAGCAGAGGCCTGATTCCTGTCCTGTACAAAACATTACTCCAAACAAGCTGAGAAATCAGAAGTAGCTGTGATTAGTAGCTCCCTTAGTTTATTACCCATCTTCTGTTCATGCTTACAGAGAAAATTGAATGAAAACAGAAGAAATATTGTAATTTCCAGAAGCCATCTATCATTAATCAGAAACCATAAAGTCAAACCATTAAGACTGTACTGTAAGACAGGGCTTGACATTAACTTTTTTTCCCACTTGCCCAGTCGGGCAAGTCACTGGAAAATTCACTTGCCCGGACAGAATTTGTACTTGCCCAACTTTCAGAAACTTGCATGCATCACCAAATGCTCACATGCACGCGCACACAAACACACACATACAAAGTAGTCAAACCCTTTTCTTTAACTGTTTGTTTTGTTGGGTTTCGCCAAAGATAACTGTTGTTTTGAACAGCCAAAACAAGTTTTATCTCAGACTCACTTGACAAAACACTGCCTTCGGCATGTTTTTGCAGCTGACTGTCAGCCACAGTAATTATATCTTTTTTTAACCTCCACTGCAAACAGCAACATGCAGAGTTAAAAAGAAAAGCCAGCATTTGTACTGTGAGACAAACAATGTCAGGATTTGACAGATCCAAGTACGATTCTGTTAGATGGGGTCAACAGTTATTGTTTCTCACTTGCCTGGTAGAGCAACTCTGTTGAAAATTCATTTGCCAGGATGGCCACACCAGGATGGGTTTCAGTTGTTCTCACCCGGCATCAGAGAGAGAGAGAGAGAGAGAGAGAGAGAGAGAGAATGTGTGTGTGTGCGAATGAGTGAGTGAAAGGGGATGGTGAAGGGTCACAGTTCCAGAGAGGGAAGGTGGTACAGCTGTTCTATCTACATGGAGGTTGCTTAGCAATGGAGCTGTCCACAATGTCCTTTGATATGTGTTGATCCCCTCAGCAGAACTGGACTTTGATAAGCTAAGGATAAGCAAGTCTGCGATATGGGAGGTGGTGTCAGGAGGGGACAAAGAGAAAGTTAGGGAGAGGGGGGTGAAGGAATGAGACGGGGGGAGGATTGTGGAGATCATGTCTGTGTTGACTTGGTTTAAGTTATGATTCTACAGAATGGCCGTTTCCCTTTTGATTAACAACTTGACCTTAACACTGAGATTCTAGGGAGAGAGAGTGAGAGAGACAGAGAGAAAGAGAGACTGAATGAGACAGAAAGGCAGACAGTTCACGGTCAAAGAAATGGAGGGGAGGGTGGTGAAGGGATAGTGCGGCAGTGATTTTGACAACCTTGCCAGTGGAGGGGTGAGGTGTAGGTGGAGGAAGAGTGGGGGTGGGTAAGTGGGGGGAAGGAAGATGGGCACGGCCATCCATGTAGGTTGCCCTCTTGGACTGACTACAGACAGGCCTGGCTGGCTATCATGTAACACTGACAGTCAGGTGCTGGCAGTGAACTTTTCACTTGCCTCCAAAGAACCCGTCACCACGTGAGCAGCGTCAAAACTTTGTTGTTGTGGACCAGAAAACTCTGGTTGGCCAAAATATTTTTTCTTTCCTCATAAGTTGTACTGAAATCTATTTTCGTGTACTGGTGTATTCTAAGTCAAAATGATGTACAAATTTCCCCAAAATGGTACTGGTAAACAGGTCTGTCATAGAAACAAACTCTGTTGTTGTTTTTTGTTTAAAGTGGAAGAGTACGTTGTGACGTGATTTTTTTTAGTTGTGATGGACGGAAGATTAACTACGCTATAAGAAAAATTACCATTGCCTCTCCAAAAATAGCAACCAATAGCAAATCACCTTTTAGAGCTGCATGGTAGCTCTCTTTTTCCTGTGACCACTTGTCACAGTCAGACTCAAAACATCGTCTGCCAGAGGAAGAGTGTCAGACGATTGGTATCGGAAGCGTGATAGATATTTTTGAAAACAAAACATGCCAGTCTTGGAAGATATAACTTGCCCAGTTGGGCAAGTTCGGTAAGGGCAATACTTGCCCGACACGATCATCTACTTGCCCCGGGCAGTCGGGCAACCGTTAATGTTGAGCCCTGGTAAGACAAATAGTGCAGAGTGTAGGGAACAACCCCCCCCCCCCACCCCCCATGGATTATGGACTGTGACAGATGAACCCAGATGTCGCTGGGTAAGGGGGACTTGGAATGAACAGCATGAAAGTAATGCCACTGAAATGGCACAAATGATGGAACCAAAAAAAAAAAAAAGAGGAGAGAGAGGTAAAAAAAAAAGAAGAAAAGTCCTATATACATGTAAAACAGCAAAGTGAGAACAGTAAGATCAATGGTTTCTCTGCTGCAATGGGAATTCATTTATAGTGTAGCTTTTTGTGAAGGACTATGACTCAAAAACTAGGAGGTGAGACTGCTCTGGCTCTTTCTAGTCTTTGTGTTGCAGTATTGGGGGCTAGTTCTCCTTTGGGTACTATCCCAGTGCCGACTATCAGTCGAGAGAGTGGAGGTGTAAAAGACACTCTCCATGATAATCCAGCCCTGATAGTTGGGACAGTAGATGCCTCCTCTGCTGTTCTGTTGGTGGTAATCAGACACAGATGACTATCATACTGGTGCTGCAGAGACTACTTCAACAATTTTTCCAGACGATGACCGACAAACTGTCCTCACATTTCATTGGTGGTGAGGGCTGGAGGAAGAGTAGGGAGGATTGAACCCCCTCGAACATGGGCCCTGATGATGCTGAGTGGAGCGTTCAGCACCACCGTTTCCTCCCCGACGGTCGGCAACAGTGACCCATCATACAGGTCATACCACAGGCCTGCCGGGAAATAGGCATCTACTTTCGTCACGTTCTGCAACAGATGATGTTTGTGTGGTTCAACTGGGGAAAAATATAGCATGGGTAACTGCGACTGGACTGAAACTAAAACTCCTCAGTAAACCAGCCGCCGTGGCGAAGTGGTTAGCGTCGCGGACTGACGGCTGGAAGGACGCGGGTTCGAATCCCAGCAGAGGTGGGTTTTTCGGCCCGTGGCCGGCTCCTACCCAGAGTTGAGTGTGCTGTGGGCTTAAATGGGGAGACTGGGACCACACAGTCGAGTGTCATCCACTTCAAGGATGCGTCTTTGGGTGTGTTGCTCTAATTACCTGACCAACACTGCAAGTGTCTGTATCTCTCGGGCTTGGTTAACGCCGGGATATCATTATGACAGGAAGCGTAGAGTACAGCCTTGTCACACAGTCCCAAACCAAAATGGACCTCTATAGCAACATCGTCATCATCATCGTCATCCTCCTCCTCCTTCATCGACATCAATAGAAACAAAATAGTCTCAAAGTCTGTGGCCTTTCATGCCCTGCTCTCATGGTGACCTCAGTTTCGATGCCCCTCCACTTCCGTGCTTGGGGTGAGTCCTGTCAATGTCGTCAGTGTCAGCAGATTCATGGAGGGCTGTTGTTTGAGGGACGTGGTGGTGGTCTCCACTCTGGGAGGGACGCTCACTCAGTCTGGCTCCGCGACTAAGCCATTATTGTCGTTAGTAGGGGGCTTAGTAGGTGGTGTCCTAAGTACATTAAAACAGAACAGGCACCACTGAACACCACCGAAGTGACTCAGCAGCAGTGCAGGGTCTCCTCTGGTGTGTGGCCTCATGGCGACCTAACATCGATGGTTCCCTGTGGACTGCCGCCGCTGGAACTGTGACGGACGAACCTGGGTGTGGCCGTGTATAGGGGAATCTAAATGAGCAGCGTGGGAGTAATGCCACTGAAACGGTGCAGATGATGGGGCAGCAAAAAACAACAACAAAAAACAAAAAAAAACCCTCCTCAGTAAGACCAAGGCAGGTTGATCTTCTCCGATATACTGATAAAGAGCAGACACACGCACACACACACACACACACACTAACTGAGAAAAAATAATAACACAGAAAAAAAAATCCCAATGTTCTTTCTTTTACAACCCCCCCCCACCCACCCCCCACCCCTAAAACCTAACAAAAACAAAATGAAGCAAAACAAAACAAAACAAAACAAACAACCAACCAACCAAAATAACACAAAAGACCCAAATATACAGAAACACACCCATATATGCATGCATAAACATGCATGTACACACACTAACACACACACACAATTACTTCCACTTCTATTCAGCTGCTGAACCAAAGCAAAATCAATCCTTGTGCTTACTGAACTATCTCCACTACCACCAATATGAAAACAGCTTCTTCTTGCACAACATTTTTTTTTTTTTTTTTTTAACTATTTATCTACAATAATGAACAGGACAAATAGTGGAAGTTGACAGAACTGGGTCTGACACCTACCGCTTCCAGAACAGGTGACACCAGCAATGAGTCTCCCCACATGAATTGTCTGTCAATTTTCTCTGTGTCCGGGAATCTGCACACACACACACACGCATGCACACACACACGCACACAAACACTTTTAAAATAAATCAGAGAATCAAACCTATTTCAAAAAGAAATCAATGCACTACACTGTTGATAATAACATTCAATAGCCTTCTTTTTTTTCACAAAAAAACCCCCACAACTGCATAATCTTTTCCCTCAATAAAAATTCACAATCACAACTGATAACAATACTGACAATGCTGTATATATCAGGACATTGTGTAAGAAGGAAAAGTTGCTCTCAGTCTCCTCCTGAATTGTTTCTGTCTTTGGACCCGAACTGTTGTGGTGGGCAACAATTCATTAATCCATTAACCTGGAAACTTTTTAACTGTTAACTCATTAGTCTGTTTCATTGTTATTTAAAAATAAAATACACTGCATACTGTTTTTTTGAATTTTTTAACTTTTATTTGTATCTTTGTTCATCAATTTATTTATTTTTGTTTAATTTATGTATTTTTTATTCATTTTTTCTCTCTGAAAGGATTCATTCATGCATGATGATGAGGTCAAAAATGGATGATGATGATGAATGATTCTTTATTGGCATCCACCACTTCCTATGGCTAAAATTCCTGCCTCAGCAGTGAAGACGTGGCCTAGTAGTAATGAGCCTGACTACAAAGCGATTGTCTATGGGTTCAAATCCAATATGGACCAGGATTTTTATTCCCCACTCCATGAGACCTTGAGTAGTGGTCTAGGTGCTAGTCTTTCAAATGAGATGATAAATTGATGTCCTGTGTGCTGCATGCACTGAGTGCACATAAAAGAACCCACAGGAGCAAAAGGGTTGTTACTCACAAAATTCTGCAGAAAAATCAATTTTGACAGTAAATACAAATACATCTGTAAAGATTAAAAAAGAAGAAGAAAAAAAAGTTCTGGAATCTTACAGTCCAGAATATTTTTTTTATGCCCAATTCAAATATATGGACCTGTGTCTTTCTACTGCTATTTACACAAACCAACCATAATCAGCGGCAATCACAGCATAAACAGTGTAACCAATCAAAACAGCTGACACTTACAGCAAAAAGAAAGCAACCAAACAGACTCGCTGGCACTCACACCATAAAGTGTGCAAAGAAACAAAATTGCTGACACTCACAGCATAAAGACTGCAACCAAACAAACTCGCTAACACTCACACCATAAAGGGTGCAACCAAACAAAATCACTGACACTTCCAGCATAAAGACTGCAACCAAACAAACTCGCTCACACTCACAGCACAAAGGGTGCAACCAAACAAAATCAGCCACTTTCACAGCATAATGACTACAACCAAACAAACTTGCTGACACTCACAGCATAAAGAGTGGTCGGATAACCGGCGTTCCTGTGGCGTGGCTGAGATAGAACCAGGTGTACATGAAAGGCAGCAAACTGTAACGGGTTTCAAGAGCAGTGCGCATGTAGTCCACAGCTACTGCATCAAAGGTGGCCGGATCTTGAGGCTGGACAAGAATGGGCATGCGCACATATTAATTATATAAATGAAACAGACATAAATGCAACAGTCATTTCATCAAGTGAAATAACAAATCAATAATACCTTAATGAATAACCAATAATTTTTATCAACAGCTATCTAACATGCCAAGTATCAATTATTCAAACAAAATAATCAAATTAATGATTGATTAATAAAATGATCAATCATTGAATTAATTGCTTAATTATAAAGGCTATAGATTCTCTTGCGTCATAGTATCATGGACAGAATGTACACTAATTTTTATCTTAATAGCATTCCCCTTATCTCCTGAAAAAGATACAATAATAAACATATAAAAAAAAATGTGCATGAATAAAGAAAAATAAACAGAAACTGAAGCAACCAAATCAAGCACACAACCCCCACCAAATCCAATAATCTCAATAAAAAAAGGTGGAACTAGTAATCTCCCAGAATATCTGACAATGGCTTCTTTTGCACAATACCCACTGTTTCTTTGCTTTTGATTTGTTGTTGTTGTTGTTTTTTCTTGAGGTGATTGGGTTTCTTGACTTGGGCACATACTGTGCAAGCCATATGGAATACTTAATGTGTAGTAACTCAAGATAACACAAACAACACTTATCTTTTGTTTGAAAAGTAGTGAAAACTCTGGAAAAATTTCCCTTCTACCAGTACAGCAAGTGTCAATATTATCACAAAGTCTTTCAAAATGATCTTGATTTTACTTTCAAAATGAGCCGAGATGAGAATACTCTCTTAGGTATCATCATGGTACTAGTAGTGGTCAAATGGAGTAACTTCTCCTCCTGTAGGCTTCATAAGGTGGTCTGGGTACTAGTGCTTGTTTGTAAGATATAAGATTTTGCTTTCAATATGTCGAAACTGCACACAAAAACAGAACCCAAAGCAAGGAGAGTTTTGTCATGTAAAAAAATCTATTCTGGAAGTCAAACATGCAGATTACATCAGTAAAAATTTCACACAGACAAATTATTCATGTTAAGGATTACAACATAATACACTGAACTACTATGCAAAGCAATGCAATATAATACAAGGAATACAACAGAATACAACACAACAGAACACAACACACATTTATATATATGGACAGAGACAGACAAAACAAACTCCCTCCTCCACCCCCTTCTAAAAAGAGATGATTAATTTAACACTAACTTGTCTTTACCTTGCATTCAATAGAGTCATGGTTTCTCATGAATGGATAGAAAGAACCAAGCTGCATCCAACGGATACACATCTCGCGAGTTGTTTCATCTAAGAAGCCACAAATATCGGCTCCGACCATGGGAATCCCAAACATGTTGGTATTCAAGATGCCTGTGAGACAAACCACATTTACTTCCAACAAGTCTCATGTATCAGCCTGTACAATTACGACAGAATCTGAGCTGTAGCGAAAAAAAGCCCAGGTGTATCCAGGAAGTGATGATGTCAGATATTTCATCTCTGGTGAAGGAATGTATCTTTTGTTCCTGTGAAATCACTTTGAGCGTTCTGAGCATCACAAGTTCCAATGTGTCCACAGAAACAGCAATGGAAACTGACAACAGCAACGGAACCCATCTTTCCACCAGCAGACAAATAAGCAGTTAGCAACAAGCTTGCAACACTGACATGCTGCTTTAACAGAACAAAAAAACCAAAACAAACAATAAACAAAACCAAAAAAAAACCAAAAAAAAACCACACCCACAAAAAAGCGTGAAACTGTGAATACAAAACATCATTTTGTATCAAGAATTTTTCAACAGAAACAGTAACAGCTGAAATAAAAGAGCAATGAAATCAGTGTATGACTCATAAGAAAAACAACAACAACAATAATAAATATTCCAAACTAATTTTCTCTGCAGCACTCAAACTAACTTTTTTTTTATGCAGGACCAGATCAGACTGCAACTGATGCACTCAGCTATCAACAATACTGTACAGGGACAGCTGAAAAAATAAATTCAACAATCTATGAACTGCTCATAACAGGGATTCCGGGAAGAAATGTGAACAGCAATATTAATTAAAACACACCCTTTGAAATTTTGATAACACTAGTGACTGTCTCTGCAGGGTTTTGATACTGGCACTCTCTGTCTCCCTTCCCACCCAGCCCCCCTTAAACTTTTCCTTTTTGTTTTGTTCAGGTGTCATCTGCAAAGTCATTTTCAAGTCATTTTTGAAATGATGGGAAATTTCGAAATTTGTTTACCGGCATTTGTGTGTGTGTGTGTGTGGTTAAGTTTTTGAGGAAGTATCTGGAGTTTTCATTCTATCCTTTTCACTTCTGTGCCAAGAAGCTGAAGGGATACGCAAAGCACCACTACCCTGGAGTCGTGCGTCTTTATTGGACTGAAAGCGACTGTAATATGTTTACTGGTTAAACAAAGGTGATGGTTAGGTGGTGAATTCAATTTGTTAGTTTCAGTCAGCTGGTTAATTCAGTAATAGCTGCTTCATTAATTTTTATTTATTTATTATTATTACTATTATTTTTTTTTTACTTGATATCATTTTTAGTTTTCTAATCACAAAATATTTTCAACGAATCCTTTAAAAAACAAAAAGAAAGTGAAAAAGCATGCAAACTGGTGTGAGAAAAAAACGGGGGCAACGGAAGTGACTGTATTTGTTAGTTGCTTGAAACCCAAACCAGGCAAACAAAGAAGCCTTGAGACACCTCGTTAAGTCCCACTGTTTACCTTCATGTGCAGCGAGTTATGATTTCTCATAAAGGGGTAGAATGCTGCCAGCTGCATCCAGCGAATACAAAGTTCGCGGGTAGTATTACCCCCAAAACCACATGTATCTGCTCCTGTTAGTGGTATTCCAAACATGTTGGCATTCAAAATATCTGCAGATAAAGACAAACACCATTTATATAAATCAACTGGCATTTAAAATATCTGCGGATAAAGACAAACACCATTAATATAAATCAACTGGCATTCAAAATATCTGCAGATAAAGACAAACACCATTAATTTAAATCAACTGGCATTCAAAATATCTGCAGATAAAGACAAACACCATTTATATAAATCAACTGGCATTCAAGATTAAGACAAACACCATTAACATAAATCAACTGGCGTTCAAAATATCTGCAGATAAAGAAAAAGACCATTCACACCAATCAAACAGTCCATATTGAAGATATTTTTTTTCTTATTTCCTTTTCACTGGCTGAAGACATATCTCACTTGTGAACATGAAAAGCAGAAGTCTTGACAGATATTCCCTTTTTTTATAACCAGTAGAGGACAAGGCAAGACAATGCTGTCTAATCTTCAGAATCTTTTCATGCTTGGTATCTTATTTTCATAAACTGTCATCAAAATTCTTGCACACATGCTAAAACAGTATTCTGTCTTGCAAATGAGGAAAAAGAATGTTTCCATATTATTTCCAAATTTATTTCACCAGTCAGTTTTCTGAATGTGGTAACAACATAGACACACACACACACACAAACATGGCAAAATACAGAAGCCAAAGAAAAAGCAGGAAGCAGTATACAAAAATCAACAAGGCAGATATCAGAAAAGGTGGGAGATGACTGTCGATTGGCAGATTTTCCTTGGGGTCAAACCGCATCTCTTATAATGACCGCCTCAGTAACCTGGCTGGCAAAGTCTCCAAGGCTTGTCATTTCAAAATACATTGCAGAAAGAACTTATTACTGCAAATGCTAAAACATATGTACACATGCACAGGCACACATCAATGGCAAACACATATACACATAAATGCAGATGCACACATGTTCACTCACATACACTTAAATTCTTTCAAGATAAATGTTTTAGGTAAGAATAATTGCATGTAGTCAAAAACATAAAATGTAGCACACAAGGACACCGAGAAAACAAAATTCACTTGCTGCAATAATATCTACAAAATAATGATCCACAAATATATCTACCACTGCAAGGAAAAATCTGGCTTCCTCCCTCACCTCTTTCCCTAATGATCAATCATTAAATCATACAATAAATAGAAAATTTATCAAATATCAACAAATCATTAATCAATAACAAAAGTAACATAGCATAAATCAGTCAAAAGTAAATATTTTCATCAAATATATAAATATAAAAACATATTAACAAGTAAAATATATACATCAAATACAAAAATTTTAGAAAAAACACACTTCCAAAACAAATCAGTTTATTCAACACTAAACAAGCAAAGAGAGACAGAATGATGATGGCAACAGATACCTGGAATAGAATAGTAGAGGTCCATCCACCCAGACCTGTTATCCCCGGTCCAGTGCGCGCCGTAACGCCCTGACCCAACGAAGGTGGAGCGTGACAGTATGAAGCTCCTCTTGCCCAGAAGCTTGGTCAGGCCCCTAGAAAAACACACAGACACAAAACAAAAGTCATGTGTTAGGCCACTTAATAACACACACACACACACAAAGTGATGTGTCAGGCTCCTAAAAAAACAAACACAAAAAAGGTCATGTGTTAGGCCCCAAAAGACACACACACACAAAAAGGTCATGTGTCAGTACATTAAAATGCACACACATAATGAAATGGGTGTTCACAGAAAATAAAACCCCTCATTTGCATAATGTGAAATATCAATTTCCCTATTATCCATGTCAACTTTTGACCGTTTTCCTTATCTTTTTGTGTTATCATGTTTTTTCATGTGTTTTTTGGTTGCTGTTTTTTTTGGTTTTTTTTGCTGTTGTCATTGCTGACCCATCTTCTGCGCAGTTTCAAAAGTATCATTCCCATGATGCTCATCCTGATTCCAAAAACAACATTTTCATTGATCACTGCATGAAGGAATTATCAACATGATCAAAGCAACAAAAGCACAAACCACAGCCCAACCCATGTATGCTCAGAGATGAATGAGTTCAAATGAATGCTGTGAGGCAGAACTTTCCTTTGAAAAATCACGAAACTATCACACTGAAAAAGAAATGCATAAAGATTGACAGAATCATGTTCGACAGAAAGAAAAAAGTTCCAATCACATGTCTCTGATCAGTGTAACAGAACAAGCAAGATCCGATTAACTGTGAAAATAATAGGTTTATGTTCCAGTATGTCAAACTGAAAAAAGCAGTCTGTGTATGTAGCAGTGGAACATAATGCAGAACAACAAAGAAGTGGAGAAAAGAATACATACGCTCTGGTGGTTCGCATTTCACTCCACCCATACATATTGTGCAAGTTATAATTGGTGGACAAGGCTTGCTTTGCAGAAGGGCAAATGGTCTTGGCATGCAGCGTCTTCCCATTGATTTCTGTCAGGAATGACAATAATAATGACAATGATGACAACAACTAATCTACATATCTGAGTGTTTTGTGATCACAGCTAGCAAAAAAATGGATTAACTGATTAACTGAAGAAGATAATGACGGCATCATTTGTCTCTCGTTTTTACAAATGAATAAAAAACAAACAAAAAGACTTGCAAGACTGAAATCATGGGCTAAAAATGTAGAGGTGTATCTTTTGGTTATTACCGTTAGGGTAAGTAAAGTGAAATCAACTCTTCACTGCCTTTCCATTATCATAAGGCCTATATTCTCATTTCTTCTGATCCAACCTTCCTCTCTCTCTCTCTCTCTCTCACTCACTCACTCATACACACTCACTCTTTTCTCTTGCTCTTCATTTTCCCTTCTACTCTTCCCCTGCCTTCACAACAACACAATGGGATGGCAGTTTCACTTATCACAAGGGAACAGTTACAGCAATTCACAGAAAACATCACGTCCTTTTGGTGTTTAATTTTCATTGTAAAGGGTCAGACAAATCAAGCATGTAAAAGGTCAGAAAAATCAAACAAAATGGCAAACATGCAAACCCTGCAACCAAAAATGGACACTCACAAAAGTAGAGACAGAGACAGAATCATTGACAGCAACACTTATCAATTTGTACAATGCGTGTTACAAAACATGGTAGACAAAATAACATGAAAAATGGGGAAAAACACACACACAAACTAAAATAATGACACTCACTGGGTGGAACATATGGGGGGTTGTCTAAAGGTCCACTGGTACAGCCAACCGTTGAACCATCCACAAAGTTGGACATCTCATTCATGTCCTGCATTCAGGCAACAACAGTACTAAGATTTCCATGTACATCTGAAATTAATGATTATCAGACATTTGACTGGTTGTGTACATGAAAGAGCAGACACAAAGACACAGTGCTTGAAGGCAATATTCTGGCAGGGTGGCAAGGATTTTAAAAAAAAGAAAAAAAAGAAAAAGGTTAAGGCTGAAGCTCCCATAGCCATTTACAGCCATGAGGGCAGCAATATCATATCCTGTGTCCTAGGGCTTGGTATAGAAAGGCTAGGTTTGATCTTTCCTTCCACTGTGTTAACCCTTTCACCGCCAGTCAATTTAGAGTAAAATATTCCGTTGTGGTATAAACACAGAAAAGACAGTGGCTAAGAATAACTGGGGATTCCCCCTTCGATGTATAGAAAATATGGCCTATCCTACCACCGAACATTAAGAGCAGTAGGTTCATTGATAACAGACCAATGAATGGTCACCTTTCAGTGACATGGGTCCTCTACCACGCCTGTGCATAAATGCGAGCTTGGTGGTGAAAGGGTTAACCTGCCCTGACCAGAGTCAGGTCCATTCACACACTGGTGGAGTGTGGGAAATCTGACTTAACTGCCTTTCCCAAGGACACAGTACTGTGCTGAAACAAAACCTTATCACTGGTGAACTGAGGATAAGAAGTTCAACATTTCAGTCTATGCAAGACTTAAAGACCTTAAATCATTACTTGCTCTCTATTATGTAGGATGTTCTTTTTTTTTCCTTTTTTTGTACGTTTTTATTAAAAATTTTCCATTTTAACATTACAAAGCATACACACATCCAAATATCTACACACATACGCACACACGCATACAAAAAAAAAGGGGAAAAATAATACTTGGATATATCAAGATTATCATTAAATGGAAATAATGACAAGTACATTAAATGCATTATCAAAACACGTTGGATGTTCATATATGCAGGTATTTCATATATCTGCATAATGTTGGGCAATATTTACTAATTAAGAAGTTCTAAAACATCCAAATACTTTAAAATACAGTTATTATTGCATGCTTTAGATACATTATCTGCTTTGGAGAACCATGAAACATCACAAAATATGGCAAACATGCACATGTACACCAACACATATACGAAACTGGTACCATACAGAAGAAAAGAAATACCTTTAGAATTTGCTAAAACTCTGAATAAATGTGTTCTCAACACGTATAATGTGTTTTCATAAGGGCACATGGTATCAAAGACTACAGAATCAATAACTAAAGAGTGGCACAGTATCACAGACAACGTAAAGATCTTTAGTGTATTTTATAGATTATGAACAAACCATACACACTACATGTATGAACAGTTCACAAATTGTTTTGGAAGATAAGTAATAATGTACTAGGCATGTAATTCAGAACCTGTTTCGAAGAACAGCAACACTCAATGACACAAGCAGTTTACAAAATTGTTTTAGATATCATAAAAGTAATAATATCCCATGTAAAGATATGCTTTTCGGTCTCATGAGAGCACTGCCATACTATATAAAGGTATGCCTCATGAGAGCACTGCCTTTCACAGATATGTCACGCACTATTATTTCTAACAAATTGCCAGAAATGTTACTTCACCAAACAAAATGCAATAAACCACAACACCATGTGACACAATACAACACAGTACACAGCAGCAAGACACAGAGTTTTCAAAACAAAAAGGTCAATGGTTCCCGTAGATTTTTACGGCCATCAGGGCAGCGAATCTATTTCCACCGTTTCCATTTTAGCACTGGAAGGCAGGGTCCAATCCTCTCTATGATTTTACCCTTTCCCAATTAAAGTCAGGTACCCATTCATATTTGGGTGGAGAGAGGGAAATCTGAGCAAAGCACCTTTTCCAAGGATACAAAACATGGCAATAAAAAGTGCCCTGATTCCTGATCACTGGTGAACACAGGAGTGTAAGTCCCAAATGCCTAATCATTTTTTGAAAAATAACCGAAAATACACACTCCTTTAAATAACAGAAAAAGTATAACCAGACCAAACTTATACTCCTTTAAATAACAACATCGCATACTCAGACTGATCTTATACAGACACACTGGAGCATAGCACAGAACACCCACCACCCAAATGCCGTCATAACTGATCTGGTCATGAAAGCTCTTCATCTGGTTGTACCAGTACTGGTCAGCATTAGGATGGAAAAAGTCTGGGAATGCTGTCAAACCTGGCCACACCTGTTCACACAAAACAGATACACACCCTAGCATGTTACACAGTACATTGGTGTTGACAAATAAACAAAGAAGTAAACTAACAAATAAATACAATAGTCATGATGGTTGTCACAAGGTCTCAAGGAAAATGTGTGTTAAGCTATCTATTAATATACAAACAAATAAGTGAATAAATAAATGAACATAAACCCTTTGTCTTGGTCAAAAAAGAAAAAGAAAAAAAGTTTTCAGTTTAAGTCCATCTGATAAACAATTACTGGTACTGGCTGACTGACCTGTTGTGGTGATTTTAAAAGAGACGATATCTTTGCCAGCTGTAAATACCACTACAGTATAGACCGGATGTATAAAACACCGGATGTATGAAAGTCTGCATGTATGAAAGGGGCAGGCAGGGTCCCGGCAGAAGCTACTCTTTGTTATTACTTAGCATTTTCCGGTTGTATGAAAATCGGATGTATAAAAGTCCGGTTGTATGAAAGCAAATCTCTGGTCCCGAGCAGCACAAATGCGCTGTTGCAAGACCGGTTGTAAGAAAACGAAACCGAAAGTAGACCAAATTCACCAAAGTGTGGTAAATTCCCCGTAAAATTATTTCCCCTTCCATAGCGACTCGATCTTGCAAAATGGCGGACCCGCACCGCAAAGCGAAAGGTACAGGCAAACGCAGAGTGTTGACATTGTCTGAGCGCCTTAAAATCATAAAGGCAGTAGAGGACAGTCCATTCAAATCCCGAACACAGATGGCCATTAATTTAGGTGTCCCCCTGCCAACGCTGTCAAATATCATGAAAGACAAGAACAAATATCTTGCTCAGGCAAGAAGCGGCGATATTGTGACGACGAGCAAGCGGGCACGGAGCTCTCAGCTGGCGTCTGTGGACAAAGCGTTGCTGGACTGGTTTACGTCATGCAGGTGGGCTATTCTTATTTTTTCTTTATGAATTTTTATTTGTTGATTGATTTGAAACTGTATGTTCATACTGTCCGCGCTCTAAAAGTGGGTATCAGTGTCTCACAGTGTGTGTATGTGTGTGCACGTGCGTACGTGTGCACGTACGCACACTGACGTGTGCGCGCATGCGTGCGTGATAGTGTGTGTGTGTGTCTGTGTGTGTGTATGTCTGTCTGCCTGTCTATCTTCCTGTCTCGGTGCCCGTGCCCCTGTATTTTTAACCTACACATATATGCCTTGAGCCATCCGCATATGCAATATGACTTCAATGTGCCCAGCAGTTTGCTTGGAAATTGGTAGCAGTACATTGGTAGTAAAAAGTTTGCGACCGCATAGCGGAGGCAATACAAGTGTGTGTGTGTGTGTGTGTGTGTGTGTGTGTGTGTGTGTGTGTGTGTGTGTGCGTGTCAGTGTGTGTGCGTGAGCGCATCAGTGTGTGTGTGTGTGTGTGTGTGTGTGTGTGTGTGTGTGTGTGTGTGTGTGTGAGGGGAAGGGGGAGGAAGTGGTGGGGGTGCAGTAGTTGGGTGTGTGTATGGGGTGCGTAGCTATGTGCCCTCGTCTCTGCTCCCAGCACTCAAAAAACGTCTCTATCTGCCCTAAACTCAGTTATATTTTTAAGGTACAGTGTTCTATGTGCGCCCATCTCTATGTGCCCCCGTCTCTATGTGCCCCAATCTCTATGTGCCCCCGTCTCTATGTGCCCCCTTCTCTAAATGCCCCCATCTGTCTATTTCTGTCAAAGAGTGTTAGAGTATTTTGCATCTATACTGTAGCGCTACGGATGTCATTTTGGTTCATAATAATGTTTATTTATAGCTTGATTGAAATACTATTTATTAGAACGAACAAAACAGTTTTTTTTGGTAATATTTTGTTGAATAAGAAAAAAAGTAAATTTTTTTAATTTAATCAACATACTGTGATGTTGAGAAAGAAAACAACACCACACACACACACACACACACACACACACACACACACAAAGAGAGAGAGAGAGAGAGAACTCAGAAAATTTTATTTGCTACGTCAACGGCCCTTACAAAGATTCCACGACCAAAAACATCGTCAAAAGCGCAAAAGGGTTGTGGAGGGAACACACACAATACAGTCGTGCCACACACACACACATACACACACACGCGCGCACACACACGCACGGAGGGAGGGTGGGGGGGGGGGGGAGTGCACGGCACATGCAAAGCAGAACAGTTCCCACAAACAGTTGCTCTTTCTACCGGTTGTCCTGACTGTGTGTATGTAAGTACATGTACTTTTCCACTTGTTATTCACAAACCTTTTCTTCTTACTAGGATATATATGAAAACATTTAAACATAAAAAAAAGTAAATACAAAAATAACATGAAAAAAAACTACTTTTCTCAAGTAAAAGACGCGTGGCCGGATGTATGAAAGTCGATCCTCAATATTTTCATACATCCGGTTATCCGCTTGTAGTAAAGACCGGATGTATGGAAGACAAAAAGTGGGTCCCGACGACTTTCTTACATCCGGTCTCGACTGTATATATCTCTCTTTTTTTCTCTTTCTTCCTAAAAATGACAACTGCATGGAGAAATGAGACAAAAGAAAAACAAAACACAGTCACTCTCAAAGGTATGAAAAAGCTACTCAGTCAAATAAAAACAAAACAAAAAAACAAAAAAAGTACCACCAACAAACAAACACCAACCTTGCCAATCAGGACCTGTCCAGTCGCGTTTTTGATAAAAATGTCCATTTTGATGCCTTCATCAAAGGGTGGGTAGGTTCCAGGCTTTTGAGTACTACTGATTCCAGGATCCTGTTTATCACAAAACAGGTGTCTGTGTACATACATTGGATAGAACACATATAAATAGCTGTCCCTCTTTCATAGCAGCCTACAGAATGGAAAAAAGAGCAAAAAGACCCCAACAATCCAACAATTTTGTTTTTTGCAGCCTTTATATGTTCCTATCTCTCTCTCTCTCTATAAATATATATATAAAATTTGTCACTGAAAACCTAAGGCTGCTTTCTCTTTTTGCATTTTATTATTACTCCCGAACACTGCCTCTTTTTTAATCCCTCCCCCATTCCCATATTGCCCTCTCTTTTTCTCTCACCCTTGACACCCACTTTAAACTGTAGTGAACTGAACCAAATCAACCTACAACGATAATGACGTAGTGCTGGTTATGTTGGTGCAGGTCATCCACCAGCTCATTCAGGCCAGCGTAACTGCCATTGGCGTCGTATGTCCAGTCCAGGCGGGCCCGCATGTAGTCAATGTCACTCCACTGGACATCCTGCATGCAACACACACACACAACACTGCCACCATTCTCGAATAGGCCTGTCAAGCCACAACCAGTGCTGCACCTGAAACATCACCCAGAGCACAACTCCACAGTCCATCACTCACAGCACAAATCTATTGTCTCCTGATACTGATGGATGCCTACCTCCCAAGGTATGATATGCACTGGTATGGAAGTTACAGTTCTTTTTGTTTTATATGGGGGATTAAATCAGCTGCAATCACCTGCACTCTGATTTTACAGGGACAAAATGACAACTGACAACAGATTAGCTGTCATTATCTGTTGACAACCATATGGTCAAGAGAGATATGCTCATGCCAGCTGACAATGAAACAATCTGTGAACTGGGACGTCTACAAGTGCTTGCTCAGCTCAAGTTACTGACCACACAGAAGACATTCATGAAGTTGTTTGAATCAGTGTGTATCCAACATCAATTTAGGAGGAAGGTTAAAACACTTTTCTACCAATACAGTATCTGTAAGGGTCTATGTTCAAATCCCAGTCTTGCCCTTTCTCCCAAGTTTGACTGGAAAATCAAACTGAGTGTCTAGACATTAAGATGAGACAATAAACCAAGGTCTCATGTGCAGCACACACTTGGCACACTAAAAATTCACCCATGGCAACATAAGTGTTGTCCTCTGGCAAATTTGTTTTGTCTGATGCCCCCTTGAGAAACTGAGCATAAACTATGGCATCCGTGTGTCCATGCTTATTACTGTGTTGTCATTCTGGAGGTGTCAGTTTAGTGCAAAACAGTTCTTCTTCCCTGAATTTTGGGATGGCTATCAATCACCATCAGCCAAATCACCGAAGATGGGTGTTTATCTTCAATCTGAACACAACCAATGAGGTCAATTCCTAGCATATAAGATAAGATAAGATAAGAATAACTTTATTATCTCCAACTGGAGAAATTTGGTCAGGTGCATTATCACAACATAGACAAGTAAACAACATGGGGACCATAACTGTAAAAGTCAACAACAGCTTTTACAAATATTACGAAGATATAAATGTAAAAAATATCACATACACCGTTTCATACATACATCCACACACTGCAGGTAATAACTAGTATTCTTAATGTAAAAACAGAAAGAATTAAGAAACATTATTTGAATATAATTATAAACATAGCCTACTATACTGCACACTGATTATAATAGACAGATAAGATAAGAATAAAGATAAATTGCGGAAAACCGCAACCAGATAATCACACCCTCCCCCCCCCCCACCCC
Organism: Babylonia areolata; assembly: GCF_041734735.1. NCBI lineage: Eukaryota > Metazoa > Mollusca > Gastropoda > Neogastropoda > Buccinidae > Babylonia > Babylonia areolata. The sequence goes on along the minus strand of NC_134876.1, from coordinate 72,512,551 downwards.
ACCCCCACACGCGGATTACTTGATCAAACAAGAGTAATAAACATATGTTCTGAAATAAAAGCATTTCACATATTCGCTTTTAAAAACATTGCAATTAATTACTACATCGTAATTATTAAACAGAAATATATTTAGAATATGGACGTTAGCATTAGACATATTCCATTGTACATTTATCCTGCATAGAACTAACATCTTAAGACCTGACCAGCACATTGGGTTTATGCAAAGGCCAGGCATCTGCCCCCTTGTTTGCGTTATTTTTCACAGAACAGATGTGGTGTAGCAGCATATACAGATTAGTGTGCATGATTTGTCCTCTCCTTGAAACCGAAACATCAAAAGCAACCAAACACACACAAAAAACAAACAAAATGCAATCAATCAATCAACATACGTAAGGTATTTTGGCAGCTCGGTTTCTCTGGATCACATCATTCAGCTGCTTGGTGCCTGTGTAGCCGTACTTGCACAGATGGAACCCCAGTGACCAAAATGGCGGCATGACAGGTCGACCGATAAGAGAGACATACTGCTCCACCACCTCCAGTGGTGAGGGGCCAGTGAACACAAAGAAATCCAAAATGCCTCCAAGGGAACGGTACGTCACACCACCCTCTCCTCCAGCATATGGCTGAAGAGCCACCTCTGGGAGAAGAAAACATATTTCCTAAAATAATGGAAAAAAATGGGATGAGAAGAAAAGCAGAAAAAAAATCCTAAATTATTTCAGAAAAAAATAATAAATTGCCTGTTTGTTTTTTTTATTTTTTTATTTTTTATTTTATTTTATTTTTTTTATAGTATTTTGTGAGAAATATGAATCTCTTATACAACCAAACAATGAGTGACAGCAGAAAATGTTAGAAGGTAAATGACAATGATCATTAAAAAAAGAAAAAAGAAAAAGAAAGAATATTTGAACAAAATTTACAATCAAACATAAATATCACAACGTTGTCTGAAATACTAAAAACTGATGTGTGCAGTAGTTTATGTAACTAATGTTTTCATGCTGCCAGCATTCTATCAAATATTGTTTTAATAAACTCAATTAGAAAAACAGGACAGTCTGCTAAAATGACTTTCTCATATCAATTCAAAGGAAGAGGAAAGAATGAACTTACATAATGAAGAATTAAACCAACCCAATTAATAAGCCATTAAAGCAATCAACTCTTAAGCCAGCCAGCCAACTAAACAAACAACAACAACAAAAAATTAACCAACCAATCAATCAACTAATTAACCAGCCAGCAAGCCATACAGTCCATTAGTTTATCAACATGTGAATTACCCAAGAATGAACTGTCTAACCAAATATCTGCCATAATTTTCGGCTTACAAGGCATTGCAGTGCATTAGGCGCACCCCGTGGATTTCATGAAACAAGTTTTTTTAACTCGTACATGGTACACACATCCAATAAGCCCCATCCGCCATGCCATAAAGTGAAAGTACTCTGATGGGCACAATAGCCGAATGGTTAAAGCTTTGGACTTTCAGTCTGAGGTTCCCGGATTCAAATCACGGTGATGGCGTCTGGTGGGTAAAGGGTGGAGATTTTTCCGATCTCCCAGGTCAACATATGTGCAGACCTGCCAGTGCCTGTACCCCCTTCGTGTGTATACGCACGCAGAAGATCAAATACGCACGTTAAAAATCCTGTAATCCATGTCAGCGTTCGGTGGGTTATAGAAACAAGAACATACCCAGCATGCACACCCTCGAAAACGGAGTATAGCTGCCTACATGGTGGGGATAAATAAACAAAAAAGGTCATGCACGTAAAATGTTAAATGTTATATGTTTGTCTAAATATGTATGTGTGTGTGCCTGAAATCTGATTGAATGACACAGGAAACGAATGATGAGCGCCCAATGGCAGCCGTCAGTCGGCTCTACCCAGGTAGGCAAAATGACCCCGTGTTTGTAAAGCATTTAGAGCTTGGTCTCCGACCGAGGATAGGCACTATATATAAGTATCCATATCAATCAATCAATAGGTGTGCTGACCTTCGAAAAAGTGGATCAGAATCCAACTTGTTTTCGTCTGCTTGGTGACCTGGCTCTGATACTCTGTTCTTTTGCTCTGTTATTTGCTGCTTTTTTCTTCTTTTTTCAAAACATTTTTTTCTTACAATTTTACAAGCTTTCAGTCAAATGTACACTGTTGCAAAGCCACAGTTCATTAACTTGTTCAATCAGAATCCAGTATGCAAGCCCTGCTTTCAGACTTATCTGCAATTTTGCTTTGTAATTTGTATTCTGCTTCAGAAAAACTATCAGTTCACTTCTGATTTTTCTATTTTCACACCATAAACTTATCCCCAGCTCAGACACTGCTCTTTTTTCATGGCCTAAGGGTGAACAGCCATCACATTCAGTTGAAATTTGGTGTAGCATGATATTTGGTTTTAATTTGATTCGACAGTGAACATGAACCATACTGAAGAGTAACTGGTCAGCATGATCGTGAGCATTTATTGTGATCAACAATGTTGTCATATACTGAGTTTGTTGTGACAGGTGGCCTCAAGTGGTGTCAGAATCCAGTTTTCAGATAAAGATAGGGTGCATACAGCTGATAAGACGAAGGGGTCAGATTTGCGTTAAAAAGTAGCGTCCCACAGATTGAAAATCAACTTATCTCATATTTAATGCATTATCACAGCTCAGCATTATTCATTTAGTCTAATAATTATCTGTGACCACCTTTGCGAGCTGCAAAAACACACACCTTTAATTCGGCCTGGTGTTCCATATCTCTGAAAAACAGTTTTACTACAATTTCTTTGTTAATCTACACCATACATGGCATATGGTATTGTATCAAACTGCATTGTACAGTATTGTTTTGTAATACATTTTGTCACAACAGATTTCTCTGTGTGAACTTCAGGCTGCTCTTCCTGGAGAGAGCATGTCATCACAGTTCAGCACAACCATTTTTCCTTCTTTTTGTATGTCTGGAAGCGTATTAAAATTATAGTGGGTCTTTCTACAGAATTTTGCAAGAGACAACCCTTTTGTTGCAATGGGTTATTTTATCTGCACAAGGGAGCTCAGTTTATCCAAAGACTGCAACAATCAATAACATACCACACACAGCCAATCAAGAAAGACAGTAAAGCAAGTGGGAGGCAGAGATGTCATACCCAGGGCATTGCTGCTGAAAAGGAAAACGCCATGAGCGTTTCCCCCAGGCTCCAGATTGAGGTAGAATGGGTGGGCACCATACAGATTGCCACCTCCCTGTCAAAGATTTGATGACAAGCTGAGAATAACATTCAACACTATCTATGATTGATACTCACTGAAACTCAGAATCTATAAATCATTTCATTTAAGCATACCATCTACAAAAGTACAAATATACACACCCACACAGTCACAAGTACACAAGTTCATACTCACACAGATACATGAATATACAGAGAGAGACTCATGCAAAATCTATCTATACAGATCTACGATTTTTTTTTCACCTGCCTCTCTGTAATATAAAAAAGGAGAACATCATAAGCGTTGCAAAACAAACAACCCCTCCCTCCCTACCAGCATCCAGGAAATAACAAGTGGTCAAACTGACATGAATTTTGCGACACTTCTGCATATGGGCCAACAACTTCACAAACAAATCACAAAGGGCATCAGACTGTATATACTTGCACATAGATGAAGAAGATGATGGCTTTGCACACTAAATCCTTTGAGGGTGGACACCCATGTAATGGAAACAACCACTTTAAAAACCAGAACCTTTAAGGGTGGACATAATCTGTGTAAAGAGGATAAGCACTTTGCAAACTAAAACCTTTGAGCATGGACACCTATGTAAAAATGACAACCGGTCTGCTAATCAAAGACTTTGAGGGCGGACATCTACATAAAGTTGATAAGCACTTTGCTAAGCAAAACCCTTCAGGGTGGACATCTACGTAAAAATTTATGACAACCACCTTGTAAACCAAAACCTTTGAACATGGACACCCATGGAAAAACCACCGCCACCTTGCAAACCAAAACCCTTGAGGGTGGACACCTACATAAAAAAACAACTTTGCAAACCAAAACTTTTCAGGGTGGTCACCTACATCTGGGGCTTGGTCCCTGGCCCAGATGACCAGCTGGTTCCAGTTGATGTCCAAGCTCAGAGGCCCCTGGTGCTCCCCCAGTCCGTAGATGTTGGGGGTGGACAGCCGTGTTCCGATCTGGATAAATTGGTCAGCGTACACTAGAGGTGCCATGTTGCGCGAATCAAACCTGCAACACATATAGAGTCAGACCTGCTGATGTAACTGGTGGTGTGTTTGTGTGTGTGACATCACATGTAAAAAAAGAGCTGGTTGTACGATGTATCAATTGAGATAAAAATATTTTACCTGGTTGGCAATGGTGAACAAAAAATTCCTCTTTCTTATCTTCTTTATTCTACCTCTCCATTATTACTTTCTGCATTTTTGTTTTGTTTTTGTTTTCAAATTTAATAAAGGCCAGCCTTGTATACTGCTTTTCACACTTGTCAATTGCGGGATGCCAGCAAATGTAAGATCATTACCATTTACTGTTACAGCTGCTGATAACATTGGTGCTACTACCAGATCCATGTGGCTACTGCTCAGTACTACAAGTGCTATCATTATATCCTTATCATCATTAAAAAGTTAAAGAAGTTGCTTACAGAATGACACCATTGCTACGACGGACGATCTGGATGCCAAAGGGACTGCTCTGCAGTGTCACCTTGTAATCTGTCTGCTCTGAGGGGACAGTGCCAGAGCTGGTGTTGAGAGTCATGGGCACTTCATACCGTTTGTTGTGGGGATCGAAGATCTGAAAAGAAACATTTATTATGAGGCCAGATCTAGTCTACCAAATACCTGACGTGCTTTTGTTGTTTGCCAAAGATCTGAAAAGAAACAGTTAATATAATGATAGATCTATTCTACCAAAGACCTGATTTGCTTTTGGTGTACATGTGTGTGTGTGTGTGTGTGTGTGTGTGCGCGCGCGCACGCAGAAGCATGTGTGCATGTTAATAACCAAGAATGTGCATGCATGCATATATTGTCCCTGTGTGTTTGTGTTGTACACATTATGTTTGTGCACCTGCAGTGTGTATGTATACATCTACATGTTATATAAATACATGCATCAGTTTTGCACACATGCTAAAATACATGTGTGTGTGTGTGTGTGTGTGTGTGTGTGCGTGCGTGTGCGTGTACCATGTGCATATTAATCATGTGCAGTGTCCAGAAGTTGGGGCAAACATCTACAAAAGATTAAACAGCACTGATAAGTACACCATTTTAAAACTGCACGTGCAAGTATGTACACACATTCAGGAGTCAACAGTCAAACAAACCTGAAAGCAACAGATAAGAAAAATACCCTACACTGAAATAGATCCATCATCAGCAAAGCTAGATGACATTCATGTTATCCTGAAAGCAAAAGATTAGAAAATACTGAAACAGACCCATCAACAGCAAAGCATAAATATATTATTCTCATTATTCTTTGTCACAATGCTTTTGCCATGATTCATATCAACTGGCGAAAGTCATAAGTCTAAAGTCATGTGATTTACTGATGTCAAGAGTGTGACAAATTCATTTACTGATTCAGTTGATAAACCCCTTGACTGCTGACACTTTCTGAGGTCAGCTGCATTTCATATGCTGTGGAAAATAAGCTTATCAGTATTTATATATATATATATATATATATAATTCTATATATACACACACACACACACACACACACACTAAAACGACTGAAGCTTGACAGTTCAGTTTAAATGGTGGTAATTTATCCATGAAAGTACACAGACTAAAGCATTATTAGTTCTACTTTCACACATGTAAAGCAAAAGGATTCACTTCGCCATGTTTGTGATTTATTGAGTGTTTACTGAAATTAGAATGTTTATACTATTTTGTGAATATTTCTGCAAAAGAACTCGCAAACACTCAACATAAGAACAAAATGAAACAAATGAAACAACAATGACAAAAAGAAAAAAACAAAAAGGAATTGTTGAATAAGCCTGTCTCTTCTTCACCAGAATTGTTAGATTTATCTTCTGAATCATTTGACAAGTTTTTATCTTCAATGTCTGCATCATTCATAATTTCCTACGTTTTAAAGGAGACTGGTTTTAAATTTAAAGTTCCTCTCAAAAAACGATTTCATGAGAATTGTTGAGCCTATCTGGTATTGTTCAATGGTTTTCTCCTTATGAACGAGGGATAAACATTTGATGACATGCCTCTGTAATTCTAATGGAAATCTTCTACTGTAGTTCTACGCATCACAGAAGGCTCGATGAGCTCCATAAATTTCAACAGAAGAAGCAGTCAAGGGGTTAATTAATAATTTAATGAGATAACTTTTTTTTGTGTCTAGCAGACTTCGGGAAACATAATGATAATCTTAATTTTGCTGACAATTAGTAAAAAAAAAAAAAAAAAAAAAGACTGAGAAAGACTAAGAAAAAAAGAGCAATAAAAGCATTTCCTTATCAATACATTTTCAATTTCATTGTTTGATCCTCTAAATCACACACATCATGATCATCTTGCTCTTGTATTTTAATTATGTGTAATTAAAATTCTTTTTAGGTCTTGAAAATAATGAGAATGAAGAGAAGCAACAGGGTGTGTGTGTGTGTGTGTGTGTGTGTGTGTGTGAGTGTGAGAGAGGAGAGAGAGAGAGAGAGAGAGAGACAGAGACAGAGACAGAGAGAGCAGTAAAACACAACCTTGAGTGTGTGTGACTGTGAGTCAGTCATTGTCAGTGTGCTCACAACATTGATCCAAGTTCCAACTCCAGCCGACCATAAATTTTTGAGAAGTGTGATGTGAGTGTGTGTACATGTGCGTGTGTGTGTGTGTGTGTGTGTGTGTGTGTGTGTGTGTGTGTGTGCATGTGTGCTGGCGTGTGCATGTGCTTCCAAGTTCATTTTATATACATGTATACAAATCCTATTATTTGTTTGACACCTCCAAAAATCTATGAAGAAAAATAATGGAAAGCAGCTCAGAAACATCTGTGCATGTGTGTGTGTGTGTGTGTGTGTGCGTGTGTGCGTGCGTGTGTGCAATAATTATGTGAAAACATGTTAATCACCCATTTTAGGGTAAAAAATTCCTGGACTTGTATAAATCTTAACAATTAAACTACCGTAAATGTTTTTATATGATAGTATTGATACTGGTAAAACTGTCTCACCCGAAAGCGCACTGTGTTTGCTGTCTGATAAATGACATCGACCTGGAGTTCCATCACATCATTGGGGTAGGGAGATGCCGCTTTCCTGTCCAGCGTGGCTGTCATGCCCTTGGCTGTTGATGTGTATGAACTTACAGCATAACTGACATAATTGTCTGGATAGAAGCAATATGGCACATGGTCTGATGACGGTCTCCAACAACAACCTCGTGCCTCACACGACTGCTGCGATGCTGACCAGAATTCGGGCCAGCAGTCAAATCGGTCCGACTCTGTAACAGAGCAGGCCAGTGCGCTGGTCTGGTTTCTAGACTTCTGCTGGACATGGCTAACACCCCTATTGTTGGTTTCTTCATCAGTGTTTAAGTGGTCAACCCATTCTTCGGCTTTGATCTGTGCCACTTCGAGCTGGAACCTTCCTGGTTGGTTTTGCAATTCACCAATTGGGTCAAACATGTCATCATTGGCTGCGGTGTACGGGTTTCCTCCAAGAAGAAACAGAATGATGAGCAGATTGATCAAAACACCCGCTATCAGACCAAGAATGAAAGTACTGCGTCCTTTCTGTCTCTGATGAGTTCTAAATTCTGCCGCTGGCATTCCACCAAAATCAACTTTGACTGGTGGCACAAACTCATCTTTGGGACTGTCATGCTTGTCACAATCTCCGATTAATAGATGCTTTTCTTCGTCCTGTTTCATTTTGCTGCGATGCAGCTCCAGATTCCACACCAGTTGTACAGCAGCAGGGAACACAATGTGAATAGTGAGCTTTAGTAAATTCAATGACACTGCTTGTATTGTTCAAATGAACCGCACACTGAAACCCCACAACATAAGAGCGGTTTCGCCAGTTAGCGACGAATGTATCTTCTGCAGACAGATCATGTGAATCGTTGGTGTTGAAGTAACTAAAGGGAGGCGATGCTTTTTGTCACTTTGAAGTTACGTTTCCATTGAAAATGGCTGAGACCGCCTCAAGGTGAGATTCGAAATTGGAAACATTGATCGATGGGATAATTTGTTTTGTTGTTATTCTTTTTGTTTTTACAGATTGATCTCGATTTAGTTAATACATTGATATGGAATGCAAGCGAATAAAAACAATATGTTGTAGATAGTTGTCACACTTCAACAAGTTCAAGTTCACAGTTCACTTCTGTTTTGTCACACAATCAAGGCCTGTGGCCTCGCAAATCTTCATCAATTTGGAAACTTTATCTGTTACATTGATCAGTATACGAGTTTATCTCTCTCTCTCTCTCTCTCTCCCTCTCTCTCTCTCACACACACACACACAACACAACACAACACAACACAACACAACACACACAGAATAGTACATAAGAGAGATATAAAGTTCAACAGGATAATGGAATAAAACAGTCGCATTTAAACAACTGAACAAATGAGTAATTTCTGTATAATTTCTATGATCAACAAGTCCAGACTTAAACACTGATTAAAGGATCTTTAAAGTACGTGCATATTTAATCTTCTCCACATGCAGATGTACAATATAAGGAGTTTCAGGCAAAATTATATTTTGTATCTATTGACTTGGAAGATCAGAAAAACCTTCACCCTCTAAAGGGCCTATATTTCTTTTTTTTTTTCTTTTTATCACATCAGATTTCTCTGTGTGAAATTCGGGCTGCTCTCCCCAGGGAGAGCGCGTCGCTACACTAAAGCGCCACCCATTTTTTGTATTTTTTCATGTGTGTAGTTTGTTTTTCCTATCGAAGTGGATTTTTCTACAGAATTTTGCCAGGAACAGTCCTTTTGTTGCCGTGGGTTCTTTTACGTAAATGCATGCTGCACACAGGACCTTGGTTCATCGTCTCATCAGAATGACTAGCGTCCAGACCACCACTCAAGGTATAGTGGAGGGGGAGAAAATATTGGCGGCTGAACCATGATTCGAACCAGCGAGCTCAGATTCTCTCGCTTCCTAGGCGGACGCGTTACCTCTAGGCCATCACTCCACTCAAGATATTGACACTGTTGGGGAAGGACCCAAAACCCTTAGATGGAAAGACCAATGCACCCTTAGCACAGGCAGCCAACTTCATATTTTGTTGCAAAAGTCTGTAGCATTTTGAGTATCACCGACTAGAGCTTGCTTTGTTCTATAGTAGAGGGAGTCAAACAGAATTTGGTAAAAACTAAAGAAGTTCAATAGAAAAGTAAATTTTCAGACAAGTTAGAAGGAATTTTGTTTGCTGGCTCCAGTAAATATTACAAGAGGAAAAAAAAATCTTCTGCAGAGTCTGTTGCCTTCAATTTCATCTCTTCTGATAACATGTGCCTCTGATTCTCTGCAGGCCCGTCAGGTGCATGCATTTATGTCGTTGCTCGATCAGTCATCGACAACAAGACAAGTGATGCATACTAAGAAGCTTCTCTCCAAACTGCCACAATGTGTATTGTATTATCCATGAACAGATCTGCTATTACTTGGCAATACTGAAGCAGTCACACTCTTTTTCCACAGATGTGGTTGTGGAGGGGCAAAGAATACTTAGGTCACTGGAGAGCTGTGTATGAAAGACCACATAATTTGGGACTTTGGGGGGATATTTTGTATGGGTGTGAACATGTATACAGGTTAACTCTGTTCTGTAACAATGGATAGGTAATTTTGTTTCATCTTCTGTTTCAGAGTGCAGAACAACAACAAAGAACGCAAAGGGCTGCGTGACTGCACAGTGATCCGTGAAATCTATGAGCATGAGTCTTCCCAGGAAGAGTTTGAGGTGGAGCTGGACCGTGCCTTGGATTCCGGTGTGAAGACCATTGTCATCGAACCCTCCAAGCTGGGGGATGAGGCTGCCAAGTGGATCATGTGTGGCAACTGTCTGCACAAGACAGCTGTCCTGTCAGGATTGGGTTCTGTGGCTGTGACCGGACTGTTTCCTGATCGGGTGGAGATATCGATGCCTCTGGGGTTCCTGAGCGTGCTGTGTGCTGGGGTGTATGCCATCTCCTGGCAGTTTGACCCATGCTGCAAGTACCAGGTGGAGAAAAACATGAACAAGGTTCCAAAGTTGCCCTTGCATTCCCTGACCACCACCACACCTGTTATTCTTGTGCGCAAAGATGACTCTCGGCGCAAAATTCTGCACAACACTGTGTCTTTGGTGGCTGGAGGCGTGTGTGCATACAAGCTTTATAAAATGTATTTTGCTACTTAGTCCTGAAAGTGACCAACAGCAGTATTACAGCCAAGACTCTTACAGTGTACAGCTATGTTATTTCCCTGGCTGATGTGAAACAGTCAACTGCACAACTCTGAGCATTGCTCTGATCAGTGTTCACATTGTTTATATTGTAAAAAAATTGGTTTGTTTACCATTTTACTTCATCAGTTTCTTCTTGTCCATACCAAACTCCACTTGGATTTCTTTTTTGTCTGGTTTTGTTTGTAATTTTACCTTTGAGTGTTTTGTTTGCTTTTATGAATTTAATGAGATGTACAGCTAATATTTGATTCTGATATTGTTTTTTTTGTTTTTTTTAAACTCCTAGGCTGAGTTGTACAAGTCATCATAGAACTTCAGTAGCACTAATTTTGCTTTGTGTAAATGTTTTTGTTTAAATAGGATTACCATAGACAAAGGAAAATGCTTTACAAAATTCAAACTTAGGGCTGATAAGATCACTTACATAACGCAGCCCTATTTCTAATCCTATTTTGGATTTGTTATGTTAATTAAATAAATTAGTTTTCCAGTGTGACAGTGAGTTGGAGCTTAACATACGTTTTTTTTTTAAAAGCATTTCATTCACAGTGGACAGAACAAGTTTTACATTGTCTGACTTTGTTTAAGGTGTTTGTAATCACCCAGATTAATATTGGCAAGCATTACCTATAGGTTGTAGTATCTACAGTCTCCCAGTGTCACTTATAGGGGTGTAACAGTATCAAAACAGCAGTGTATCTGATTGCAAGCTTGGAATAAGTAATTAAGTGAAGTTACTGGAACCTGACCAGACTTGCTGATCCAAACCATGTTTTAGAAATTATAGGTGAACTTTTTCAAAATCAGACATTATGAATGACACTGTTTGTGTATAGTCCATACTTTGCCTCTACTCACTCTACTGCAGTTGCATTTTCCAGATAATTATTACAGTACTATTGCACCTTTGGTAATTATGATTGGTCATGTGTCAGGGGAAGAAAGATTCCATTATTCCCATTTTAAAAGTTCTACATTTTCCTTCATCTGCATTACTTGTAGATCATAATCTATATCTTTTTAAGATGGTAACCAAGATATTTATTATTTAAAATTGTGATGATGGAACCAATTCTGTTATATGGGACCAACAAGGTAACAATACTATTGTTTGCTTAATTATTCTCCACGTTCTGTTTATCTCTGAAGAAAAGGAGACATTGACATGACATCTGTGTATGAAATTTCATTTTGACAGAATGGGTTGTTCTTTGTGCTTGTGGATGATCTTTAATGACAATAATGCAGAAGGTTTTCTGAGTCATTCCTAGTTCATGGTGGTATTTCTAGTCTGTTGTATGATCCATTCTATTGACGCGTGTTGATCAAAGAAAAGATGCCAGCGACAACAAATAACAACAGTACACCATGCATTATTATGATCATGCTTAATACAAGCACTTGCCCATAAACATGCACTATATCCACAACGTATTTTGTTTTCTTTTGAATTTTTATTTATTTATTTATTTATTTTACTGAAATAATATCTTTCACTGAAAGGGAGGTAACTGGACTTGGAAACAATTTTTTTTTAAACTCTAGCTACAAACTGCATTTTGTATGCCATGGGTTTTTTATTTATTTATTTATTTTTATCCATGAAGCAGGGTAAGGGATGTATTTTCTTGTTTATATTACATCATAACATATCATATTGATTATTATAATATGATATAATATGATACATTATATTATTTATTTATTTATTCATTTATCTGTTTATAATTCATTTATTCATTTATTTATTTAAGATATTGACTGTTTGTTGAAGATAAACATTGTTGATTGAGTATGCTTAAACATTACCCTTGAATAACTTCAGGATGTCCTAATATTACATTTACTACTAATACTATCATATGAGCTGTACTTGTAGAAAACAAGAACTATGAGGTTTAGAAGATATGCAGAGCTGTGTCTGCTTTGACTTCTGTAATTTTGGACTCAATGATCAGTGTGTGTGTTGTGTGTGTGTGTGTATCACTGTGTGTGAGCTTTGAGTGTGTGTGTTTGAGAGTGTGTGACTGTGAGTGTGTGTGTTCTGCTGTTTCAAATACAGAGTACATATGTGAGGTTGCTGGAATAGTATATGATATAATGAAGATGTGTATGGAGTTATAGATTTGATTTTTAAAGAAAATCTTGTTTGGTTCATATGTTTGATTTACAAAACAGCCAAAGTGAATTTAGATTGATATATTTAAAAAAAATCTTTGGATCATATGATTTGCAAAACAGGTCAAAGCTAATTTTTGTTTTCCCAGTTTACAGAAATTGTTTGAATATAAATTACACACCTAAAGAAAGACGCATGTTATTATCATACAGTACAGTTGTCTGTTGTATAACTGATGGAATTATTTGTGAAAAGGAATTTTTTATAAATTTTATGTTGAACATTACATGAAATTAATATCTATTGTTGATACACTGAATTCATCTGTTGTTGATAGATTGAATAAATCAAAAGTTGGTTTTTATCAGCAATTGCTGAGTATTCATTGTATTTTAGTTCTACTTCAGTCAGTCCATGCATCTGTTTCAAAATACACACACGTTCATGCCCACTTGTTGCACACAACAGGCCTGTACACGTTTATCTATACAAACACACATGGCCATATACATATAAATACGCAGACACAGATACAAATACTGTATGATAGGCTTGGAGACAAATGGAGACAAATGGAGCACAAAGGCCAGTTCAAGTTCCAAAGAGACGCTTGCCCAGCGTTCTGAGACTAAGAGACTGAAGAGAAAGGTGCAAAGCCAGACAGACCAGCATCAGACTTCACCTGTGCACAGTATGTCACTCCCATATTGGCCAGTCCAGCCACACTCTTTACTGTATGTCCACCACCCAGAGCGCAGGTTTTCAATGTCCTGATTTTTATATGGTTCCTGTCAGTTTCAGTTTCAGTTTCTTGAGGAGGTGTCACTGCATTCAGACAAATCCATATACACCACACCACATTTGCGAGGCAGATGCCTAACCAGCAGCACAACTCAATGTGCTCTTAAAGAATGCTCGTGCAACCCACCCCAAGGCTTCAACAGATTATGTTCATGGAGGAAAGCTGCATTGACTAAATGACAGTGAGGACTGTATTGGTAGCTATTCTCAATTGTGAGTCAAGGGACACTTGAGGGAAAGAGAGAGTGTGGTTTGTGTGTGTGTGTGTGTCAGTGTTGACCCATCATGAATCATGTAGACCAACTGTGGATAAAGTGAGGGGGTGGGGGGGGGTTTCCTGTGGGGGAGTATCACTTGGTCCACTGAAAACTGCCTTGTTGGCTCACTGTTGGGGCGTCAGTGCAATAGTTGTTTCATGGGACTAGCTCTTCCTGGTCATGTCAAATTGAAATTATTTTTATGTTCATTTAGATGGTCATAATTCAGGTCGTTAGTGTGTGTGAACACATGCAGACACAAAGCTAGACACATACATCAGCACACACGTGTGTGTGTACTCGCACACACATGCAAATGCACACTTGTATACAAACCTGTTCTGAAAGAATGGATTTGTTAATCTTAAAGTTCAGTAATTGTATTTAATGTGTGTTCATCAGTCATTGATTCTATAATCTGTGACAGAAGAAAGTGAACTTTCAGAGTGGATAGGATCTTTTAGAGTTGAGTGTCAGTTTAGGAATTTAGTTCCTCTTGCGAAAGGTCTTTAAGTTAGTGATGTATGACTGGACCTACTGATGTTGCTGACAACCCAGTCAAACACATGCCTCTCATGGGACTGAAAAAACACAAAGCAAAAGCAATGAAAACCCTGAACCTAGACCTTTATCCAAAGAAGAAGATGGATGGGTAAGAGGGAAGAGGAGACATGAACAATGCAACTTTGAGCACGAAGATCGTTCTTTTACTCCACTCCTGTTTCTTCTTCTTCTTGTTCTCTCAACTCTGTGAAAAGGCATTTGGGCACTGCACAGAAGAACTGTTCACCAGATTCATCCAGGTCTGTCGGTGTTGTCAAAGCCTAGGTTTCTGCAAATGGTTTCTTTTTCTTTTGGGCAAGTCAAATCTTGTGGACCCCGTCCATCTTGGATTTGCTTGTCGGGTTTTACTCCCCACATGCGGCAGCTAGTACTGGGTTATATGGTTACCAATGGCAGACGAAAACCTCTGACCTGAGTATAACTTCTGTAAATACCTACACCATAGCTGTGGTTCTTGTAGCTTGTAGATGGATATGCAACACAATCAGCACGATTTTACAGCATAATAATCATGTAAAGTATGTGATCAAAACAAAACAAACCCATCATATGTTACAGCTCTGTAGTGTTGGCATGATTGCTTTTGTATTCATTTATCTCAGGCATATTTTCACTGATCTATACACTATGCAAGGCCTTCACACGCTTCTGTCTTCATTTGTAACATATTTATGTAATTTGATTTTTTTTCTTTTCGTTTTGATAGATGAATGGTGTGTTGTTCAGGAATAGCTCTTTTTTTTTTCCTTTTAATTCCACACTTGTGTATTTTTCGATTTCACTTCGTTTTACTTGCTGTTGTTCAATTTCTTTCTTTGTTTCATTCGTTCGTTCTTCTTTTTAATTTTTAAAAATTCCATACCTTTCTTTAACTGGTTGGCTGATTGATTAATCGATTGATTGATCCATTTATTCATTTGTTCGTTCGTTCCTTTATTTCTTTTTCCCACTTAGCTTACCTCCTTCTCACACAAGGCTAACACGTTTCATGCTGATTGTATCTTCGTTCATCATCTCAATAGTTCTGCTCAAGAACACACAAAATATCTTGAAGAACCTGCAACCAAAGTTGCTGAATAGAAACCTTTACACAATAATCTGATTTTGTCTTCGTCCATCACCTTAATTGTTCTGCTCTCGAGCATACAAAATATTTCAGACCCAGCTGCCTAATTTAATAGGTAACAGACTTCATTCCGTCGTCACACGGCTGGACTCGCACGTTTCTGCCACAGCAGTGCACATTGTCGGTAACTCCTAGCAGTCTGAGAAGTCCCTGGCGAAAGCTTCGGTTGTAGACCACGTAAAGGCCAAAATTGTAGGCCGTGCTGAAGGCTGCGAAGAAGATCCTCACCATGCTGCCAGGTTCCGTCACATATTCCGCATCCGAAATGCCCATGATTTTCTGTGGACAAGCATCAAAATGGTAATGATGACAATGACGGCACTCAACAGCATAGCATGTTGTATAATTATCACTGGTTTTGTGTGCAGCAATCAGTACACGGGGACATACAAGTTAGTGATATTTATTTATGTGCGCGTGGCGCGTGTGTTTTGTTTTTTTTGTTTTTTTTGTGTGTGTGTGTGTGTGTGTGCACGCGTGTGCTTTTATTATCATTTCATAGTTCTGTTACCGTCTTTACTCTCTCTCTCCGTCTCTCGGCTCTATGTGTGTGGGTGTGTGTGTGTGTAGGGGGAAGGGTGTGTGTGTGGGTGGGGGGGGGGGGGGGGGGGGGGCGTGTGCATGCATGCATGCGGTGTACACTGAGTGATGCATGTAAAAAAAACAAACAACCAACAGCAACCTGCATTTAAAAATAAATAAAACCCAAATCCAACCAACCAACCAATCATCCAAACAAGGAAAAGGGAATAGCGATTAAAACAAGCAATATGTATCTGTACGTACATCAGTTTCTGTTGGTGTGTGGTTTGATGTCCATGTGGGATTGTGCTTCTAAGTTGTCAATCAATTTAGTGTCTGAATAGTGAATGCATGTTTTATTCGTCAAATTTCACAATGTACAGAACAGCTGAACAAGTTTCACACGGTCAGAGTGGTGCTATATGAATCAAAATCATTGTAAATTATCAATATGATAAAAAAAGAAATAAAATCAGCCCCATCTGACATACTTCCAACAGCAGAATGGCAAAGTAGGGGGCCCAGCACACAGCAAAGATGGCGGCCACCAGAATGAACATCTTGACTACAGTCATCCGTGTCTTGAACAGCACCTTGAACGTGTCTCGCTGGCTGGGAGTCCTGCCGAACATCCCCTTCCTCCTGACCGTCAAAGCCAACAGTTTATTTAACCAGAATCAGAATTTAAAAAAAACAAAAAAAAAAAAAAAAAATGCAGTCTCTTTTTTGTGGCGCAACATCCTGTATTCTACTTATGCTGCTCAAAGCGCCCAGCACCATCCACTTAAATGTACATATGACAAAAACATTATCACAGCTCTCTGAAGATGGTAAATCGAATGGGCAACAGTTGCATTTAAAAAAATATCTACTCATCCAAATCTAACAACAACAACAAAAACCATTAAGAAAGGCAGATCTGGAAAAAAAAAAAAAAAAAAAAAAAAAAAGAGTGTGATACTGGAAAGAATACATCGTAGCTGCACTTATTTCTGATTCACAAACATAATGTATATAAATACACATGCTCGTGCATGGATACACCACGCAAGCACATACACACACGCACACGCGCGCACACACACACACGCATGTATACACGCACGCACGCGCGCGCACACACACACACACACACACACACACACACACACAAATAGCGATTGCTGTTGGAAAGTGGCGAAAGAAAAGAAAACGTGCATGACCTTGGCTGTCCGGGGACGACTCGGACAACAACAATGACAATGGGGAAAAAGACGAACGACATACACGTACGTGGAACTGGTGATAGCGATAGCTCAATGACCCAAAACAAAACAAACAAACGAAACAGATAAATGAAACTGTCATTGTAGGTAGGTCCGACCGCTATATGCTGTGTAACTATGACTGACGGATCGTATTTTTATAATTTTTCACTTCGCCCTAGCAAGCGCGATACTGCATACATCGAACCAAAAGATATATAAGAAAATAAAACCGCCTTGGCTAATTCCTGTTAGTGTTTATTTATATATATATATATATATATATATATATATATATATATATTTTTTTTTTTTTTTTTGTTTTGTTTTGTTTTGTTTTGTTTTTGAATTGTGTGCAAGACAGTGTGAGTGAAACAGATCGCCCGAAGTGGAGTATCCTTCGCTTTTCAAAACGCAGCGCGGTAAATGAGTTTGCCGATGTCTGCTTCTGGTCTGAGGGGGGTGGTGACAAAAATAGGTTACGGACATTGCTCCTTAAAACCAATCACTTCAGAGACCTATCAAATAAAAGATTATGTTCTCTACTTTACGTGGGCTAAGTTTCCAGTTGATACGTTTTACTCGATTACAGGAAGCTGGATTTGTAAATGTTATTTCTTCAGTGGTCTAGGTGTACATAACATATTTTTCTTATGGCTGTGTCTGTGGTCATTAGTTTATTTAAGCATCTGCGATCTTCTGGAAAGCATTTCCAAATTATAACACTGTACCGAGTGTTGAGCATGAGGGCTAATACCTACCAGAAATAGCGCAGAATCCTCCAGTAGTTGACCAGCAGAATGACCAAAGGGATGAGGTAGGCGACGAACAGCAACCACACCCCGTTGACCACGCTGTACTCGTAGCTGACCCCGTCCGTCCCACATCCCAGTATGGTCGTCCCGTTTTCCTTCCTGTCCCGCACGTACACGGAATGCTCGTGCGCGGTGGGCAGAGCGAAGACGACGGCAAATATCCAAAGGACCGCCAGCAGGATGACAGTGCGGCGGATGGTGAGTTTGTTGGATCTGGTGATGAGGATGACCTGTGTCCGCTCGAAGGAGATGGCGACCATGGAGTAGATGGAGGCCATGATGCAGATGAGGGGGCAGGTGTAGACCACCTTGCACAGAAAAGCACCTGGAAACACACGGTGTAGAAACGAGGAAACACTGTGTCATATAGAAACGAACATTCCTGGAAATGACGTACAGTTCTGGATTTATTGTTTTGTATTGTATAATAGTTCGTCACACACGGTTTAGAAACGAGATAGGCCCTACCCCTAGAAACACTGTACCGTATAAAAACGAACATTCCTATGGAAACACTGTAACGCATTATGTCTATTGTTTTGTATTGTATTACACTTAATCACAACAGATTTCTCTGTATGAAATTTGGGCTAGAGAACGCGTCGCTACAATGCAGCGCCACCCATTAAAAAATATTTTTTCCTGCCTGAAAGCGTGTTTGTTTTCCTATCAAAGTGGATTTTTCTACAGAATATTTTTTCCGAGGGCAGCCCTTTTGTTGCCGTGTGTTCTTTTATGTGCACTAGGTGCGTAACATACATAGAATCACGGTTTATCATCTCATCCGAATGACTAGCGTCCAGACCACCGATCATTGGTCTCATGGAGGAGGAGAAAATGCAAGCGAAATGAATTTCCCCCTTAAATACCATATAGAAACGAATTTCCCTGGAAACACAGTATAGAAACAAAATTCCTCTGGTTACATAGTATGGAAACGAAATTTCTCTCGAAACATCACATGGAAACGGAATTCCCTGGAAACACCGTATAGAAACGAAATTCCCCTGGAAACAAAGTCCAGAAACGAAAACTCTTCCTGCTTTTTCTCATTCCCCCCTCCCCCATTCAATACAAGGTGATTTAGACACGCACGCATTCCTTCTTTCCGACACACGGATACACGCTCATGGAATGGATGTCGGTCTCTCTCTCTCTCTCTCTCTCTCTCTCCGAGAGAAAAAAGAAGAAAAAAAGCACGCGCAAACATTTCCCACTTCCTCCTCCCTCCTCCCCTATCCCTCCTCCTCCTTCCTCTCTCTCTCTCTCTCTCTCTCTCTCTCTCTCTCTCTCTCTCTCTCTCTCTGTCTCTCGCCGTCGCATCAGCACACCCTCACCTTCAAAGTAGCTTTCATCGACGTGGCTGAGGTCGTGCAGATTCTGGGGCAGCACCACAGATGCCAGGATCAGATCGCCGACGGACAGGTTGCAGATCAACAGATTGGTGGGGTTCCGCAGACCTGGGTTCACCATCACTACCACCACCACCATAATGTTGCACACCACGGAGATTGTCAGAATGAGCCCTACGACGATGGTGAAAGCTAACTCGTTGGCTGGGAGACTCGACATGGGTGGTATATATACCTTTCGGTTGTTTTAATGATAATGAAGTCCGGGTAATGAATGTTTAATAACAAAGAAGTCTGGGCTGCCAGAAAGTTGAAAGTTGGCGTTGGAGGCGTTGGATATGTTATGCACGTTCACTGACATACGTTTCTGTGAGCCTCCACCCCCTCCCCCAAGCCCCAGTTGAAATCATCGAAAGAAAGAAATCTCAAAATGGCTCATGTCTTCCTGGAGTTTACAAAAATTGTAAATAATTACATTAAATAGTCATTTAGATTTATAACAGAATAACCATGCCCCTTTTCATTCACAGAAGAAACATGGAATCTTACTGACATCATTTTTGGTTGTTGGTAGACTGTGATCAAACAAAACAGGCACCGTGGTTAATACTTTTCATTTCTGAACCATCAATCTCGCCGGACAAGAAAAAACAGTTCAATGTATCTGTTCATATGGTACGTCCTTCAGAAAGAACACATGCTTGTTCGTTTGACGATCGGAGCCGATGATATTTACTTATGCAACTGCGTACAGTGCTGATCAATCCGAAGGCGATGTCAGTAAATTCTCCCGAGCACGTTTTCCACATTTCCAGATTTCAGCGACCTTCTGCCAACACAGCACAACCAATGAAAGGTCTTTTTTTGAGGGGGGTGGGTGGGGATCGAGGGGGGCGAGGGGGGGGAATCACAGCCTGGCAAAATGGGGCAGCAGAGAATAGTTGAAAAAAACAACAACACTAAACACCGACAGCTTTTCATTACCAACATGCACAGCTCCGTCCTAGAAATTTTGGCACAGATTTTAGAGTATTCACAAGCGGTTGTATCGACACAGCGAGAGATTGCAGTATGTGGACAAGACGTGTGACGTAGCCGTCTTCGCTGGAGAAATGCTTACCAAGGCCATAGGTGTTGCCGGCACGAAAACACTAATGGGTGTGTCACAATGTATGATCCATATATAGGCTTAATACCTATGTTGCCTGGATTATTATATTATTAATAACATTACTGATACCTGCACAGAGCCTATCTTCGGTCAAAGACAAAAATTTATTCGAAGCGCGTTACAAAAACGAAAACGGAGTCATTTGCACAAAGTGACAGACAGCGTACCAGTAATGCGAGAAAGCGTGATCTTTCCTCTGCCACGCTTGACCACTCCCGCGTTTTCAAGTTCTCACAATGGCCGAGAATGAGTGGGGAGTCCCTCTATCTTTAATTAAAACATTTCCTTAGGTATCGGGGTTAGAGGTGGGTTTTTTTTTGTTTTTTTTTGTTTTTTCATATCTTATTACCTTAGTTAAGCAAAATTTTGTTTCATTCGTCTC